>NC_133344.1:8712131-9045465 GCF_030506205.2 Paramisgurnus dabryanus | reverse complement strand
CCATTATTTATTGTGACATTTTACTTCCTAAAAATCACACTAGTCAAGCGTATAAAGACCCTCTTTAGAAGGTGTTAAGGATTGCAACGTCTGCGACCCAAGGTATGTGTATAACAACAAGTCCTTTGCAGATTCAGGAAAGCCACACCAAAAGAAAAAAGTATCCCCTATTCATTCTCTTGGTTAGATCAGGGGTTTTCAAACTAGGTCGAGACCATCTAGAGGATTGCGCAAAGTCACTTGGTGGTTGTAGTGAATGACTCAAAAACTGAATGTCCTATTAATGGCAATGGTTTTGATGTCAGGTAGTTTGTGGTTGCAATTAAACTTACATCTAATTCATACGTTGAAAAGATAAAAATTTATTTTTGTATTTCTAAACATGTATATGTATTTTGTCTGCATATTTGTATAAAAATGTTGGTGGGTCCTTAAATAAATTATAGTTGTCCAAGTGCGCCGCAAGGGGGTGGGGGTTATGTTGTGGTTGGGAAATTTCCCTTATTTTCAAATTCCAATGTTTACGGTATGCCATAGTTTCAGCAAGCTGCCTGTAAAAGTAAAAGACATTACAGGAATCGGCCACACGGGGGCGGTGTGGAAACACTTATAATTTCAGTAAATTTGGGATAAAACATTTGAATGCTACAAGCTTAAATACAGGAGTGACAAAGGCTTAACCTTTGTTGTTTCTTAAACTTTTTCAGCGTGCCCCCCTCCCTTGTGTACAGCGCATCCCTTTGAAAATTTATGACATGAAACATTCAAAAAAAGTAATTAAAAAAAAACATTAAATGACACAACATAGTGCTGTTGGTTAATAGTCTTATTTGTCTGAGGTTTAATTACACAGAATTTATCATAAATTAAAGGGGAATTCCGCCTTGAAATGATCCTAGGGTTAATAACAAACGTGTACCGAGTTCGACCGTTCACTCGAGTTTGTTTTCATGCTAGTCTAACGTGACCAGTGTTATTGCTAAATGCAAATTAGCATGTTATGGTAGCCTTCAGGGCATCGGTGCATTAAAATCGAAATTGCTATGTCTATACTACTAATAATGCTCAAAATAACCCCACACTTACACTGTAGCACAATGAGGGTCTCTATATGTAAACCGAAGCATTGAGAACTTTGCAAGTGTAAAGGCAGTTTATTAAAAAGGGACACTTACCATTCACGTCTGGATCAAATATCCATGCGGGCGCCATCTTGGGAAAACTGAACTCTCGCGTGAAAGCACAACACCTGTTCCACAACAACGGGCAACAACGTTTCACGCGAGAGTTTAGTTTTCCCAAGATGGCGCCCGCATGGATATGTGATCCAGACGTGAACGGTAAGTGTTTATTTTTAATAAACTGCCTGTACACTTGCAAAGTTCTCAATGCTTCGGTTTACATATAGAGACCCTCATTGTGCTACAGTGTAAGTGTGGTGTTATTTTGAGCATTATTAGTAGTATAGACATAGCGATTTCGTTTTTAATGCACTGATGCCCCGAAGGCTACCATAACATGCTAATTTGCGTTTAGCAATAACACTGGTCACGTTAGACTAACATGAAAACAAACTCCAGTGAACGGTCGAACTCGGTACACGTTTGTTATTAACCCTAGGATCATTTCAAGGCGGAATTCCCCTTTAATGTATTCTGTAAAATACCAAACTGGATTGAGTTGAAGAATAAGAGTATAGTTCCTAGCCATATCAGCCTAGAAAATCGCAACTTTAAATCTTTCGTCGGTCTTAGTACACGATGTAACTACAGAAAAGTCAAGTTTTAAATGGGAAAAATATCGAAACTCTTTGGTTAATTTTTAGCGCAATGCTAATGGTCTAATCAGATTCAATGGATTATGCTAAGCTATGCTAAAAGTGGTAGCGCCAGACCCGGAGATCAGCTGAATTAAATATTTAACTCTAAGGGGCTGTTTACACTTGATATTAAGATGTGTTTTCATCGATCGGATCACAAGTGGACGAGAGAGACACACTACGTTAAAACCTGGTATTTAAATCCGTCTCTTTTGTCCACTTTCGACCACTCCTGAATACTGTGAGGGGGTGGTCCGTGAGTCTCTCTGCTGTCATTCAAACCCGAGCGGGAGTAATTATGATTTTATATGGACGCAAACTAATATTATGTCGGAGTCCACTGCTTGTTTAGCAAGTACACATGCTGCACAGAGTTTTGTACGTTTATATGTTGGAGCTTTCTCTGAATTTTCAGCGCAATTAATGAAATAGGATCGCGCAACTTTCACACACTTTCAAAACGAAACTACGGAGAACACCCGCAGTAGTTTTATCAATGAAAGTCTAAAAATAGCACTGTTCACCGTATGTTCACGCCAGAAGTCAAAAAAAGACGTAAAATTTGTGTTTAATACCTCAGATTAGATAAATGGGCGGAGAGAAGGCGGTCGCGTGTGGCTGTTCGAACACATTCAACCACATATGCGTTCCGCAACTCCAAAGCGATCCGATCGAAAGTGGTTTCGACTACCTCTGGATGTGGTTGAAAGTGGTCGAAAGTGGACGTGTTCAAAACGTTTTGAACACCGTTTACACCTGGCATTAACGTTGTCCACTTGTAATCCGATCGACGAAAACACATTTTAATGCCAAGTGTAAACAGCCTCTAAGGGAGCTGGAAAATGAGCATATTTTCAAAAAATAGTAAGGTGTCCCTTTAAAAGCGGGATTATGATTTACATTAGTCTACATTAAGTCAATAGAAGAGATTCAATACATAGACACAAATTATAAGTAAGTTTGATATTTTTCTTATATAATTTAGGTTTGCATTGAGTTTAGGTCATTGATGAATCATTGCAATTTGTCTTCTTGTTTGAAGTCAGAATTATTATGAATGCTTGGGTTGGTTTGATTCACAAAAGTAAAGCACATACTGGAATCTAGTCTGGTCCTGATTTACAAAGCAAATTATGCATGTTTGCTTCTGTGTGTGTGTGTGTGTGTTTGTGTGAAAACCAGTGAGTAATAAAGTAAAAGAGAGAGAGAGAGAAAGAGAAAGAGAGAGGTTTATAGATGAGGATTATTATAAATCTGAGGCACCATGAGAATATGATGATTTGTTGACCGTAATAATTCTCTGGATATTCTGGAATTTATGGATCGCAGCATTTGTCGTGCCATAAATTGGAATACAACAATGAAACCATGGAAACACGACATTTGTGTTTTTCTGGTAACATTACAAGGACGCGGCTCAGGGAGGATAAAAGACGAGGAGAGTAATGAAAAATTAATCTGATATTGATTTCAACTGCATGTCTTCTGACAAACATTAAACCAAACGCTGACAGATATCTCCTCTAAGCTCAGAAAGAAAAACAAGAAGTTAAAGCCCGTGCCAAACCAGATTACAATCCTTTTAGAGATGGATGGGTGGATGGAAGGAAGGATGAACAGATGTGCTGTGCTATTAAGTTTGTACCTCTTGTCTGACAGTGTGCAGTCTATAGCAGGTCTCTTAGTTTTAGGAATGGAGTACAGAGGATAACGGTCACCATGGCGAATCATCACCTGGACCGACAGCAGTTTGTAGTCGGCTGGACTGTGACCTACACACATAAATACATTACTATGAGTCTTTGAGAATCTTCAGACGGGTATAATAGTGATAAGGTCCGTTTCTCACCCTCCCAGCCGTGTTCAGTGAGATTGGGGTAATTGCAGTACTGATGGGTGTCTCGGATTGGGTCAGGGCTGGGCGGCTCCGTATGGAGAACCGGATTCACTCGCTTCCTGCTTTTACCTTGTGACCTCTGGTCTGCAACCGGATTGGTCGGAATCAGGTGCACTGTGCAGATACAGAAAGACGGCTTTGAGAGCCAAGCACAACTCAACACAGACACACACACACTTACACATGCTTTCCAGCTTCCTCAGACGTGAGCTCACTGAGTAAACACTGCGGTCTCACAGTGCTGCCATATGTTACATTTTAGGAATCACCATGGTGATGTGAGCACAAGGAGGAGTCGCTATAGTGAGAATAAGGAGAACCAATGACAGACAGTCTTTAGAAGTTTCAACGCCATATTCCCTTAATGGGGTTTGGTGAACCTCTGGTGGTTTCCAATTACAATTAAAGGTGCATTGTGTAACTTTTGTGTATATCTTGACAGAAATGCAATATAATAACTATATTATCAGTAGTGTATAAAGACCTTACATAATGAACTGTATTGATTTTATTAGCTTAGAATGAAACATTTTTATCTACATACAACGCAGGTCCATTTACATGGAAGTCGCCGTCATGTTTCTACATGAGCCCTCAATGGACAAACTGTTCTATAGATCGTTTTCGTTCCTACTTTGTCTTAGACGACGACATGTTTATCCTGTTGTGGCTACCCTATGCGTTTTAAAATTAAGGGGTGAGCTGTTATTTGCAATCTTACCACTAGATGCCGCTAAAATGTACACACACCACCTTTAAATCATAAAATTTCAAAAATTCTAAATAAAATACTTAATAAAAATGTATATTTTATTTATTTAATGTGAATGTCATGTGACCATTACACAACACTAAAATATATAAGATAACTGAGAACTCATGCAAAATGGACAGATACGTTTTATGTACAAATAAAAGAAAAGAAACAGATAAAGGTCCAATAACAGGTAACTATGTAAATAAAAATATAAAAACTTTAAACGATGAATAAATAAATGTTTTTCTGTTTAATATACAAATGTGCTATTAGATTATTAAAAAAAATGCTTACAATCTCAAAGGGTACTTTAAAGGTGCAGTGTGTAAATTTTAGCGGCATCTAGTGGTGAGGTTGCGAATTGCAACCAATGGCTCAGTCCACTGCTCACCTCTCGCTTTTAAAACGCATAGAGAAGCTACGATAGCTGCCACCAGACAAACATGTCATCTTCGGGGACAACTTAGTAAAAAAGTTTGTCCATTAAGGGCTTCTGTAGAAACATGGTGGCACAAAATGGCGACTTCCATGTAAGGGGACCCTCTGTATGTAGATAAAAACGTTTCATTGTAAGGTAATAAAAACATAACAGTTCATTATGAAAGGTCTTTATACACCTCTGATAATATAGTGTTGTATATTATTTTGCATTTCTGTCAAGAGATCTTTCTAAAAATTACATACTGCACCTTTAAGTAAATAATTTACATTGTGTGCAGAAATATTAGGCAAGTGATGATTTTGACAATATCTTAGTTTGTCCATACTTTCCAACTCAAAGCTGTATAAACTTGAATGCTGATTGGATTTAATGCATATCAGGTGATATGTGTTTGTGTTACGATGTAGGGTGTGGCCGAAAGAAATCAACACCCTATATCAGGGTCCGCATAATTATCAGGAAGATTGTTCTCCTAAAGAAAAATGGGCCTAAAAATGAACTCTAAAAAGTCAAAAATTGTAAAAAGTCTTTCAGAGGGATGCAGCACTCTTGAAATACCTACGATTTTAGGGCGTGATCATCACAGAACCATCAGACGTTTTGTTGCAAATAGTCAACAGGGTCGCAAGAAACGTGTTGACAAGAAAAGACGCAAATTAACCGCCAAAGATTTGAGAAGAATCAAACATAACGCTACAAGGAACCCATTATCATCCAGTGCTGCCATATTCCACAGCTGCAACCTACCTGGACTGTCAAGAAGTACAAGGTGTTCACTTCTCAGAGACATGGCCAAGGTAAGAAAGGCTGAAACCGGATCACCTCGGATCGGACCAGATGGATGGGCCCGTGGTTTGATCACTAACGGACACAGAGCTCCACTTCGACTCAGAGGTATGGGCAGGTATTATTAAGGATGAGCTAGTTGGACCTTTTTGGGTTGGGACTCAAAATCAACTCTCAGACCTACTGCCAATTTCTTGAAGATACTTTCTTCAAGCAGTGGTACAGGAAAAAATCTGCATCTTTCAAGAAGGCTTTGATTTTTATGCAAGACAACGCTACATCACATGCATCAAAGTACTCCATAGCGTGGCTGGCCAGTAAAGGCCTAAAAGATGAAAAACTAATGACATGGCCCCCTTCTTCACCTGACTTGATCCCTTCTTAAGCAGGACATTTACAGTGAAGAAAAACAGTACACCTCTCTGAACAGTGTCTGGGAGGCTGTGGTTGCATCTGCACAAAATGTTGATTCAGACCAGATCAAGAAACTGACTGACTCCATAAATGGAAGGCTTGTGACTGTTATCAGAAAGAAGGGTGGCTATATTGGTCACTTTTATTGGTTATTATTCTCACTTTAAAGCAACACTATGGGCCCTATCTTGCACCCAGCGCAATTGACTTTGTCAGTGACGCATGTATCATTCGTATTTTGCGCCGGCGCACAGCGGGGTTTTTCCCTCCACAGACGCACGTCACCAAACTAGGGAATGAACTTGCGCTCCCTGGGTGGTTCAGCGCAAAAAGGAGGCGTGTTGCGGCGCAAACCATCTCTTATGCTATTTTGCAGTTTCAAAAAACAATTGCGCTACTAACCAAAAAAAACTAGTCTAAAGTCAGTGGCGCGTTGCGCGTGGTTCATTATGCTATTTTAAGGGCGCATGCTTGACCATAATGTATAGCGTGCACAACGCGCACACACTTTGCTTATCTAATCTACACAGATGCAACAGTTATTTTTGCAAATCATAAATTGTTACACTTAAAAATATTAATACACGAGATAAGGGGAATCATAGTGGTGAGCATTGTGGTGATAGTTTTTATTTATTCTCATGCAAATAACGATTAAAATATTTTCATAACTTTGTTGTGTGGCTGTATTACGTTTATTTTATGTAAATAATAGTTAAAATGTTTTCATAAGAAACCTTAATGTATATGAACTTGATTTGTAAGAGTACTTTGGGGTTGGACCTTGCTTGCGTTTCTTGGGTCCGATTTCAAAGCCCCCAAACCCTTTCAGCGGTGAGGGTGGACGCAGCGATGTCCTCTGCTGGCGTCAAGTCCTGAGGCAGATCCACCTCCCGTTACACGGCGTGCCCGATTTATGCTGGCTAGCGTGGGATTCCCCCGTACAAGGACGTCGGTCTCCTCGGCTGTGAACCGCTCCTGGCGTGCGCCTGGTAAATCCATCATAATAATAGCAACCCGCCATGGAACTTGCGCCCGTGCGTTTAAAGGGAATGTTGGCTAGCGTTCTGATTGGTTTATTTGACGTTACGCCCAAACCACACCTATGCATAATGAACCTACTTCAGACCAACCCCTTATTGATTTGCGCCCGACGCAAGAGTTTTTTCTCACGCCGGGAAAATAGCAACAGAGCCCAAGATCCGCCCACAAACTCACTTGCGCGTTGCGCTTCGCACTTGCGTTTCAGATCGTTAAAATAGAGCCCTATGTAGTTTCGATTAAAAAATGACTTACAGCTCCCCCATGTGGTTGAAAAGCGCAACAGTGCCTGGTATCAGACACTCTTCTGCAGGCAGGGGGAGGGGTGGGGCTGTGTTTCCTACCCTCCACCGCCACTTTCAGAGTGTGCTTGTAGCAGCTAGGAGGCTGCTCAGGTTGCAGCAACAGTACAATTTGTCCAGTTAAAAGTTGTTCTATCTCTGAAATAATTTTAGAGACATTATTTAAAGGTAAAAAAACTACATAGTGTTGCTTTAACAGGTCAAAATAAACAAGTGTGACGGGAAAATCGTTGTTTTTCATAGTTGCATAATAATTCTGCACACTCATAGTTGCCTAATAATGATGTACATCTTGGTTTGAGGGTTTCTTAACATTTTGGACTGGCCAAGAGCACTGTACTTTTAACAATAACAAAAGTAATCCTCAAAAATACCACTTTCCTAATAATTCTGCACACAGGGGGTTCGAATTATAAAAGTTTGAAAACCCCTATTTCCAAACTTGACAGGAGACAGAAACGCCATAACATCTGCTTTTAAAACTTAACAGTTATATGATGCATGTTAGTTATATAAACAAATACACAGCTTTGTAGCGATTCATTTTAGAGGTCATACAGTATGATAAAACTACACGGTAAAAAAAATTCCGTAGAAATTGCAGCTGGGTTGCCGGTAACTTACCGTAGATTTAAATGAATGTTTTTTACTGGCAACATTTTGTTCAAAGTTAAATTAACATTAGACGTTTACAAGTCTTTGTCTTTACAGAGTAAAACTAAAAAAACAGCATCAAGCAAAACATTCTGGGAAAACAAAATCTGAAGCAAAAAACAGAAAAAGGTTGATGATGATTTCTGGTTCCCAGAATGCTTTGGATGAGGCTGTTATTGTATAGTTTTATTCTGTAAAGATAAAGACTTGTTAATATTTTAAATTTATTTAACTTTGAACAAACTCTTGCCAGTTAATAACATAAATTTAAATCTAAGGTAAATTACCGGCAACCCAGCTGCAATAACACTGTAATTTCTACGGAATTTTTTTGCAGTGTAAATAATAGTTTTTTTTATCACAAAAAGACATATTTCTACTGTACGCACCCTTTTTAAAATATAAAATGTTTATCAATAGTAAAATTGTAACAGATTAGGGCTGCCACTGACAATTATTTTGAAAATCTATTGATCAGACAACTTTTTATCTATTAACTCATTCCCCAACAGCCTTTTTTTTCTAAGTTGTCTGCCAGCACTGTTTGTGATTTTCACAAAACTTTCACAAAATGCATTCCATAATTTTCTTCTAATAATATATAAACATACAAATATATCAAATGAAAGAACAGACCCTCTGCTTTAAAAAAAAAACAGGGAAAAAGTTTTCCATCCTATATTTTTTCTCTGCTTATAAACTAGGGGTGGGCGGATCGATCTAAATATCGATAGTATCGATGCCAACACTGGTATTGGTATCAGATCGATACAATTGTAATTGAATCGATACTTCAATTTAAATATATGTCCTCTACGTTCATTATACTTTGCTCGTGTCTTCTACCTCTACAATCCTGAGGAAACGCTGCTTTCACATCTTGGCCAACTTTGCTACTCCTCCCCCTCCTGCTGCTCTGCTGTGATTCGTTGTTGTGTCGTCACGTGACTCACTGACGCGCGAGGAGCAGCGAACTGAGTGAGAGATCAGGATGGCCGAGAGGAAGAGAAGCGTTGTGTGGAGCTATTTTACGGCTCTAAATAATAATACTGTAACTTGATACGTGTAAAAAGTAATAATTGTGTGCACTTTATTTTACTTTATTTCATTTGCTTTTAAAACCAGAAAAAAGGGAGAGATTTTTGTTATTCTTCATTTTTTTAAAAAGGTTGTAACAAATTAATTCTACAGTTCCTAATAACTAATAATATTGTGGACTTCAATACTTTAATAAAAAAAGCCTAAAGAATTGATCATTCATTCACCTCAGAAATAATGACATACTGCTCTCCCTTACACAAAATAATTTTTTAAAGTAAAAAGTATCGGATTGGTATTGGAATCGGCAATACTGACCCTATATGTATTTAGTATCGGATCGATACCAAATTTTGCAGTATCGCCCACCACTATTATAAACTATGAAATATGGGTATTTTTCTTCAAACGCTGAAATAATTGCATTTTTGTGAAGGAATTTTGTTAGAGATCAGATTCAGAATGATTATCAAAACATAGTGTAAAATTAATAAATAATGTTTTGCTTCAGTTTTTTATAAATTGGGTAAGAGCCATAAAAACACGTTTTTTTCATGCAAATGTTTTCTCTTAATTGAAGAGATAACTTGTCAATGGCGGGGAAAGAGTTAATCTGAAAAAAGGCGAAACAATTTCTCAATTACATTTTTACACGTAATATAAATAAAAATGAATAAAACCCTAAATCAGGGTATGTGTGAAGTATACTAAAGTGCAAAAACCACATACTAAGTTGTACTTACATAATCTTTTGACATTTTAAACTTTAAATAACACAAGGTTTGTTCAGTTTTTTAACAGTTAAACTTCTTTACATATCCAAGAAAATATAAAAAAAAATATTGAGCTATACTAAAAATTTTCCCTAACGCAGGCAGACTAACTAATCAATAACAACATTCATTGACAACGAAATTTCATAAATGATTATTATTGATTTGATCAATTCATTGTTGAAGCCCTAAATAAAACGGCATCATGTGAAAGCATGTACAGCTAACACAGTTAAACAGAAATTACAAACATTACAAAACAGTCACGCTGTTGCAACTCAAGTTCTCATTTTTATTTATAGTTAACTATGTGGAAAAAACTGAACCAATAAAAGACATTAACATATAAACATTGACAGTATTGTTCAATACAAAGAGAACTTTATTAGAAATGAATGGTATTTCTGTAATTATAAAAGAGTTAAACTCACCAGACAGAAGTAAAACAGTTAGCTGATTTAAACGAGCAGCCATTCTGAAGATGTGTTACAGAGCATATGTGTGTGTGCATATATGTGTGTGTGTGTGTGTGTACACCTCATTCTCAGTCTATACACAGCATCAAAACCCTCTTTGCCTCTCACACTCTTGTAAAATATGCACGACCAATGGAGTGTTAGGACTGAGCTCTCAGCCAATCACAGCACAGCTATGTGAAGGGGGGCTGACCACACAAAGAACTCTTTGTAACTGATGGCTGAAAGTCTGTGAGCAGCGTTAAACACAAACTCAAACACACGCACTCTCTCTCAATACACAAATATAATAGATACATTACATAAGCAGAAATTGTGCAGAACAGTATTTACAGCTCATTTCTGCTGACACCGTGCCTGTGTGTATGTGTAGCAGTTTCATGAGGGCTAAATTTACATTTATGCATTTAGCAGATGCTTTTTTCAAAGCAACTTACATTGCATTTGAGCTGTACATTTTATTCTTACATGCTAATCCTCGGAATTAAAGCCACAAACTTTGGAGCTGCTATAAGCCAGCAGAGCTACAGGAAAACAAAATTGTAAAAATCTTTCCACATTTATGTAGGGTTAGTGCTGATCCTTTAGTCACAAATGCATGAAGGCATTTTACATAAAAAGTAGTCCACTTCAAATCAAATGTCAGCAAGTTTATGTGAGGATTAGACGTTATCACTAGTAAGGAGCCGTTTACATGACAATGTTTTAACCAAAAACAAGAAACTTTTATGCATTCTGGCTGTTTGTTTACACAACAAAGGCATTTTAGGGTCCTGAAATGCAAAGTGTTTCAAAGGTTTTGAAAAAGACGAAATGCAAATCTGTGAAAATGGCAACATCATGCACATGCGTATTGCAATCTATACTGCATGTTCTTCAGTCTATAGGCATGCGTGAGAACTTGACAACCACAACAACAATGGTGGCCTACAGGATTGTGTTTGTGCTACTTAAGATATTGAGTTTATTAACGCTTCTCCAACAAAGTTTACAAAATTTTGCCATTATATAGTCCATGGTCACTTGTAGGAAAAAATTTGCCCAAACAAAACTGTCTGACGCTTTTGCTGTCTTGATTTGTTTGTGTATATATCCCTCTTAGGGAGCGTGCACACCAAAGCTTTTATGCGTGGCTGAAACGCCAGTCAGATGCCGACTGACAGATTTTTTTTTATTGATTTGGTTGCTGTGAAACTTCTGCTTTGTTTATCAGTCAGCTTTTCAGTGATATTTGTCTCACCCCTCCTCCACTGTGATTGGACCGCTTTTCACCCAAAGTTGAATATTTTTAACTCTCAGCGCTCAGTGCCGAAAAAACACAAAAAAGTGCCGTGCTTCCATTGGAAACAATTGAAAACATATGCCAGCTGCC
Source organism: Paramisgurnus dabryanus (assembly GCF_030506205.2). Lineage (NCBI taxonomy): Eukaryota > Metazoa > Chordata > Actinopteri > Cypriniformes > Cobitidae > Paramisgurnus > Paramisgurnus dabryanus. Next base: position 9,033,694 of record NC_133344.1, on the reverse strand, counting down.
GGCGTAAAAGCTTTGGTGTGCACGCCCGCTTAGGGCTGTATAACATCTAATCACAACTAGTCGTTTGCAGAATAAAAGTTTATGTTTACCTCATATATGTGTGTGAACCGTTTATAATAATTATCTATATATAAATCCACACACGTGCATGTATAATTTTAAGTATATATATATGCACGTGTGTGGATTTATATATATAAACAGACAGCGAAAAGTCGCTTATAATGTCAATGTACCTTAACCCATTTACGCCTAAAATGCCTAAAACCTATATTATTCTAGGATAAATACCCTTATCTCCTGAGGGTTTTCAGAAAAAATACTAAGAATTGTCAACGTCTACTAAAAACGTAATATCTAAGCCTCTGTAGCAGTTTAAAAACATGAAATTAAAGTAACCGGCGGTATATGTAGTGTTTCTTCATGCAGCACATGAGGCAAATGGGTTAATTGCTCTCATAGACATGTACACTAGATCGGCCATTCCCAAACTGTGGTCCGCGGACCACTAGTGGTCCGTGAGGGTACTGCAGGTGGTCCGTGAAAAGGCAAAATAAGAATATGTATATTTTAATATACAAACTCGTTCATATTTTGGGCGAACGTGTACTGCTGCCTAATAAACGTTACTGTGAACTCATTCATCCTGGTGCCTGTGAACGGCACGCTCTCTCAGTTTAACGTCGTTCAATAGGGTGCCAGATTTGTATATTCTTCCAGGCGAAAACCCGACTAAAACACACTGTAAACAGGCATTAATGTGTAGCGGAAAAAACACCCAATCTGGCAACATCGCCACCAGTCGGTGTTCACCAGTCACGCTGCATGCGTCATCACAACAACACAGACGCTGCTGAAATTCCTGCCGCGCAACTCAAATAGTTTAACATTAAATAACATCATATTTGTCCTAAATCGTTAACGATTAACATAGGCTGCTAACGCATATTCCGGATCTTGAAATATACTTTGACTAAGCTCACACTATTTAACGTGCACGTGTGGTGTGCAATACCTGCGAGTTGTCATACACGCAATGCCTCGCAGCGCTTCTCGCCCGGGGTGCGACCCCCACCCAGCTAGCCTTTCAAGGTATGTGTAAGCAAATACAAAAATTAAAAGACAGTCAATGCTAATGTAAACCCTGGTTGGATAAGGTTTTAAAGTTGTACATGAAGATGAAATCTGACGCATTTAGCTTCAGTGTTAAAAGTGATCAAATAATTGCTGTCTGTGGTGGTTCTATATGGGCTATAATGGCAATCATTTAAAAAAAATAATATGGGAAAAAATAACTATAAATTAGTTCATTTTTGGAACTGTGACCTAGATTAACATTTTCAAATATGAACTATGAAATGAACTAGTTCATTTTAAAATTTGTGAACTTTGAACTAAACTAGTTCATGTAGAAAGTGAACTTTCCCAACACTAAGAATATGTATATAAATAATACTGATATAAGGTTAAGAAACCTGTTGTACTGATGTGATGACCAGTTATAGTTTTAGTGCTAGTAAGACTATTTAGATGTGCAGATTAATTCAGGACTTTGTGTAGACATATTTTATAATAAGTATTATGAGGTGGTCCGCGAAAATTCTTGATTACAAATAGTGGTCCACACACACAAAAAGTTTGAAAACCCCTGCACTAGATGTCGCCTTGGCTAAGGCAGTTCATTGGACCAAATGCGTCAAATTGAGCCACCTTCTTGAAACAGGGGAACCCTGCATCAGCGTCATTGTAGGCAATGGTGTAACAGAAATAAAATCACCATAAATCGTCATGAATGCAACTTCCTTGGTTTTCTTTTGGTTCGTCATGTATTTCGCATTGGGTCCAGAAAAAATTTAAGTCTTGATATTAAGATTATGAAAATCTACTTTTTCTAACTTTAATGCATAGTGCTAGTAGGCCTAACATCCATACGCAGCACAAAAGTCCGGCATCGTCCATGAATTTGAAGTACAGGCGGAGATAGCAGCGTTACCTAGCTACTACCTATGACAAGACCCCTGTTCCAAGATGGCAGCGGTTTTGACGCATGCTTAGAACCCCAAGGCGACATCTAGTATATATATATATGAATCGCTCTGTGGAGAATGTGTGCACATGCGTGTAGTATTTCTTTACAAAGCACTATCGCCATCTACTGGCAAGGCACACATGATACAGCATTTTTATCATTTTTACACATGTCTGTGTAAACACATTGTTTTGACAACACAAAGAAAGGAAAAACCTTTTGTCATGTAAATGTAGACTATCAAAGTAACCTAACTGTGTGTGTTGTTTGCACATTGTAGGCCTACTTAAATGATAGTCCCGCTGACAGAAACACACAATCACCAGTACAGATCTAGACCTGAGCATTCCTTTCTGTCTTTCATCCTTCACCTCTCTCTCTCTCTCTCTCTCTCTCTCTCTCTCTCTCTCTCTCTCTCTCTCTCTCTCTCTCTCTCTCTCTCTCTCTCTCTCTCTCTCTCTCTCTCTCGCTCGATGTATGGCCTCTACAGACTTGCTGTCTTGTTCTTTAAAACAAATCAGTCATGGTTGAGTGAACTCAAGTAAAGCGAGAGAGAGCAGGAGGGTCGGCTAATTTAAAACGAGCTTCTGTCCTACATTCAGATAGCTTTCAACAAAACCACAAAGCTCAGAATGAATTAGTAATGATAGCACACAGGAGAAACGACAGAGACGTTGTGAGAAAGGATATGATGCATAAGAATATGATGAACAGAAATCATCAATAAACACACACTTCATATCAAACCTGCATACACACAAATCTATTTAGGTGAAAAATTGGAGATTTGGAGCTTGCTACAGTATGTGTTTCTAGTGCACTCTTTCAGAAGAGTCACATTTAAAATGTACAGCAATATAAATAGTACATGCTTCATGTGTAGGCGTTGAATTAAATAGCCAAACAAACTGGGAATGTGTTAAGTATGGCAAGTGTCCACAAATACTTTCTGTCTTTATTTTAGCATATTTTAACAGTCTGTCATATAAAACTAAACTGTGTGCTTGCTTATGGTACCTATAAAAAGGTGTGAATCAGATATAAGCTTATGACATGAAAAAGAAAGAAACAGAGTTGAACAAGAGTGAGATGGTAAAATATGTTTTGTCAAAGGTCAAACCTTTCAATAGACAAACACATGTACAGGCTTGCGCGCACACACACACACACAGTCTTATAGATCCATCAGCACACATACTGTAGATACGGCTTATAAACACTTACAGGAAATACTTTCAGGAAACACATCTTACAGGAAAGATATACTTGCAAAAACGTGTTGCATCTTATCAGCGACAAAGTTTCCATCTATGAATAAAAACTTTAATCTTGGACATGATCTTACTCAGTCGATATTAAAGATATCTAGGTTATATTTTTGGGTTGATTTCTGCTGTATATTCTGTTGCTGAAACTGATCTGTGATTGGCTGCTTGACGGAGAGCGCAGGCTTTAGAGAAACACTAAAAGTATGACCATGTTTGGTTACATCTAAGCTGCTTTGGCAATTTCTCACCATCTGTGAAACGTTATTTAATCCGCTGATATTCATGAGGATATTTGTATCGAGTGCAGATGAGTCCAATTCTCAACTCAAGAGGATTTCGCTCTGGATTAGAGTCTCTAATCTGAAAATAATCTGTCTCAAAAGCCAATCTGTTAAACCCCTTTAAAATAAATAAATAAATAAAACATCTTTTTTACATTTTTACTAATGTTTTGTATTGTAAATTATCTCCAAACATAAATTTTTAAGAAAAGTAAATTACTTTTTTTTTCGCAATTTTTCTGAGCTGACCGACGGTCAAGTATAGCCCTTGTGTTGGCTATAAGCCCTCAACACCCATCTGCTGAGTTCACAAACCAATGTGAGTGTTTTCAAGAGTCTACATTTTCCACCTAAATATGACATATTTCTGAGCAGTGCATTACATAATTTCACCCTAGAAACTATCAGAAACCACTGGAACCAATATAATGGCTACACGTGAGATTTTATTTATTTATTTATTTATTAGAAGGATAGCCCTGGGTTCGATTCCCAAGGAGCACACATTGTGATAAAATGTACAGCTTGAATGCAATGTAACTGTGGGTTCACACCAGCCGTGTTTGAGGCGGCAAATTTGCATCTACCGTGTCTAGTTTGACGCTTAAACATTTGAGTTCACTCGCTTCATTCGCGCGTGAAAGCCGCGTGTGAAATTTTAGCCATTCAAGACATTCACGCAGAAATTCTCATCATGGGAGGGGCTTCGGCGACTCCGCTGAGACTCCGCCACTCCGCTCGCTTCCTGTAATCACGTCACTTCTACAACAAGCTTCTGATAGTTTAACACGGCGCGTTTTTCTGCCAAAGTTTAAATTTTTCAACTCACGCGTTTCATGCGGCAACGCTCAATTTGCGCAAACTAGAAATGTGACTGAAGCGGAATCGCGTCTACCGTGCCACGCTAAACGCTTCTTTCGCACCGCAATACCTCCAGATGCACGTCAACGCGTCTTCACATTGACTTAAAGGTGACATAGAATGATTGAACAGGGTATTTATCCTTGTTCTGTGATGTGACATGTAGACAAAAAGTTTTTTGTTTGGGTCTGTAATGCCTTAGAAGCTTCCTAAAAACCTCTCTCAGACAGCTCTATTAGGGTGGGGGATTTTAAACAAGTGGTTTTGCACCTATTTGGCTCCCCCTACTGGCTTAACTTGCAATCTCATTACTGATTGGCTGACTTTGCTGCCACTCTAAAAATGTAGCCAATTATTTTAAAGTGGAGGGGCAGTGAGATGCCTGTGATGTCATAAGCATCAGTTTTTCAGATTGGGCCGTTTTCTGGCTGACATTTCTAAAAGAGGAATTTCTATGAGACTGAGATGTTTAGCATGTCGAGCACCTTTTGTATGTTCGTGAATGCGGGTAGACTACCATTATTCAACAAAGACAAGGTAAAAATGGTTTTTCATTCTCTGTCCCCTTTAACATTGAAATCACTCACGCTTAATGGTGCATTCCTACGCGTTATTTGCGCGTAGTTGGACGCCTGAACATTTGAGTTCACACGCTTCATTCGCGCGTGAAAGCCACATGTGAAATTCTAGCCATTCGAGACATTCACACGGTAATTCGCGTCATGGAAGGGGCTCCGCTAAGACTCCGCCACTCCGCTCGCTTCCTGTAATCACGTCACTACTACAGCAAGGTCCTGATTGGTTAACGCAGCGCGGAAATCCGCCGAAGTTTTGATTCTTCAACTCGCGCGTTTTCCGTGGCAACGCTCAATTCGCGTGAACTAGAACACGAATAAAGCAGAATCGCGTCTTCTGTGCCGCGCTAAATGCCTCTTTCGCACCGCGAGACCTTCAGATGTGCGTCAACGCGTCTTGTTGATGTCTAGACGAGAAGTTGTAGTTTAAAAGTGCTTTTTTTTTCTTGTCAAAAATGACAATCGTTTTGCTAGATAAGACCCTTTTGCCTCGTTTGGGATTGTTTATAGTCCTTTGAAACTCCGTTGAAAAAAACTGTTAAGTGTTGAGTTAAGTATTTAATGTTGGGCTCTATTAAAGTCCATTAAAATGAGAAAAATCCTGCAATGTTTTCCTCAAAAAACATAATTTCTTCTCGACTGAACAAAGAAAGACATCAATATTTTGGATGACATGGTGGTGAGTAAATTATCTGGATTTTTTTAAAGAAAATGGACTATTCCTTTAACATTAAAATCACTCACGCTTATTGGTGTATTCCCACCAGCCCCGGTAGAGGGTAAAAACGCTTTATTTGTGCGTAGTTGGACACTTGAACATTTGAGTTCACTCGCTTCATTCGCACGTGAAATTCTAGCAATTCGAGACATTCACGCGGAAATTCGCGTCATGGGAGGGGCTTCTGCGACTCCGCTGAGACTTCCACCACTCCGCTCGCTTCCTGTAATCAAGTCACTACACGTCACTACCTGTAATCACGTACTACAGCAAGGTCCTGATTGGTTAATGCAGTGCAGAAATCCGCCGAAGTTCAGATTTTTCAATTCGCGTGTTTCCTGCGGGCGCACTCAATTCGCGCCGCGCTTAACGCCCCGCAGGATGACTAATCGCGTCTTTGTATTGACTTAACATATAAATCACTCGCACTTGCCGCCTCAACCGCGTCTGGTGTGAACCCTACATAACACCTCTACCGTGGCTGGTCTGAACGCAGCATAGGACACTTTGGAAAAAAGCATCTGCTAAATGCATAAATGTACCTTTAAGGAGTGTTCCACTTTAATAAAAAAAATGTTTTGATCATTTACTAACCCCCATGTCATCCAAGATGTTTATGGGTTTCTTTTTGTCATTTTCCTATTAAAAAAGTACTTTTTAAACACAACTTCTTGTTTTGCACTAGCCTTGTAATGCACCAGCGTGACCTTTTCAATTTCTTAATCACTTCGAAAAGTCATGCAAGCCTTATGCGAAACTACCGCTACAGTGTTTACAAGTGTGGAGAAACAGGACCGTTCAGATATTGTTGTATGTGTAATGATACTAATAAATGTCTTTGTGTAATTTTATTGTTTAAAATGGTCCATTTTACAGATGACATGGGGGTGAGAAAAATTATCAGGATTTTTTTTATGAAAGTGTACTTCACCTTTAAAGTACCGTAGTAATCACAGTAATATGTACATCAGGGAAGAGATCTTAAACTGTATTCTGCTGAGACAGTAGGTTATATATATAGCAGGTCTGCAAGGGAAATGCCTTTGTTTGAGTAGTGAATGCTGTGTAGTTAAGACCTTATTCCCAATGGAACTTCAACACACAGACACACAAAGTAAGTAAATACAATCCAGCGAGGTCGTATTCCCTCTTGACCTGCTGAATACTCAAAACACAAACAAAGCAGTCCACGGGAACCCCCATAGCCATCACTTCATATTCATACAGAGGAAACACGGCTGAAGTTATACGCTGTGGTTCACACACACATCAACACTTACAATACTGCAGGCTGAAACTCAGCACGGCCAGCAGCGCTCCCACCACCAGCACCATGATGAAACGGTTCCGTGCCAGCATTGTCCTGTGATTGGCCGACACACCTGTCCATCAGCCATCCATGCACAGCCCCCTTACTGTCACCTAGGCATCAAAGAGCAACAAAGGAACTTATATAATAATATGATGACATAATACTGCACACAAAGAGCTCACATAACACGTCATTTTACTTGAGTTCTAAGAGAAAACGAAGCCAAAACTTACCAAACATACACACACAAAGATAGATAGAGAGAGAGAGAGAGAGAGAGAGAGAGAGAGAGAGAGAGAGAGAGAGAGAGAGAGAGAGAGAGAGAGAGAAAGTAATAAAACTCCCACAGTTCTGGCTTCCTCTTAATGCTTTAAAGCAAAAACGCACACCAGAGGACAGCCAAGGGAAAAATCCACACACCACACAAACACTGCAACACTACACACACAGCAAAGACACGCAACATGTAATTTAGTCTGATCACACATCAGCAGAATCTGTTATTAACTCTAAATACAGATAATAACTGCGCTTCTGAATTCATTCCTGCAAGAGCACAAACACACATCTGATGAACTAAGCAGATGTTTTAAAGCAGTCTGGGTCCACATCATGAGAATATAAAAACCACAATCTGACTACACCCATCACTTCTCTTGCTACTTTAATGCATTGACACTTGCATTTGTTCCTGTGCCAAAATAATTTCCCTTACAACTTTTGTCTCTAGATTAAACCACAACACAAGCTGCTTTAATGTCGAACTATGAGCATAGACTTACTGAATCACATTTAGCCTATAATCTTCCTGTCAATATAGGTGACGTATGTGACGTCATTGTGAAGAAATCATATTTGCTGTATACTTTATAAACAATACAGGGCTTCTCCATTTAAAGATGCTGCAAATGGCAATGCCAACATTAAATATTAAACATCTTTGCTCAGTTACTTATGATCTTGCTAAACGTGATTTGCTAAATGAATGTATTCCCACACAAAGATGGATTTGTTTCTATTTAAAGCACACAATCTCCTCCCTGTGCCGTGTTGTTGTTAATAAATTTATTTAATAAAGAAATCAGAATAACGCACATACATAAAAATAATTTAGCCTACATGAATAACGCGTATGGACAGCGAGAGCCGCACGCAACAATGTGTAGCAGATCAAACAGAACCAGACACGAGACGAGAGAGAGAAAGAAAGAGAGAGAGACATGCAGCTTTACCTGCCGGTAACAGAGCTCAATAATCTCGATCAAGTCCTGATCTCTGTCGTGAGGAAAGATCATCCATCTGCCCGCGAGGAATGCAGGACTGATCAGATACAAACCTCACTGTGTGAACCTCTCTACCCTCCTCCTACACTACACACACACACACATAGAGAAGGAGAAAGAGATTCATTGCTCCCTCTGCTGGTCATAATGTGCAATTACAGCTTGTTCTCCCAAACGTTGATACAAGTACATTTATTATTAGGCTAGGCATATGAAAGCTTTCCAACAAGTAGGAAAGCAATGAAGCAGGCCATCCTATGTAAGTCCTGTGAATTTTAACCGTGGTAATTTTGGGTACCTAGTATCTAGCTATGTGTCTGTATGTCTGTCTTCTTTATTCATGTATCTATTTATTTATATAACTATCGGATATCTTATCTATCGATCTATTTGTCTGTCTGTCTGTTTATTTATTTATCTAACTGTCCGTCTGTTTTATTGTTACTAGTGTTATATGCAGTGGTATTGTATCATTGTGTTTTATTGCTAAGGAACGTGTTCAAATTATGTCAAAGATCATGAGAGGTCCCCTAGCTAACCCCCTATCTTTATATGATGATTTCACAAATAGGATCAACATTTTAATCAAAGAAACCCCAAATTACCCTAAATTCAAACCCTAATTATGTTTCACCCCTCAAATTAGGGTGAAATAATAGTTTTGAGAATAATTTTTTAAAAGCCCTTAAAGGGATAGTTCACTTTAAAATTAAAATTCTGTCATCATTTTCTCATCCTCATGTTGTTCTAAACCTGTATGAATTTCTTTTTATTTCTTTTTAAAATATATTTTGAGAAATGATGGTAAACACACAAAAGAAAGTGACCATAGACTTCTATAGTAGGAAAAAAATTTTTTTGAAAGTATTGTGATTAATAATTAAGAAAATATTTTGATAAATGAGGGTTAGCACACAGTTGACGGTACCCATTAAATTCCATCATATTTTTTTATTCCTACTATGGAGGTCTATGGTCACTTACTGCTGTGTGTTTACCATCATTTCTCAAAATATCTTCTTTTGTGTTCATCAGAAAAAAGAAATTCATAGAGGTTTAGGACAACATGAGGATGAATAAATGATGACAGATTTTTGAAAAACACTTTGGGAAAGGGTCGAGGCCGAGTACCAAAACACACTTGTAGCCAATCAGCAGTAAGGGTCGTGTCTACTAACCGACATCGTTGTCTGGGTTGCGTATGTGTGGGGCGGGTCTATCAAAAGAAGGTCCAGATTCTATTGGGGTAGGGGTGTGTTTGTTTAGGTGAATTTAAATTTCAACATTGGCTTTCAGAGATCATGCACCCCGCCTTTAACCAATCCTAAATGTAAATAATCTAAATTTATGTTAATTCCACCAAAAAAACAGCATGAGGCGCATTTGAATTAGTTTATTTTGCGAAATTGGGACAACTAACTTACAATATCGCTCTATGGCAGCGGAGCACAATAAACTCAATTAAATAAATTTAAATTGTATGTAGTATTTTAATTGTAATAAAAACCAGGACCCCCCTCTCTAATATATATTTTGGTGCTTTATCCTTCAATGGATATAAGAGGTCCGGGGTGGGACCACCCCAGCCTCCCCCTCAATTCAAACACTGGCTCAGGAAACGTGTGGCTACTTTTAATGCTTTTTTCAACAGGGTTGGTTGCCTGTTTTGAGTTTTTTCAGCTTTATTTTATGGCTAGAATGTTGGGCCTGCCCTATTCTGTTATGTTTCTAATTTTAATTGCCAATTTTTATGAGTCAGTGATTCAAACATGCTCTTAAAGGTGCTTCATAATGCCATAGAAGAACCATGTTTGCCTGTATGGTTCCATAAAGAACCTTCAACATCCAAAGAACCTTTATGTTTCAAACAAGGTTCTTTAAATTATACAAATTATAAGAACCTTTGACTGAATGGTTCTTTGAGGAACCCAAAATGGTTCTTTTATGGCATCGCAGTGATGAACCTTATTATATGTAATAGTACCCTTATAACCTGTCTATTATTATAAGTGTGTCTGCGTGTGTGTGTGTGTGCGTGTGCGTGTGTGATGTTTAGGCTGTGCTCTATATGCAAAACAGCCATAGGTCACTTTGCCTTCACTCTTAGAACGGATGTGTTAAAAACAACACAATCAGTTTAGGGACAACACACTAAACGGCTCACAGAATACACACATCTCTGTGTTATTATTGGAACAACTAATTTTGTTATACTTTTAACACAAAATGACACATAATAACAAACACAAACATTTTTATAAAAAATCCTTTCTGCGTGTGTTGTTGGTGTCTCAAAATAACTAAAATGCTGTCTTGGCTCTACTAATCAACATAAACTTAACATAATCTATTTTTCACAATTTTTATCATGCTTTCAAATAGGACCGTTTATATTTGCTGACACAGCTCCACTTTAACCCCTGAAATGAGTCCAACTGTGTTACATCCAGAATGTAGAAGCTACATAAGCACACACGCAGATATTATTAGCTACAGTCTGGCATATCATTGATAAATAAGGTCTGGTAGATCAGAGTTCTTAACTGAGGAGACGGCGTGTGCCAGGTTAATAATTAGTCATTTATAATAAGCCTGTGTATAGTTCAAGGTTATACTACATTTCAGTATTCGATTAGAAGGATATTTTTAACTACTGTTGTAGTGTGTTGGGTCACCGCTTGCTCCATATTTGCATTCTAAAGCAAAAAACACTGCGGTAGATCATTGATCTGCAGATCAAAGTACATAACTCTCACACCAAGCTAAACTTAGAGAAGATTAAATCACTTTAAATATAGATCTACCTGTTTACATATAGTCACACACAGAGGACTCACAAATATTGTTTTATTGCTTTCATCTCAGCATTTGTTCCTGTTTGTTTTAAACAAATAGTAGACGAACATGTTAATTGCCACAGATCATACTGTATGTCTTCTCTATGGTTTTATATATCACATGACTATGCATACTTTAACTGCTTGCAAAAAAGCATTGACCCTGTCTGTGAAGTCCAGGCTAAAGTTTCGTAATCTAATGATGAGATTTGGAGCATCAAAGTTTGCTTTCACTTATTGACCTTACTCAGTCAATATTAAAGATATCAACGTTATATTTTTTACAGAATGCTCTTTAAATTATAAAGTAGAATTTTACGTAGAAAAGTAAAAGTAAGTCAGGGTCACAGTTTGCTTACATTCTAAAAAATAATGTCATACCTCTATTTTCACATTGTTTCTGTTAGGAATAATTGACGACGGGCCATTGAATTATAAGAAAATAATGCACAGCCAAGATGCAATGCGGCACGCCGCGGGTGTGCATTATTTTCACATAATTCAAAGGACCGGAGTCAATTATTTCTCTTATACCACGGTTACCACAAACATTGCTCTGGTGCCTATTTTTAAGACATTTAACAGGTTAGGTGTGCAGTTATCAGAAATTAATGCATACCCACGGAACATTTTTCAGCCAATCAGAATACAGTATATATAAATATATAATAAAATAATATTGTTGGTGAAGACCAAAAGGTTTTGTTTTATCTTTAAAAAAAATAAGTGGTCGCTATGTTGGCATAACATACAAATGTGTGGATATTTACTGTAATAGCGAGAAGGTCTAACATGCAGAATTACATTTTCTATTGTTTGTACCTGTAATAATTTAATTGTATTAAAAAAAGATATGTATATATGTGATTCTTGCGAAATTAGACTTATGAGGTATCATGAAACATTTTGATAAAAAAAGTAAATGCAAAGTAAGAGTATCAAAATAAGAAGCATACAGTTACAAACATCTCTTCATTTAATATTTTGCACATGATTTCAAATGACATCATATAAACCAAATTAGTTTTTTTTCCACATTTAAGGGGAAAATTTTCATTACCACAACGTGTCCATGACTGGATTTGGGTTCTTTGACATGGAAATATTTATATTACAAAAATCAAAAATATAAAAAGCTTCAACATTTACAGTAAAGAAACATGTGATATTTGGTGATCATTGGTAAATGTAAAGACAATAACAAGGAATATAAATGTGTCCAATACCAATTTTCTCATCCTCCGCAACAATTTTCAATCATTGTTTAAGCCCTCAAGGAACTAACATTTAAAAAAAAATTTTTGGATTTGTTTTTCTCTCCAGATAAAAGTTGAAATTTTGTTTGTCATAGTACCTAGACAACTTTTTCTCATTACCGAAACATGAGTTTGTGAATGCATATATTTAATGTAATATCATGTTGCGGTAATGATAATTTTTTATAACGCTAATCTAAAAAATGTAAATAATTCTATAGAAAATATTTTTTAAATCCACAAAAAAAATGGTTATAATAAGTTCAGACCTTAATCTTATATGTACAAATAAATTGGCTTCAAGGGCTTTTTAAAAATTTTGAAGCTGGACACCTTCTAAATCTGGATTTTGTGAGAATCACCCATATACACATGTAAACATTTCTTAAATATATACATGCATGTTATTATACACAGTTCACACACACACACACACACACACACACACACATATATATTATGTAAACAAAAACTTTTATTCTGCTAAAGATTAATCGCGATTAATCGAAATGCATTCTTTTGACTGAAGATGATTGAATGAATGAGATTTAACAAAAACATTTACTGTATGAGGAATAAAATAAGTACAGTAGACAATAGGTGGCGACACTGTTCAACCAAACAACAATTTAAAAAGCTAAATAAATTTAATAGGTTTAAATCTGTATCTGCAGACAGATGGCTTTGAAAAGCTATGCATTGACATTACTAAACACCATGTGGATAAAACCTTAAGCTATCAGACAATAGGCTTGATTGTCTAGTACTGATTAGTTTATCTCAGTTGCTTTGGTGTATTTCTCAGATCACAAATTACGTTTCAAAACACCTTGCTTAACTTCATCATCATCATCGTCATCAAGGCAGTTATGCACAACATAACATAAAAATAAATTCTCAATGTTTTGGACAAATAGCAAATGTATTGGTTGATTATTTACATACGTCTGCTGTTTTCTATACATTTTCAATTGCTTATGTTGTTTTCATCAAAACATATTATACTGGCCTGGGAAACAGTGGCGGGGTTAAGCCCCAAAATTTGAAAAACGCCCTTTATCTTTTGAGGATTGTAAATGTTTAAGGTATAGCTTTTATTATTATAACTTTTGTTTTCCTGATACATAAAATCCGTCTGTTTGCTCTTTTTCGTCATTGTGTAGAGCTGTTACATTACAGTATCTGTTCCGGCCCGCAGGTGGCACTGTTAACAACACATAGTCATTGAAAATGGCCTTTTATTAGGGGCTAGTTGTTCAAAAAGTTTAATCTGGAATGATCCAGATTTGAAAATCCTATGTTTTGCTATCCAGGATCAGGTTAACCATCTCACTTTTGTCCTGGTTTTTCAAAGCAAAATTTACCCTGATCCAGATACACACTTTTTTGGATTAGTAAATCTGCTAGTGTTCTGAATGGGATCACATGTCAATGTTGACTATTAGCTATGTAAACAACAATAGGTAAGTTAGTTTGGTCAGTATAAGGGTCACTCAGTGTTTTTACTTGAGGAGACAATCAAACCACACAACCGTCCCTTACTTTATTTATTTCAATTCAACATTCAGTCAGTTCTTCTGTCCCACAAAAAAACAAACAAGTATATACACATAGAAATAAACATGCATTTAAGTCATAAAGAAGTTAAAAATCCGTTAGTTTGTATTTGAGACCGGATGTTAAAACTACTTTTGATTGTTTGGTCTCTGATGATTGTGATCAATATACTGTTAAGTGACAAATGACAGTTAAAGTTAAAGATTACTTTTGTTAAAATTAAATGTAAAATAGTTTTTTGTTTGCTATACAGCAGTCAATGAGGGATTTATATGAACTTTTTTCTGGAATTGTCTGGAAGGTTTAAATGGTAGTCCAGTGTTTGATTATCATTATAAGGATTGAACTAATCAAGAGCAAAATTTCAACAACAAAAAAATGATTCATTCATAAATATTACATGAGAGAAATGTTATATTGTACTAGACTAACAGTAGGTTTATACGTTTTATTAACATTTTTTGTTCCTGGGATCCACCGTCTGCTGGGATAAGAATAAGTCCTACTTTTTGGCATCAAACAAATCTCAATCTTACTAAAAAGTTTTAAACAACACAAAGTGACCGTTTAATTCAGATCAAATCTTAGATTGGATTCTGTGATCCAATCCAAATTCAGAATCCATTTTTTAACCCGTTTTGAAATTTGGATCTAATAGTCGAAATCGAAATGGATTACTTTTGAACAATTGTCCCCAGGTGATAATAAAACAACTAACTTGTTATTTCCTTATTCTTAATAACTTTAAAGCTTAACTTATCACAGCGTACAATGTCAATTTTTATGCATGGAAAAATGAAATAACTCTAATCAATAAGGTGCAGGCCTATAAGAAATATAGCAATATAATATTAAGAGTAGTCTAATGCTGTTAAAAGTTTTACGAGCTAATATTTTTCAGTCAGGGGAAAGAATAAAGAGAAAATGCAAAGGAAATGCAAAAATCAAGATTAAAAATCAAGATCATATAAAGCTAATAAAATGAATGCAAAAAAAAACAAACACAAAGTATGGTTTCATCAACAAGGAACAAAAACATGACAAAAAGCACAGTGAGGGAATAGTTATTCATTTAGCTGACGCTTTTATCCAAAGAGACTTACAATTGCTATATATGTCAGAGGTCGCACGCATGCTCAGGGATACAATGGTGTGTCACAGTGGATTCGAACCCGGGTCTCTCACAACAAAGGCGTGTGACTTATCCACTACGCCATCACCACCTGAAGTTTTTTTTACACTTTTTTAAAATGTTATGTTCACTTTACAATTAAAATCATAATAATAAATAAAATTGCTGTGTTTGTGGGGTCATGTTAGCCCCCATACGACCATAGCCACCCCTCTGCTGGGAAGTAACTAGTTATTTGCATAGGTCGTTAAATGCAAATTGGTTGACCTTAGTATCCTGACAAAAAAAATTCAGCATTGTACATTTACAATCCTCATCAAAAGTGCAGCCATACCGTTCAAATCAGAAAGCATTCATCTAAAATTGTGTTTTCTTGTTATACTGACAACATGGCTGAACATTTTGACTGTTTTGATAATTAACAATAACACAAGAATTTGTCATTTTAATGGCATTGACATATTCACTGACATAAAATTTTACTTTTGAGAGACAAACTAAGAATTATGAAGTTACAGGTTTTGCAATTATTCCTTGATGTTGTGCTGTTTGTATGAATCGTTCTGAGAAACCCACTTACTATTTTGTACATTTTAAGGAAGAAATGGTGCAAAGCAACGAAGAAAAACTGTAAACTATACATTACATTTGTTTTGGAAAACAAAGTGTGTTTTGTAAACTAAGGTATTGTTTGCTTTCAAAGTACGCCTCCGAAGTTTCTGTTTTTAATATGACACAATTTCACCCGTGTTTGAGGCCAAACAAAAAACACAGCGTCTCACACGAAAAACTAAATCATTCCTGTAATACATTAAAAATATATTTTTGATATTTAAATATTCTTTGAAAATGTAAAACAATTAAAAAATTGAAGTAATTTTTGTGTTTTATTTGAATGTAATAAAAAATTTAAATGTGAGAAAGTATTTACAGTTTTTCTCAGTGGCTTTGGAGCATTTCTTGAAACATCAGTCAAATTTGCAAAACAATTTGTGCATTTCTTAGAAAAAATTCTGCACATGGATGTCATGCAAAAGCCCGTAACTTGTTAAAAATCCTCAGTTCATCTCTCAAAAGTAAATTTTTACGCCAGTAAAAGTCAGCCCCATCAAAATTGCAAGTCCTTGTGACATTGTTTACATACAAGACAATATACAATTTTATATACAATTGTCAATATTACAAGTGTACACAATTATATGTGTCAGTATTTTCTGATATAAAGTATGAACAAATTTACATTTTCACCTTACTTACACACATTGTGATATTAAAAAAAATATTATTTTACAGTACAAATAAAAATTTCAAAATTAGAAAAGTTCACTGTACACTGTAAGAAATGTCACATTTTCTGTTACTCAAAATTTTAAGATTTACTTGACAGTAATGTACCAATTCAGTTCACATTTACAAAAGACTAAATAAATCTATGAAAAACATGCTTACAATAACAGATTATAACATAAAGGTCAACAATTTTGCATGACATGCCTTGTACAATGAACTTATTACACTATTCAACAAAAAAGAGTATAATGTATTTTTAAGAAAATGTCATAAGCAATTAAAATGTTGAAAACAGCAGACAATTGTATAAATCAAATGCATGATTGTATCAAAACATTTGCAATTTGTCCTAAACAAAAATAATTTGCTTTTATGTTGTGCACAACTGACTTAAAGATGAGGTTGAACAAAGTGAAAATGTATTTCTGATCTGAGAAATGCTCCACAGAGCAGCTGAGGAAAAACTTAGTTAACCAGGGCTCCTCAGCAAACGTCCAAAAGGGCTTTAAACTCAGATATAAATCTATATTTTTAGTAATGCCAAGCTCTAGAATATTTCATCGGATAGAAATTCTGAACGGGGGGCTTTCAAATATTATTGTGGACGGTTGGGCCTTGTCAAAAAAGTTGAGAATCAACTGCTCTCGTAGCTCGTGTAGTGTGTACACGCGCTAAATCCTTTGAGTCTAGCGCTGATCACGTGAACAGTACGTGAGGGGCGGGCTCTGATCTCTCGACCAATAGGACTTTTATTATGCGTCCTCTGATTGGTCCGTAGACGGTGAACCTTGACCGCGTTCACGACCCAGAAGAGTGTGCGCTTGTGTAAATGAAGGTGAACTGCGTACGGGGCAAACGTGTGTTTTCGTTTCCAATTTTAAACTTCTGATAAACTTCCACCTGAATATTGATCTGCATCACTTATACGTGAGGAGGTTTTAGCCACGGATTCACTTTAGTTCAACTGTCGACGACGAAACTTTAATCGGAACGATTGTAGGGGGATTGTCGAAGGTGAGGCGGTACTAAGACGTGCCGAGGTCGGACAGACTTTCTGTTATATCCCGCTGAACTCACACGCATGAGATCCACAAGGTCATTGACAAAAACACATCTGCCCGGTTTGGTGAAACCTGGAGAGAATGAGCCGAGATGAGCCAGAGAGACACACTGGTGCATCTGTTTGCTGGAGGGTAAGATTAACAGTTACTGTAACTTACTTAACATATAAATAGGCTATACAGTACAGGATCAGCTCAAGTATTTGAGTAAAAAGTATCATTAAGAGACATTTTCATGAATTTCTTAGTATTTGGGTTCATTTCGTTTGAATTAAATGCATCTTATTAATGTTTGTGCAAAACTTGATAATTAATTTTAAGTTTCAGAAATTAATGTAACGTCGTAATACACACACACACTCACAAAATAAAGGTATAGTACATATTTTTAAGCGTATTGTGCAAATGTTATACAAATGCATTTTGGCGACATTTAGCTATAATACAAGCACGCAGTTAAAGACGTCCCAAGATTTGATTGGCTATTTGAAGTTAATCTGACGCAAGACATGAACTGACAGCTGTCAATCATAGCTAATAATTGACTTTACTTAAACACAACTGTGTTATTCAAGTCTCTGTAGTGTGAGAACAGACCTGTGCAGCACATTTCTAAGAAAGACTTGTGTATAAATAAGATAATGTGGTTTTTGTGGTGTGAGTAAATATAATTTAGTGCCAGATTCCCAAAAGATCTTGGATTTATCCACACGGATATTTATAACACAGTCTATGTGCACCAAACCCTCAAGTTGTTTATTATAACAAAGAGTCATTATTCTTAAATCAGACGGTGACGATAACATCTGGGGTCTACTTTTGGATGACGGTTGTGGTTTTGTGGCACTATACTGTTACAGGTGCTGATTCATCCCAATTGGATTCACTGCTGGTGATTGTACCCTGTCCTTAAATATCTGTCCTCAGTGGTTACTTACAGGTTTAAAAATAGACCCATGAGTCGTCACATTCGTCGACTTTGGATTTTATAAGTGGAAGTTACAAGTGAAGAGCCTTGTTTAACTTGTTTAACATGAATGTTGGATACAGTTTGTTTCGTTTTCTTACTATATTTATATTTTATTTTAATTAAATTTATATGTCTTGTTATAACTACAAACTAAAAGTCGAAATTTTATTATCCAATTTTTTGTCGTTAAAGTTGCCTCGTTTTATTCACAACTTGTCCAAGTTTTCATTATGTGGTTTTTAGTTTGTGTCATATCAGGTTGTTCATCAGGTCACTGATAACTATTGTTGGCATGTAAGAGATGTATGGAGATATCATGTTTGTTGACGCAGATCTGAAGGCATGTGTTTTAACAATGATTCACCTTTCACATTGAAGTTTAACTCTGTTAAGCCTTGGGTATAGTCTGCGAAAGCGGTAATGCTTCTCATTTACTTTTAATGGGTGTCGTCATGCGTTGCCGAAGTGAATTGTGGATCCGTCAACGCGGCAGAAGTTGAACATTTCTTAACTTAAAGTACCAACGTGTGCATCAGCCAATCAGATCGCGTTATCCAAATAATATCGACCGATGATTCTTGCTATGCTTCTCAATAAGTTACGGTAAAATGCCCCTACATCCAAAAGCCAGAGGGCGCTCTCGTGCAGAAACTCAATATGCGCTGTAGACGAACAGCCATACACATGCAGCTATAACACGTAGCTCTAGAAAATGGCTTAAGGATATATTTATATTGCTGTTCTTCAAACCTTTTCAGGTATGTTCATGATTAGGGATGCACCGATAGGATTTTTTTTGGCCGATACCGATTTAAACAGACAACTTCTGGCCGATGCCGATACCGATATTAAACACTTGTATACAATACTATACAGTTGGTCTATTAGCTAGTTTATTTCTGCATCAAATTATTTTTACTGAACGTGGATTTGATCTAATTAACATTCAACATAACATTCAACTGACCAATGTAATAAGAGAGGCACAAATTAAGCTAAAACAAATATAATAAGACAACATGACAACCTTCAACGGTGGTTTTTGCTATTCGGCATTTATTTTATTAACAACATTAACTCATTTTACATATAATGGATTTCTGTATGCATTTAATCAATAAACAATCGTTATCGGCCTTTCTCGTGCTATTGCCGATATGCCGATGGTTTCAAATTCATCAAAAATCGGCCGATAAATATCGGCGGCCGATACATCGGTGCATCACTATTCATGATAATAAAGAATATGTATAATGATTATGTTTGACGAATGTTGCTTTTTCAAATGCATGTTTTAAACGACTCAAACTAACAGTGATTTCAGATCGATAAGGACTTACTGATCAAAAGCTGTAGTACATGAAATAGCTGCGAATAATATCGGCTGTGCGATTCAGAATAGTTATGGGCCACGTATTATTTGTGTATATTGGCATTTATCGGTGCACCCTACCAAATAACCTAGTGGGAGCCAGCCAATTACATTTATGCAAGACCCGAGCATGTGTTGCGGCCATTGTGGTTGGCTGTTGGCCACTCTTCAGACAAGCCTTCCGTCAAGCGTTAATGCTTTTGCCCCTTGTGAATGTACTACCGACACATGCATTGTGACAAATTATAATACCTCTCATGGCCTAAATACTCCTGTACACGCATGCGCAACCTATCTACGCAAGGTTTTAAAAATTAGGTTGTGCGCATGCAGTATGTGCGCATTCTTCTGATGATGAAAATTGCGCCACACGCACTGTACGCAGACCCTTGATTACGCATTAAAAATGCCTTTGCAGGGCTCCAGACTGCCCCCAAATGGTGGCATTTTGCCCCTAAAATTTGAGAGTGTGCCACTGAATTTTACATCCAGGTGCACATGTGTAACCAGTAAATTTGACCTTTTTTTCCAAAAGTGCACAATAAAATGTGACACTGAATTTGAAACAGCACATTGTACTTTCTGCATCTATCATTAAAGTATTTATTAGTAATACAGTGGAAATTAGTAGGAATGTGAATATTTGGTTAGCATGTTGATTTACGGTGTGTGCCCCTAAATTTTCTGGTTGCGCCCCTAAAATTTTCAGTTGGGGACCACTGTGCTCCTAGTGAAAAAAGTTAGTCTGGAGCCCTGCTTTATCCTCATTTATTCTGTGTTTGGTGTTGAACTAGTGCTCATGGCATATATTACTTGTCATAATCCCTGTAAATAAGAACGTTGAAAAATTATAGAATAAAGAAAATAGAAAACGCATAAAACTTTATATTTTGTCTTTTATAGAAAGACTTGAACACAAGCACTACGTCTGAAATCGTGTATTGCGACAGTTCGCACTGTATTAGATTTACAGCTTTTTCATTAAAATAGCTTTAGCTATGATTTGAACTAAGGGTAATCTGCTTGTTATTTATTTAGTTTGTTATCAGAAATAAACTACTCTAAAAGGACTTTGTTGTTATTGATTCTTTGCGAAAGTTTATCAGAAGTTACTTGTGTTCCACGAAAGCCGTTTGTTTATGTTGTTACTGCTGAAACCGTCCATATAGTATGTGTGTGTGGGTGCAGTATGAATACATTTCAGACATACTCATTTCTTTCTGTTTTCTTTGTCATGTGACCCATACGTCCTTTGACATAAGCAGAACAACCACAGCTTAATTAATGTATGCATTATTTAATACGTACAATTTAATCATGGGGAATTCATTTCTCGGTACCTTAATCACTTAAAGAGATGCTCTGTATTATAGTAACTTTTTCTGAATTTGCCAAAACCTAGGCTAGCGTAGCCTTCCAGCATGGTCAAATGTCCATCGAATTCACACTTAAATTTTTTTTCGTCTAATGTTTTTTGAATACTTTTAATTTGGACACACTACTGCTATATAGTATGGATGTAGGTGATTTTCGGACACAGTGATATGTTCTATAATACACATTTAATGTATACTAATATTAACAAACACGATTATCTCTCTCTGTTTCAGATGTGGAGGCACAGTGGGAGCGATACTGACATGCCCATTGGAGGTGGTGAAGACGAGACTTCAGTCGTCTTCTGTGACGTTCTGTATCTCTCTGAGTACAGTTAATGGAGCCAGTATGGCACGTATGTCCCCTCCGGGACCCCTTCACTACCTCAGGTATGCACATGATGATCTGCAAAGATGAGTTTAATTACCCCGAAGACATTCCAAAACAGTAAACACAGATGTTTGTTTATAAGTTAGCTTTAGTTAAGATGGTGATATTTACTCAGCTGCTTCAGTTGCACCATGTTGCTTTCTAATTTTTTTAAGAAAACACCCATGAATGGAATGGGGCAGTTATGTTTAGTCCATGTTATGTCTGATTTGTGTGAATCTTGGCTCTTTCTTGTGTTTTGTAAACATTTGTACTATGGTTTGTGGTCCCTTCTTTCCTGCCAGGCGATACACCCGTTTACTGTTGTTGTATCCCTGAACATTGTGTGGTCTCTTACGTCACCAAATAAAAAAATAAATTTAGTTAAAGGGCAAAAGAGAAATGAAGATCATTGATTTGCCATAACTACCTGTTGTATTTTAGTTAGCTTGTTGTTTCCACGTGTATAAGATGCGTATTACTGAAAATCTGACTGTGACATTTTCTTTCAATGCTTTCTTTGTTTTTATATAAAGAATCTCTTCTCAATCGTTTCCACTCCCCCTTACCCGACCAATCGCTGCCTTTACACTAAAACTTTTGAGTTCTGGGATTTGGCTTTAAATTGAAGTGTGTGTTGGTTTGTGTGTGTTTAGTTGGTTTGTTTGGCTTACTGAAGTCTGGTCCACTTAGGTTAACTCGGGTTATATAATACCACCGTCCTAAATATGTCCTTAAGTAACCACAATTTTGCATTTTAGTATAAAATGTTGACTTATTTTTTTGTCTTCCCCCCCCCTCATAAGTAACTTTTGTCTTTCTATCTTTAGTTGAACAAAAAAGTTGGTTTCAATATAACTTTAGAGGCCAAGCCTATTATGACTTGTGTCCAAGTGTTTTTTTTTTTCATTTTTGACAATCACCGCCTGTTCATTGTTTTGAAAAGAAAACAAAACTCAAGACGACACCCTTTGTGTTTACCACAGTCATAGTGACATGACAAAACCTGGTACGGGTTTCACATGGAAAGTAAAACTTTATAATTCTTTCTCCTTTATTAAATTTTATTTATTTGTCATTGATTGGCAGTTAAATCTCACACCCTTTTAAAGATCAGATATTATATGTGTTTAAGGGCTTAATAAGTGTCTTACAAGAATTTAGTTTTCTTTGTTGGAGCAAGTCTTTTTGAGGTGTGTCCCACAAGGATAGCAATGGTTTCTCATATCATATCATCTATCACCGTATGTACAGCAGGGCCTGAAATGAAATTTTTGCCACACCTGCCAATGGCGAGAAAATGTATCAGACACATTGGCATCATATTTACATCTGAAATGGAATTTTTGTTTATTTACGTTCTGTTTAATGACTTGTTTAATTGTGGCATTAATGCATTTGCATTACAACTGCGTTAAGCTCAGTCCTTCCAGAAAAGCGGAGAGTTTTTTGTGATTGTTGCGGGCAAAAAGCCTTGATCTTGCTGCACGTTTTCTTAAAAAATGCGATGGAATATGCGGGATAATTATGCAATTTTATGCGATGAAATTGCGGGAACTTAAAAAAACTGTTTGCAGCTTATTGATGATGTTCACGTCACATAATCACGTCACTTCATAATGTTCCCATGGCAACAGGGGACATGGCTGTGCTTGTGTGAAATAAATGTTAAATTTGTCTACTTTCTGCCAAGATGTAGGCTTGGGCGGTATCCAATATATAGTATCACCAACTGTTGGCTTGTGCCTAAACCTTTCAGAAACTGAATACCAAACAATTAATACTGAAACGATAACAAAATAACATGCAACAAATAGCAGTTTATAAAAAGTGCAAATACAACAGTCAAACAGAATTAAATTAACATAAACATCCAGAACAGTTTTCACGCAGAGACGCGCACACAAATGAATTTACATAAATCACACCGCCCGAACAACTTTTAATAACAAAGAGCAGCTCATAAAAAGTGCAAATAGACCCATTCGCGGTCACCTTTTTGTTGAACAATTTGCAAATTGCCTCGTATGTATTTACCGCCTCACCCTTCTTGTTCGGTCCAAACCCGAAATACTGCCAAACTGCAGAAGTTGTGTTGCTTTTCAAGACCAGGTCACTCGGTGTGCGACTCGTCATATCCCCCACTCTCAATTTCTCCTCCACATTGTCACGTGATGACAACCATGCATACGCATATTTAGGCATTAAATAAATTATATTTAATATTTGATCCTTGTCTGCCAAATAAGTGCATTGTTTTTGGTATGACGATATTGAAACTGATACCTTTGCTATTTTTAGATCCCACGGTATACCATATTACCGTATTACTGCCCAAGCCTACTAGGATGTATGTAATTTTTGCTACGAAAATGATGGAATTATGAAATCATGCAAGCCCCGCATATTTTGTGTAAAAAAATCTGGAGTTTAAGCCTGCGAAAATGCGGCGCATTTGAAAAAAGCGACCCCCCCCCCCCCCCCCGCATAAATATGCGGGCATTCGCTGATTATGCACTAAATTATGCAATCGCATAATCGCGTTTTTCTGTAGAGACTAAGTTACAAAATAAATGTAATTTTAAATCCATTAAGTATATAAACCACGGGTCATCAATCCTGGTCCTGGAGAGTCGGTGTCTCTGCAGAGTTTAGCTCTAACTTGGGTGGCCATTATCTATATGGCATTTTAAGCTAAAACTTCACATACGTAGTCTGGGGATACCAAAGATTTGGTCACCATCAGGGCTCTACACTAACCTTTTGCACTGGTTGCACTGGTGCGCCTAACTTTTTTCTTAGGTGCACCAGCACAAAAGTTAGGTGCACCCAAATTTTTGACTGCATTGCATTTAACACCGAAACAGCATTGCGTTTATCCTTCACTATTGCTAGTCTCTTGCAGTTCCGCCGGACACGTCCCGAAACATGTTTTCGCGTGCGTTCTCTGGAAGTTGCGTTGGTCGACCGCATACGTCATTAAGGTTTAATATTTTTGGTTCAATTTCAGAAAGTATTTCAAGGTTAGAATGAAACTACAATGATTGTATGTCCTAAAAGAAAAAAAATCTTAATTTCTAATGTATTTTAACTGAAATGTGAGAACCTTGATGACGTATGCGTTCGAGCAACGTGACTTCCGGAGAACGCACCCGAAAACATTTTCGGGAAGTGTCCGGCGGAACTGGCACAATTGGCCACCCTAGCTCCAACCCTAATCAAACACACCTGATGCACCTTAATTAGCTACTTCAGGTGTCTTTGATTAGGGTTGGAGCTAAACTCTTCAGAGAAACCGCCCTCCAGGAGCAGGATTGGTGACCCCTGGTTTAGTTTAAGCATAGCTTATTTGACTCGTATGTGCATTGCGACAAAATGTAATGCATCTGTTGCACCCCACGCCTCCAATTGTCAGTCTGCTGCGAGTTCCATTTCTGAATAAAATGCTAACTTTTCTTGTGTCTTATTAATTGGCCATGGAAAATGCAAGCCACGCTTTTCATTTTACATTAGCTAGTAGTTAACCTGAACTGACAATATGAAATGTTTGTGCATCATGTATAAAGGTTTTTTAATAAACACAACACGTTTTGGCTTGTGATTCTTTTATATTGACTAATTTACACTGCTAACTCTTGCCATGTCTGACTCTCTCTCTTTTTCTTTCTCCCTATAAGGTTTATTCTTGAGAAGGAAGGCCCACGTTCATTATTCAGGGGCCTGGGGCCAAATCTAATCGGAGTCGCTCCTTCACGGTTAGTATGCATCCACTGATACATTATATATGATCCATTTCACATGACACTGGATATGTGAAAACAGTCTGACTTATACAATCCCCACTCAACCAGAAAACTACAAATGCACAGGGCTTGGCATGAACACACAAAGACGCTCATATGTCAATCACTCGGTTTCATTTGTTTATTTTTTGTATTAACTTTAAGTGTTCAGATTATTTTAAGAACCTTCCAGGAACACAGCTTGCCTTTAACTAAAACAGGTTAAACTGATTTTCATTTAATATGTGTGCATCAGCAGCAGATGTTGATGATCACTTTTATGCAATGTATACAGCTCTGGAAAAAATTAAGAGACTGCTCCAGTTTTGCATTGAATCATCATTTCTACATGAATGTGACCATTTTATTTTCTAGTGTCTGTTAAATTTCAACAAAAGCAAACCTCATAAAGTCACCTGACAGCAATGTAAAAGACAAAGCATGATAGGACACATGAAAGATGTGATCAGCAATATTCCATCAAATATTCACTTTTGAACTAAAACATGTAAAACATTAGTATTGTGCTGAATATAAACTTGTTTTCTTTGAAGTACTCAAGATCTGATAAATTGCATCTTTTTCTTAGTTTGTCTGATTTCAGCTTTCTGCAATTCATTGCAAATAAAAAAAAATTATTAGGAATTTGGCAGAAATGTTGTGCAGAATAAAACAAAAATGATAGTCTCCTCTATATAGTTAATTTAGAAAAACTATAAATAAAGTATATAATATATATACATATTATATATTTATTCACTTTTATGATTACAAGCAAGTGGAGAAATACAACTAGTAAAGTATGTCTGCGTTGTTTGAATACATCTGTACTTTCATAAAATCTTTGTGGTGTAGTTGTAATAGGAGGAATTGTAATAACTGTTGTAAGCGGTGTGGCCATTAAATGTTTTAAGATCATGGTTACACCTGTAATTTAACCAGACCTTGCTATTTTCAGCCACTCCTAAATATTTGAGGTTTTTAATAACGATATTCAATAATTCAGATTAGGCATTTAAACCTTTGGCAAAGCTGTACAAACCACACATTAGGTGAAGTACAATACATTACATTTTTGTAAAGATTAAATTAATGAGCGGACTACTGATTAAAACATTAGTGTATGTCTTAACCGATGTTTTACGCTTTAAATATTAAGTGTTTAACTCTTTCACCGCCAGCGTTTTTAAAAAAAGTTGCCAGCCAGCGCCAGCGTTTTTCATGATTTTCACCAAAGTTTAATGCCTTCCAGAAAATGTTCTTCTTTAAATAAATAAACATACAATATACCAAATGAAAGAACAGACCCTCTGCTTTCAAACAAAAGAAACCGTTTCTTCCTACCTTTAGTGGTTCTTTTGTAATCAGCTTTTGAATATGGGTAGGTTTCTGCAAAAACACCACATTTTGAGCAAAAAGCAGAGATAATTCCATTTTTGTGACGGACTTTTCATAGAGATCCCATTCAGAGCGATCTTTAAAACAGACACGGACATGCAGCAGCTTGCCATAGGGCAATACTTCCGGTTTTAAATAGCGGTATTGCGGAAAGACGGAAAATCTCGTCATTGGCGGGGAAGCGTTTTCTCTTAATTGACGAGATATCTCGTCAATGGCGGGGAAAGAGTTAATGAGGCCTAAAGGAGAAATCGGTGTTAGGCAGAACAACCAGCTCATATTTAAAGTCTAAAATCAGACTTTTTTCATGTTTAAGTGCTATAATTGGGTCCCCAGTGCTCCTATGAACCTAGAAAATGTGAAAAATATCAACCCAGTAACTTAGTTTTGTTAAACCATTCTTTACAAGTTTGAAAAAAATAGGTAATTGAAATTTGGTTCCTCTTATGATGTCAGAAGGGGATAATACCGTCCCTTAATCTGCACTATCCAACCACGCCACTGCCATTTAGTGCAGAGATCAACTTGTTTGAATTGAAAAAGGCACCCAAATAAGCAGATTTTTGCTCACACCTACAAAGTGTTAGTTTTAACATGCTGTGATAAATTATCTATATGGCATTTTTAAGCTAAAACTTCACATACGTAGTTTGGGTATACCAAAGATTTGGTCACCATCAGGGTTTTACACTAACTTTTTTCACTGGTTACACTGGTGCGCCTTTTTTTTCTTAGGTGCACCAGCACAAAACTTTTTTTCTTAGGTGCACCCAAATTTTTGACTGCTTTGCATTTAACACTGAAACAGCATTGCGTTTATCCTTCACTATTGCTAGTCTTGGCTGGTTTAAGAGTGTGTTCGCACTTGACAGATTTGGTTCGATAATTGCTCATTTAATGCGCTTCATACTTGTAAGTGTGAAAGGTGACACCTGAACCCAAACAAGCCGCTTAGCCTGCTAAACATGGTAGGTCTCGGCCCACTTTCAAACAAACTGTAGTGTGGTTTTGACTGAAATGTGAATGCAACACAGACCAAAGAGTTACAAACGAACCAAAAACAGGAAATGATAACAAGATGCAACCCCAAAAATCACACAATTTTTGAACACAGGAAGAGTGTTTATTATATCTCCTTTTGCACATATATCAGAGGAACTCCTGGTGTTGTTTCGACTCTTTAAAACATTTTATATCGATTTATAAAAAACGTTGTGGATGCCAAATCTGTTGAAAAATGTCAAAAGCTGACCAACGCCAGTTAAAAATGCCTGTGTGAATGCAAAGTAAATTGGGAACAAACATTGGCGCCAATAGCCTCGGGTTTAGTGTGTCAACATATAGTGCCGATGCGCTCGCGGCACCCGAGTTCGGATCCCGTCTCTGTGTTCCTTTGCCGATCCCGCTCCCTTATCTCCACCCAACACTTTCCTGTCAACTCTCTACTACAATACTATCCAAATAAAGGCCCAAAAGGCCCTAAAAAAAAAACTGGGAACAAACTTTTATTCATATTTGGTCTGGACCAAAAGAACCAAGAGAACCCAATAAGTGTGCCTAAGCTTATTTATTTGGTCTTTAAAGCCTGTTCATGCTGGTGTTTATCTATCTTGCTAGCTGGTCTTTGTATCTAAGGGGCTGTTTACACTTGGTATTAAGATGTGTTTTCATCGATCGGATTACAAGTGGACGAGAGAGACACATTGCGTTTACACCTGGTATTTAAATCCGTCTCTTTTGTCCACTTTCGATCGCATCTGTCCTGAATACTGTGAGGGGGTGGTCTGTGAGACGGTGGGCGAGTCTCTCTGCTGTCATTCAAACGCGAGCGGGGGTAATTATGAGTTTATATGGACGCAAACTAATATTATGTCGGAGTACACTGCTTGTTTAGCAAGTAAACATGCTGCACAGTGTTTTGTACGTTTATTTGTTGGAGCTTTCTCTGAATTTTCAGCGCAATTGATGAAATAGGATCGCGCAACTTTCACGCTTTCAAAACGAAACTACGGAGAACACCCGCAGTAGTTTTATCAATGAAAGTCTAAAAATAGCGCTGTTCACCGTATGTTCACGGCAGAAGTCAAAAAAGACGTAAAACTTGTGTTTAATACCTCAGATTAGATAAATGGGCGGAGAGAAGGCGGTCGCGTGTGGGTGTTCGAACGCATTCAACCACATTGCGTTCCGCAACTCCAAAGCGATCTGATCGAAAGTGGTTTCGACTACCTCTGGATGTGGTTGAAAGTGGTCGAAAGTGGACGCGTTCAAAACGTTTTGAACACCGTTTACACCTGGCATTAACGTCGTCCACTTGTGATCCGATCGACGAAAACGCATGTTAATGCCAAGTGTAAACAGCCTCTAAAGTTCAAAAACCCATTTAAAATCACCAAACTTGAGCAACCTAACCAGCATGGTGCTCATTTAAGGACAGCCAGTATCCAGCCAATGACAACCTTAATTTTAAGCTATTGAGTCATTTCTTATGTTTGTGTTTTTCCTAGCTTGAATGCACTGTAAGTCGCTCTGGATAAAAGAGCCGCCAAATGCGTAAATATAAATGTTATTTCTCTTCTCTTTACAGGGCCATTTACTTTGCTGCTTATTCCAGCTCCAAGGAAAGATTAAACGGTGTGTTAGAGGCCAACTCCACACAGCTGCACATGGCATCAGCTGGGATCGCAGGTAAGAGTCTTATATTTGACCACAGATCTGCACGGTTCACTCGATCCAGGCGACACGTCAGCATGCATGGAATGAATTGTTAAAGTAAATGCCCTCCAGTACATCTCGCTCTCTTTCACTTTTGTTCTTCTGTGTAAAACCTCCTGTCAGTAAATGTTCACAACTCAAGGAAGATCGGGCATAAAGCCAAACTGTGTGTCTGTACAGTATATATGTGAATGTTTGTTATAATAACAGTGGTGGGGTGTGGGGTGTTGGTCTTACCTGTCAACTGACTTTAGCCTGAAGATAGGATTAAGGTATTGTACGTCAGAGTACACACGCACTTTTCCATGAATTGTGTGTGTGCATGAGATAAGTAAGAAATGTAGAGATTGAATGAACTGTAAGTCGCTTTGAAAAAAAATACTCTGCCGAAGCATTGATGTATTGTAAATGTAAGTCCATAAGGCATTCAAATACGTCTTTGTAGCCACTTCGCACTAATCCAACAAACGGAAAACTTTTGGAGTTTTTCGGAGCGTGGATTTCTACTAATCTCTTCACACAGATGTTTATTCATCAGATGTTTATTGTTGCATCTGTAGATTTATTTGTAATAAAATACAGTCTTTGACTCCTAGTCTGAGCATGGCCACCTAGTGGATGGTTTTATTGAATCATTTCACTGAAATATGAATGTACATGTGATCTAACTTCAGCCAATATATTTGTCTTCTGTTCCTCCAATCAGGATTCACAGCCATTACAGCAACCAATCCAATTTGGATGATTAAGACGAGACTACAACTGGATGCCAGGTAAGTACAAAATCCAAGCCAAAAAACAGACAGTTAATCTGGAAAGGCAAGTTACTCAACTAAAAAAATAGCATGCTGAATAGGTGTCCGTACATGTTAACGTAACATTAACAGTTATTTACACGATACAAAATAACATACAGAACATACCTGAGAGTCTGAATTAACACGACAAGTCAAATCAAATTCAAAAAGGTCATTCTACATCACTGAATCCATTGAATGACAGAAATGCACTCACCTAAAGGATTATTAGGAACACTATACTAAAACTCTGTTTGACCCCCTTTCGCCTTCAGAACTGCCTTAATTCTACATGCCATTGATTCAACAAGGTGCTGAAAGCATTCTTTAGAAATGTTGGCCCATATTAATAGGATAGCATCTTGCAGTTGATGGAGATTTGTGGGATGCACATCCAGGGCACAAAGCTCCCGTTCCACCACATCCCAAAGATGCTCTATCGGGTTGAGATCTGGTGACTGGGGGCCATTTTAGTACAGTGAACTCATTGTCATGTTCAAGAAACCAATTTGAAATTATTCGAGCTTTGTGACTTTGGTGCATTATCCTGCTGGAAGTACCCATCAGAGGATGGGTACATGGTGGTCATAAAGGGATGGACAGGGTTAGAAACAATGCTCAGGTAGGCTGTGGCATTTAAACGATGCCCAGTTGGCACTAAGGGGCCTTAAGTGTGCCAAGAAAACATCCCCCACACCATTACACCATTGCATTAATGAGAAATTAAACCGGTGTTCCTAATAATCCTTTAGGTGAGTGTACAGGAGCAGCATAGAGTGAACTCTTGCGGCTGTAGACGGTAATGGTTTCTCTTGGTTCATATGAAATTATTTTTAACGTATAAGTCGCACCTGAACTTAGTTTCCAGGACCCGCCAAACTATAAAAAGTGTGACTTATAGTCCGGAAAATACACTAGAAAGATTTTAAAACTATATTGTCATCGTCTATAGTGTGAAGGCCCTGAATTCTGGATGTTTTTTATTTCTTGTTGTAGGTGCTGTAGTTTAAAGGACCAATTCATAAATTTAATGAAACCCTTTTTTTGTGTATGTTTGCAGGAAACGCGGGGAGCGTCGCATGAACACGTATGAGTGCATACGACACGTGTATCGGATGGACGGCGTGCGCGGGTTTTACCGCGGTATGTCTGCATCATATGCAGGAATCACCGAGACTGTGATCCACTTCGTTATCTATGAAGCCCTCAAACGACGCCTGTTGAAGGCCAAAGCAGCAACGCACATGGATGGAAAAGAAGACGCGGGCAAAGACGCATCTGATTTTGTGAGCATGATGCTGGCTGCCGCCACGTCCAAAACGTGCGCCACCTGTATAGCTTATCCACACGGTAAGACTGCATGATGATTTAATATCATTTTTAAAAAATAATTACAGGGTGGGCTTTGGGATAATGTCCAAGTTTAATGTTACAAAACTGAATTTGCATTTTGCATTTGTGTTCTGCAGAAGTAATCCGTACCCGTCTACGAGAGGAGGGCAACAAGTATCGCTCATTTTTTCAAAGTGTCAGCTTGGTGTTTCGAGAAGAAGGATATCGGGCTCTTTACAGAGGACTTACTACACATCTGGTCAGACAGATCCCCAATACAGCCATCATGATGTGCACCTACGAACTTGTCGTCTACATGCTTGATGGCTAAACTTTGACCTTTGAACTTTGTTATTCACATTTTGCCAGGTGTGTGTGAAAAAAACAAGGCAACAGATGGAGAAAAGTGCCAAATGTAGTGTGTTCTGGGATTTACAGATCCAAGTAATATTTACATAAGGAAACACATTTTTATTAGGATGAAAATTAGTCTTTTTTACAGTTTTTGCTTTTTCTCTCTCTCCTCTGTTTAATGTTTAACATTATGCTGCTTCTGAAAGGCTTCGCCTTGATGTGTGCTGTTAAAACTCGGACTGTTCAGCTTTATCATAGGTTTTTATTGCCTAGTAATGCTTTGATTATGATTATCAAAGCTTCAAGGTCCGAGCCGGAATCTAACTGGAGGAGATCCAAACTGAAACTCACTTCCTGTTTTGTAAACCAGCCAATCAGAATGCACTTAGATCGTGGGACGCCAGAACAGGAAAGAATCACATATGTGCTTTTACAGATGTTATACATTATATATGTTATGTGTAACATATACTTGAACACTGTGCGCACACGTTTGTAAGACACTGTATAGGTGAGTGTGATGAGTTTAATATCAGAGTGTCATATTTGTGAGGTTTTACATTCTCTTCCTCTAAATGTATATATGTGTGTGTGTTGTTTGGTGTGTCTGCTGGCCATATATGTTTGTTAGAATAAAAATATTTAATAATTATATTTTCTCAGCAGCAAAAATACTAATGAGATGATAATAAACCTTTTTAAAATATAAATGCATTATGGTAAGCCGTTGCACTAACAAAGAATAAGTTTGGTTTTCGGAGGACATGTCGTATCTGGATCACAAGCACACACACACAGCAAATGAATGTGTTCCCATCAAGTCCATACAGAGACAAATTCTTATAAAACTCTTGAGGATTTATGTTTTTTGTTTGTTTTTGGGTGCCAATCTCACTGTTTAATGCCTTTATGATTTTGCAACAGCCCGCTGTTTGTTTTTGGTTTACAATATGTTTGTCACACTTCATATGACACCATGACAGTTTATATGAAAAAAATAAATGCATTTTAAAGCAAGAAGGACATGAATGTTTTATTTGCTATTTTATATGTTTTATTGCTTCTAGACAGCAACTTGTGTAGATGTTTGATGTAAGGAAACCCGAGAGCAGACAGACCGCACAGATCATGTGTTTGCTTCAAATAAAAAGACGGTAAATGTATAAGGATTTGGGAATTGCTGGATTATAATAGTTGTTTTAAATCTATTTATTCTCCAGTCTTGTTAAGCTCTGTATTCAGTTAATATTTTCATTCTCAAAGGTTTAGACAATGCACAGTTATCAATGGTTTTACCAAAATCTATTTTTATTTAATTTCTATTTTATTCAGTGTTTGGTGGATTACTAAGTAGCTAATTATTGTAATTAAATTACTTTTCCCTTGAAAGGACTACTCTTCAAATAAGTTTTGTCCTTGCATTACTTTCAACAATTTTGAATAAATGCATCTTGCTGTGAGTCTCTTTCCTTTTTCATTTGTATCTATTCCTTGCCTGTTCCCCCATGTATTGTTATTGTTTATTGTATTTTTTATGATTTTATTTAAATGTGCATACAACTGGGAGATACGGAGGATGTACAAAAATCTTTTTTGTATTTTAAAATACGTTTGTTGTTTTCACCTACTTGAATGTGTATTTATATTAAAAAATATTATTCTGAGTAAAACTTAAATCAAATGTAAAAAGTTACATTTAAATACATTATTTTTCACATTTTCTAGGTTGATAGAAACACTGGGGACCCAAAAATACCACTTAAAAAGACAGATTTTCATGCTATGGCCCCTTTAATTATGATTTTCCCCAGATTTTGTGAAGTATTTCTTTGTTAACTAAAGAGCAATGTTTTTGTCAAAAGGATCACACGTCTTTAAGCAGTTGTGTTGAAATACAGTAACTACAGTTTTATTATGGCTTATGGAGGAGGAGTTGTTTTATTTTAGTAGATCTTACTGTCGAAACAGTTTTTATTATTTGTTTACATTTATTTGTTTTAATACAGATGAGCTTAATAATTGGCTACACTACAATTGAATTAAATATAAAGATTTAGAGTTGTATTTTTATTGTCTGTGTTTAATGGGATACTTCACCCAAACACGAAAACTTTGTCATTATTAATGTATCTTTATGTCGTTTGAACCCCAATGTCTTTATTCTTCAAAACCCTAAAAAGTTTTATTTGGGGTTTTCTGGTTACAGTGGGAGTGGATGGTGACCATCTCTTCAAGCTTCAAAAGGACTTAAAAGTGTTAAAAGGTAACCCGACTTGTATGCTTTAATACTTTATATTTCCTTCAACTAATAAAATTCATTCATAGAAACATAATATTTTATTTACTTAAAAAAAAAAACGTGTGACGGAGGCCGCCATTATGTTTTGCGTTCTAAAATTGATGACGTGGAATGGTTGTTATCTTCTTTAGCTTTTCGCGTGAAAAAAAATGTTTTTCCCTCTCACACATTCTTCTCAGATCGCCTTTATTTTTTATCTTATTTTATTAGTATGTTTTCTGTATTATTCTTCATTTATGTTACTCTCTCCGTGAAAGGGCTGAACAGAAGACCTGCTATTTTTAATAAAATGAGGACAAAATACCGCCACCTGCTGTCTGTGTGTCTTTATAACTTTCATCTTCTGTTTCACATCATTTTATAATCTAATGATTGAAGTTAATGATTGTTTATCACGTTTACCTTGCTGTAGCGTTAATAGAACGGGTTTTATTGCAACCATTTAAAATTGATGAAAAACAAAATGGCAGATTTTTTCAAGTTTATTAAAACTTTGTGATGTTTGAATGGTATCTCAGGTACTATGGGATTGGATTGTAAATGATGTGGTCACTCATATTAAACAGAAGATCTAAAACAACACCAAATAAAAAAACGTATATGGGTTCTGAAAAGCTAAAAGACATTGGGGGTTTAAACATTATAAGGGTGTTGACAGTTTTTGGATGAACTGTCCCTTTAAGGATTTTAAGCAGGCTATTTAGTAATGCAATTACTAATGCGATTTCTTAAAAGGTTTTGGTTATTAATTAGTAAAAAAAAATTATCTAACCAACACCGACATTGTTTTTATATTGTACGACAGTCTCAGTCTGATTGTTGATTATCTGGTGCTGTCTGTTTAACAGGAAGTGAAAAGCGAAACCTAACTCTCTGCTACAGTAATACAAACTTTTACTGCTGCGCTTTAGAGCGAATTTTTAGTTGTTTTACTGTCGAAACAGGTAAGAACTTTATATACAATAATGTATAAAATAATCTAATGATTTGCCTTGAAGTAAATACGAAACAGAGACTATTAAGTTATTATTTTTTGCGTCGTATTCTACTGCTACGTGCGTGATTCACGCTTTTCAGGAGGCAGTGGGAAAATCCCATGGCTATACTTTTATAAACAAACAGCAAGGCCAATTCTTTTTTGCAATCTTCAATCTTTGTAACGTTAAATATATTGTTACAATACTTTTTTAGGGGTCTCTAACACCATAGATATGTATATAAAGGCTAGATGGCTCAAGGCGGAGTCAGCTGTGTCGTCACTTGGCGGCCATCTTAGGTCAGTGCTGCCATACATAGTGCTGCTCCCTGCTGCTGTGGACGGAAGGTGAGTGACATACGCCAACTAAAATGCTCGTAACTTGCTGAATTCTTGACGGATTTACAAACGGTTTGTTTTTTTACAAACATTATTAACGTGGCTATAATTCTGGATGCTTTAACATGTTTCATGAATTTTTTTTATTTTTTTTTAGTATACGTATTCAGTGTCATAGGTACATCTTTGACGTTTATAACAAACCAATCCGTTTGAAAATCTGTAACAAAGCAAGTTATGGTCATTTAAAAGTACCTGCATCATTAAAACTCAATGCTACGAGTGAGCGAGCGCCCTGTCGTAAGATGGCCGCCAAAATGCGGCCGTTCCACTCAATTGGCCATCTAGCCTTTATATACATATCTATGTCTAACACTGCTGCTAGGGCAGCATAACAACTAATCGCAACTAATCGTTTCCAGAATAAAAGTTTTTGTTTACGTCATGTTTGTGTATAATAATTATGTATATTTAAATTGAAAAAAATATGGGTATATATTAAGTAATCATCATATTTATATATAATATAAATTATAATTATAAAAATGTATATACACATGTAAATATTTCTTATTAGATGTTATGCAGCCCTAGGAGCAGGGTTGGAAAGACCTGTGCTATTTGAATGCTGTTGGAATATTGAATAATGCTTAACAGTTTTGTAACATATTGCTTTTCATATATTTTTTAACAGTTCTTATTAGAGGTATCGGTTAGGAGAGACTCTGTTCATCCTTGAACTGACTGCAAAGCAATGGCCGAAATGGAATATGAGGAGCAGTTCGACTGTCCGGTCTGTTTGGATCCACTGAACGAGCCGGTGACGATTCCATGTGGACACAGTTACTGTCTGAATTGCATTGATGACTACTGGAGTCAAAAGGACCAGGCGCCGCCGTACCGCTGTCCACAATGCAGAGAGAGCTTCACTCAAAAACCTCTACTGAAGAAAAACACACTTTTAGCTGAGATGATGGAGAAGCTGGAGAGGACATCCCATCAAACAGCATTCAGCTCTCAGGAGAACTCTTGCGTGGACTGTGATGTTTGCACTACAGAGAAGAACCCAGCTGTAATGTCGTGCTTGCAGTGTTTGGCCTCTTTCTGTGAATCTCACCTGCAGCCTCACCTTCAGTCTCCTGCGTTTATGATGCACAAACTGGTCAGTGCCACCATACAAGTTCAAGAAAACATTTGCCATCGTCATGGAAAACTGATGGAGATTTACTGTCAGGATGACAACCGGTGCATTTGTTACATGTGCATGATTGGCCATCATAAAGGCCACAGCGTGGTATCGGTGGAGTCTGAATGGTCAAAGAAAATGGTAATGAATGATAATATTTTTTATGTATTTAAATATAAATAGTCTGTATGTGTACTATTAATTGTATTCAGTGGCTCTTAACTGGTGGGTTGTAAACCTATGTCATGTAAAAGAAGATGTGACCCAGACTACAATTAAAGATGAACATGGCTTGAGAACCACTAAGTGTACCAAATCAGACTGGTAATTTAAGTGTAGTTTTATTTTTCAATATTTTTGTATTGTCTTTGTGTTAACCTACTCAGAAAGTATTACAACAGACAAAGGAGACTTGCACAGAGATGATCCAGGAGCGAGAGAGAGGTCAGCAGGAACTCAGTGAGGCTGTGGAGTCTTTTAAAGTGAGTCTATTGATACCTGTTTGCTGTTAGAT
The DNA here is from genome assembly GCF_030506205.2 of Paramisgurnus dabryanus. NCBI lineage: Eukaryota > Metazoa > Chordata > Actinopteri > Cypriniformes > Cobitidae > Paramisgurnus > Paramisgurnus dabryanus. The sequence goes on along the minus strand of NC_133344.1, from coordinate 8,996,454 downwards.
CATCTATGAAATTGATTGGCTTACATGAAATCTGCATGCTTAAAATTTCTTTGCTTTTCTCATGTGTACAGTAAATATGCAAAACAAAGTTATATTATAACAGTTTACTACAACAGTAAGCAAATCAAGATTATCTATATTAGTGGTGTTTTTTTGTTCTTTTCGCAATGCACAAATTCCAATCAGGCTCAGCTTTGGGTCTGAATTGAACACATTACATTATTCCATAACTTAATTTTTTCAATCGAGAAATATTGATTTTATTTACATAACATATTATTGGAATTAATCATAATGGCAAATTAAAATAAATGCAGTTTATGTTTTGTAGCAGATAGAGTTAGTTGGGGTAGGTGTTATATTTAGGGCATAATTAAGGTTATAAAAAGAAAATTTGGATCTGACAGATTCTTAACTCTGCGATGCCAGCGCTGCTGCCCCGACAAGTTTTTACTGTAATCTGTACTTTCAATTGTATCCATTAGGTTGTGCTCTTATACAGCTTATAAAACACTGAAGGTTCCACTGATTCAAAAACAGTAAAAACTGTGAATGTTTTGATCATCATTCTGAATCTGATCTCTATCAAAAGTCTTAAACAAAAATGCAATTATCTCAGCTTTTGGATTAAAATGTTGTATTTTTGAAGAAACTTACTCATATTTAAGAGAATAAATTAAGATAGGATGAATTTTTTTCTGTTTTTTTAAAAGCATTCATTTGATATAGTGTAGGTTTATATATTTATAAAAATAAAATGTTGGAAGGCATTACCCTTTTGTGAAAATCATATAAAAAAGCTGGTGCTGGCTGGCAACTTAAAAAAAAAATGCTGGCATGGAAAGAGTTTAAGGTATAGTTCACTGAAAAATAAAAATTACACAATTTTTTTTTATATATTTTTAAACATATTTCAAAATATATAAAAAAAATATTTTGCAGAAATATATTTTGGAATATATTTAAAATATATATAAATTTCACTAATATAATTTTGAGCCATTTTTGTGTATTTTGAAATATATTTATATTTAGTTCTCCATATATTTCAAAATTTTCACATCGCATTGGAAGAAAAACTTAACATAAAATGTTAAAATGTATAAGATTAAAAATATATTTTAATCTTTAAAAATATACTTAATAAATTTAACTTATTTATTATGTATTTTAAATAATTTTCATTATTTTAAAATTAGAAATGTTTTTGCTTGACCTTATATGTTGATATATGAAGGTTAAAACTAAATATATTTTCAAATTCAAAAATATATTTAATTAGGCTTTACCTTCTACAAAATGTATTTAGAATATATTTAAAACATATTTTGGCCAGAGAATTTAATTTTTTTGTTGTATGGGTTATAGACGGTTTCAGCAGTAACAACTGGCTTTCGTGGTCATCACGTAACTTCCGGTAAACTCAGCGAAGAATAAATAATAATAATTTCTTACATTTATATAGCGCTTTCCTCAGTACTCAAAGCGCTTTACATATGAACGGGGGAATCTCCTCAACCACCACCAATGTAAATAACAACAAAGTCCTTTCAAAGTAGTTTATTTATATACCAAGCAAAATAACAACACATAGATTACATAGGAACCCAAAACATTTGTTATTTTCAACGAGGTATTTAGTTCAGTTTCAGCAACTAGTCAGACCATTAAACAAACAGAAACCGTAAGTAAAGTTCAGACCAGATGCACCCGATGAAAGCGTCTATAGTGGAAGTTAAAGGGCTTGAAATTTTGAAGACCAAAAAAGTGCATCCATTCCCCCAAAAGTAATCCACATGGCTCCAAGGGTTTCATGTTTTATATTGTCTTTTATCAAAATCCTCCGCCATTTAAACTCCTTGGATTAGACTTCTTACTTGTGACTGCCGTTTTCTTTTGGTCTCTCCTCTGTGCCTCCACGTTCGCCACTAGGCATCGTACGACAGACTCATTTCCATGAACTATCTCTTTAACAACATAGTTTACCTGAATTTAACAATTGTTTAATTGTACTATTCGCACAATCTTTGTTCTAATTTAGACAAGAACTATCACATAAGAGCAGGTCTCATAAATGCATCATTTACTGTTTGACCATAGCTTTCTTTCTCAAACAGAGTTCAGCTCATGAGGCTGTAGAAGAGTGCAAGATGGTTTTCAAAGAGCTCATCAACTCTTTTGAGAGGAAATGCTCTGAGATAAATGATCTAATCAAAGCTCAGGAGAAAGCCGAGATGGATCAAGCAGAAAATCTTCAAAGAGAGCTGGATCAGGAGCTGACAGAACTCAGACAAAGAAAAATGGAGATGGAGGAACTTCTAGTGACAGAAAATCAGGTCAATTTTTTGAAGGTAATGAAACCATTTGTGAGGACATCCATTAGGTGATATGAAACATTATGACACATTTATTTGGATCAAAAATCTATTATGCATGACAAATAATGTGTTAATAATTTATCTTATTGCAGGGTTTCCAGTCTGTGTGTGTTTTGCCCACATGTAAAGACCTTCACAGAAAAGCTTACTACCCTCAAGTGTCATTTAAAGGAATTTCAATCTCAGGTTTCAGAGATGTTTTGGAAGATGTCTGTCATAAGGAAACAGTCAAAATATCTCAAAAAGGTCTGAAGGCTTTGTTGTATTTTTATGTCATTCATAAGGGGAAACGTCTGCAAATTAACAAACAATGTTTCTTTCTTAATTTCTCTATAGTGTCGGGTGTCTATTTTGCAGACCCTCCAGTGCCAAAGACTCGAAATGAATTTTTGCAGTGTAAGTTCAGCTGTTGATTCAATGCAAACATACATCTGATAAATATTAGCGGATGTTATCTATTATAAAGGGATTTTGGGAGTAATAAACAGTATAGGTTTATTTGATTATTGTGTCAATTTGTCCTCCTCAGATTTTTGTCAGCTTCATGTGAATCCAAACACTGCACACTCAAGTCTCATCCTGTCAGAGAGGAACAAGAAGATATCAGGCTCAGATGAAGACCAAGCCTATCCGTATCACCCAGAACGATTTGATAGCTTGTGTTACATCATGTGTAAAGAGGCTTTGCATGGTCGCTGTTACTGGGAAGTCGAATGCAGTGGTAAAAATTGGGCCGTAGCTGTTTGCTACAAAGGAATCAGTCGTAGAGGAATCAGTGATAGCTGCAGACTCGGCTTTAACAAAATATCCTGGAGATTTGGCTATTTTCAGGGACAGTTTGGGTTTATTCATGATAAAGTAAGAGTACCTCTCACTGCTTCCTCTAGAATCGGTGTGTATCTGGATCATAAGGCAGGAACTTTGTCATTTTACAATATTGCTAAAACAATGAACCTAATTTTAAGCTTCCAGACCTCATTTACGGAACCAGTGTACCCCGCATTTCAAATTCTTCCAGATTCATGTGTCAGGATCATAGAGAGGGAGAAAGTGCAGACAGACCACTGTGAATTTATTTAAAAAGTGAATTTATCACAACATTATTGTTTTATTGATATATGTTCTTTATAAATCAGTAGTACATTTGGAGTATTTTTGTGATGACACAAGATGTAACCTGGGTGAACACTTTGGATTTTGGAGTTTAAATAAAAGCCTGTTGTGTGACTGCAATTATTATTTTAATTATTTTGAATGTACAGTAATTTATTAAGCATAAGACAGACAAAGTGAACATGTAATTATTACTCATAAAATAATAATTGTTGTAATAACTATGACTATTATTATTATTGTTATTATGATTATTATTATTAATAATAATAATAACATAAAGCAGCACGACCACTTCCCTTCCCTTACGAAAATGAACCATGGTTTTACTACAGCTAAAAAAGCAGGGTTACTGTAGTAAAACCATGGTAACCACAAAATAATCATGGTTAGTGTAGTAAAACGATGGCTTTGCCGATAGTAATCAATACACCAAAAAACATGGTTACTACACTTTTACCACAATAAAACCATGGTTATTTTTCGTAAAGGTTTTGCGATGGAAGTCCGGGTGGTGCTTCGCACAGAAGAGGGTCGTGAACGTTGCGCATGCGCAGTAGGCTGAGACTGGAGCAACTTCAGCCTCAGAAACAGTGTTTGTAACAGTTTATTTCACGTCTGAAATCTGTTCGTTTTTATATATACACTAGTCAACACTTGAAGTGGATCAAAACTTCTCCTAAAAGTTGTCTTAAAACCAATACCCAATAGCCGTTCTTGTCTCAGGACAACTTTGATAAACGTTTTTGATCCACTTCAAATGTTGACAAGTATATTTTGTTTCTTAGAGTGCGATTTTAGAAATATTAACTTTTAATTAAAGTACACAGGTCAGGACATGGTCTTGTATGATTATTAGATTCCCGTAGGCGGTCCTTTTTAATATACTGACAGACAGACATTAGGTGTGTTCGACTTCATGCGGCGCTGCGCAGACCGATCGGCGACTGACTTGAAGCAGTGCATTCCGGTTAGTACTTTTGTCCGACTTCAGCAGGCGCTGCAGGCACGTGACTGTGTCATATGGTTTTTAAGTACCGCGAGAGCGTTTCGAGAGTAGCCGGCTAGCTCAGCCGGTGCAGCTTCTCCAGAGCGGCTGCCCGGAGTTGTGATGACGTAACAGCTTTACGTGATTGGTCGCCTCATTGATGACAACGATCACGTGCGTTTCAACCCAGGTGAAAAAGTAGTACACTTCCATAGTGTACTTAAAGTGCTTTATTTTCGCACACTATTTTTGTACTTAATATACTAAAAATTCATCTTTAGTACTTCTTAAGATGTTCTTAAGATCATCTAAGTGTACTTCACTGTGCTATTTTGAGACACCATGAATATGAACTAAAATGCACTTTTAACATACTATCTCTGTATTAAAAAATGTATTTAGTTAACACTTTAACTAAACTTGAACTCAACTTTCATACAAAGTGTACTACAAGTGGTACCTAAATACATTTTTAAAATAAATTTTTAGCACATTTTAGTTCATTTTTATGGTGTCTCAAAATAGCACAGTGAAGTACACTTAGATGATCTTAAGAACATCTTAAGAAGTACTAAAGATGAATTTTTAGTATATTAAGTACAAAAATAGTGTGCGAAAATAAAGCACTTTAAGTACACTATGGAAGTGTACTACCTTTTCACCTGGGAAGTTTAATCCAACCTAGTTCCACTAATAAACATTATAAATTCATGTTTTAAAACAGGAAAAAACACTTAAATATGCTTAAATATGTTATATTGTGTCGTGTAATAAAATAAAAATAACAAACTCTATTGGTATTTTAATAATATAGGCTTGTTTCCCGTCATTTTCGGGTATACAGTATAAGCAGCAATTAAAATATTCGATATAAAATGTTTCTGGTTGCAACTATTTATTAAAAGGTTTGTTTTTATCAAATTCAGCATCTAACTAACTTCATTTGCGTTTAAAAGCAAGGAAACACGGCGCACACGTCACTACGGCAAGCAGCAGGTGTCCGGCTTGACGGCTCCGTCTTCAGTTCCTCCCTCGACTGCAAGCGGCAAACCTCGCCAATCGGTCTGCGCAGCGCCAGGTGATGTCGAACACACCTATTGAGGCAGTACAGTTTTTGACTGCTTGCGCTGCGCAGAACGATCAGCGCATGACATCAAAGTATCGCGAGAAAGCATTCGCGGTACTTTGATGTCAAACGCCGGCCGCTCGGTCTACGCAGCATAGAATGAAAGCGAAAACGTGACGAAGTGAAAAGACGACGGAGATAAAAGGCATGTTTACCTATTCAAACTGAGATATTAAGGCGTTGATATAGTTCACTGAATCCACGAAGGTTTTGGATTCAAGGTAAGCGAAACTGATTCAGCTGCTGCGTAAAGTGCAGAGTATTTCAGATAAAGTGTATGATAAAATACTTTACCAGGTAAGGACTTAAGGTTAACAGTTGTTTTCGCCATCGCAAAATTATTGTTACTGAATGAGAAAATTGTAAACGCAAAAACTGAAGTGTGATTTAGCAGTAGCACAAAACATAAACAAACAAAAACAGTGTTATAACCTTACAGGCCAAAAATATGATTTGATGCATGGCCTTTATTTGAGTCTAAAGTTTAAGTTTGTCTAACCCTGAACAGATACATTATCGCGTAGTATTATTATTTGCATGTAGCATCGTTTTCTGCCCTGCTATCTGCAGCTAGTTAAGAACCATGGTTATACAATACTAGAATTTTAATTAGTATAGATGTATAATACACTTACTTGTCAGTTTTTGTTTTATGGGAGATTTTTCTCAAATATTATTAATTTAATATAAACTACTGCATACATAGAGCCTATAATATTTTAATTGTTTTTTGTATGTGAAAAATTAAAGAGTTGCAGGTGTTCTGTATTTGTAACATTTTGCTCTTTCAATGTTTTTTCAAAGCAGTTAAGCAAATTACAGTCTGTTTATAATCTTATGGCAGAGAAATGGCACATATTGAATATGAGGAGCAGTTCAGCTGTCCTGTCTGTTTGGATCTACTGAACGAGCCGGTGACGATTCCATGTGGACACAGTTACTGTCTAAACTGCATTGATGACTACTGGAGTCAAACAGATCAGGAGCCGCCGTACCGCTGTCCACAATGCAGAGAGAGCTTCAGTCAAAAACCTCTACTGAAGAAAAACACTCTTTTAGCTGAGATGATGGAGAAGCTGGAGAGGACATCCCATCACACAGCATCCAGCTCTCAGGAGAACTCTTGTGTGGACTGTGATGTTTGCACTACAGAGAAGAATCGAGCTGTAATGTCGTGTCTGCAGTGTTTGGCCTCTTTCTGTGAATCTCACCTGCAGCCTCACTATCAGTCTCTTGCGTTTATGAAACACAAACTGGTCAAAGCCACCACACAAGTTCAAGAGAACATTTGCCATCGTCATGGAAAACTGTTGGAGATTTACTGTCAGGATGACAGCCGGTGTATTTGTTACTTGTGCATGATTGACAATCATAAAGGCCACAGCGTGGTATCTGTGGAGTCTGAATGGGCAAATAACAAGGTAACGAATATTACTCTTTAAAGAGCACCTTTTGTCCGATTTACGTTTTTACATTTCCTTTGGTGTGTAAGTATGTATTAGTACATGTTAATTATATGCAAAAGGTACAAACCCCAAAGTAAACGATGACGCAAGTTATCATCTTATACGCAAATGTCTTTACTTGGACTACAACAAACACACGGATTGTAGGCAACAGTTTACTTCCTGGGATTGGTGATGTAGACAAGACCGACATTATCATAATTCATCCCGCTTCACACTCACAGCCTGTAAGTTAACTCCTGTTAGCATTGCATTGTCACCGAATCTTTTAAACATGGTAAGGAGCATCACATTTCCTGCTGACTTCAGAGATATTCAGGCCAATCACAACGTACAGATTAGCTGGCCAATCAGGGACACAGAACTTTTCAAATCCGTGCGTTTCAGGAAGAGCGTAAAATCTGGAGCTACAAAAATGTACGGTATGTGGAAAATAATGTATTTTTTTAACCATGCAAACACATTATATTATACAAAATACACAAAATAATGTTGTTTTTTAGAAATGAAATAGGTGCACTTAAATTAGTCATTTTTAAATGTCCCTGAAAATGTCTAAAGAAAAAAAACAAAATGCGTCGGGTCCTGATCACACTGTCGGGGCTTATTTCCCAATAACTACCGGCTGCCTCTACATTATCCCTTACTTAACCTGCACAATTTGCCAAATAGATAAAAAAAAAACTTTTTTAGTAAACAAACATGCCAGGGGTAGGTGAAGCAATGGTGGCTGTTTGCTGAAACCATGCCCGCCTAGGTAGACGGTAGTGACAGTAGTGGCTGTTCACCCATCACCCAAGTGGCCACGCCCTTAATTATGGAGAACTTTAAGGGGCGGTACACACCAAAGCTTTTTTACGCGGCTGAAAACGCCTGGGGAACACTGAATGCCAGCTGTTTTTTTTTCAGCTGAGCGCCAGCTTTCTTCAGCTAAGCTCTGGTAGCTGTGATACGGCTTCATCGGAAGGTTGCCTCTCGATTTTTACCCATTCTGTATTTTTAATCTTGATTTTTTTTTTAGAAAGTGTTGCAGAAAACCAAGGTGACTTGCACAAAGAGGATTCAGGAGCGAGAGAGAGGTCAGCAGGAACTCAGTGAGGCTGTGCAGTCTTTTAAGGTGAGTACGCGGGCCTCATTTATCAAGCGTTCGTAAGCACAGAAGTGTGCGTAAAGTGTGCGTAGGAACAGTTTTACGCAAAGTGTGGAATTTATCAAATTGCACTTATATGTAGAAATGTGTGTAAATATACGCACACCTCGGAGTATGCGTACGCAGAGCATCTAGTGGTAGAATAGCGATACTACACAGGACCGTCCATCCCCAGCGTTAAAAGAACACTTTGTCTATTTATTATCCACCCCAAGGTGTTAAAAATGATTACTGTTAATAAAGTAACTGCAAACAGTATTGAAGTTAATTAATGAAATTAGTGTCTAACCCTATGTAAGAAAGCTCCGTCAAATGCTTGACACAGTGCAATGGCTTATCTTGCATTATTGAAAGACTTGGCAAATAATCCATTCCGCCGGGAGCGCGTTTTCAAAGATCGCGCCGATGATGATGGTTATGCGGCTGTCCAAGTTCTTTCATTGTCTGTCCTCCTACAGTTGGACTGATTTCACGTCGGTGTGCTGTGACGCGTTTTTTTTTTTTTGGCTGATAATTTAATGTCAAACCACTTTTTTATTTCTCGAAGTGTTCTCATACCCAACGGAATTAAACTCACTGGTGACATGTTCCCATGCAGATTTGTTTTCTTTTGTTAGTCATTCCTCCCGTACTAAGTGAACCAAACAGATGTGTTATTAACCTCATCCACCAGTAACTCAATTGCTGTGTCTGTAAAGTTCCTCTTTTACGCTCTCTTTGCCATTATTGCGATGAGGGAAAAAGCACAACCACGTGACTTATAACGGGAGGTGTTGTCACCATATATGGTTCATCGGAGGCGTTTCGGAATGCAAATGACCATGAACGTGCACGAGCATGGTGCTTAAGAACACTTGGGATTTATCATCAAGGATTACTTACTGATGTGCGTACGAACCACGTGCGCACGTTTGATAAATCCCGATTTTTTTGTACTTAGGCACATTCTAAATTTCATTCGTAGGTACAAATATAGAGCATTTTCTACGCAATGTTGATAAATGAGGCCCCTGAACACTTGCATCTTTCACTTAAAGAATATCCACACTTATTACACGGCTCTCTGGAATGCTTGATTCTGATTGGTCAGTTGAGACATTTGCAGGTTCGTTCTTTTCAAATAATAACCGCTCCAAATTAATAACGCATAGCCGGACTACTTGCACGAGTAAAATCGCTCCGCGCCAATAAAGATCAATAAGATCTTTATCTGTTTGGCGCCATCTTGTGACAAACACTGGACAACCACGACAAGACACAGACAGCTTACTGAGACTGAACTTGACAAAATAGAGCATGACAGCTACGAAGCCAACACACAAAAAAATACAGAATGGGCATTAAAACTTCTCAAAGACTGGTTAAAGAGAAAAAAATGGAGACAGACAAGTATGAAGCAGAGGATCTTAATAAGGTTTTACGATCATTTTATGCATCTGTGCAAAGTTTCGCGGAAGGATAAAAATGTTAATTTAAAACAAATATGCCAATAAAATGTTTACAATTCATATTCATGTCCAGTTCGCGTCGGGTCCTGATCACACTGTCGGGGCTTATTTCCCAATAACTACCGGCTGCCTCTACATTATCCCTTACTTAACCTGCACAATTTGCCAAATAGATAAAAAAAAAACTTTTTTAGTAAACAAACATGCCAGGGGTAGGGCACGTGTCAATTTTTGCAATTCATATCAAATTTCAATCAAATGATACAAAAATACATTTTAAACCAAATTTAAATGTTATGTTTTAGGCCTATATGTTTGAAAATAATCAGATATTTCCATGTTTTATGACATAAAGGAGTAGGTTTCATGAATTAAACCAAATTTAAATGTTATGTTTTAGGCCTATATGTTTGAAAATAATCAGATATTTCCATGTTTTATGACATAAAGGAGTAGGTTTCATGAATGCATAATTTTTTTGACAGATCTCTGCTCAAGAGGCCATGGAGAACACTGAGACTGTCTTTACTGAGCTCATAAGCTTGCTTGAGAAGAAACGCTTTGAGGTTAAAGAGCTGATCAGCACTCAGGAGAAAGCTGAAATGGGTCGAGCAGTAGATCTTCACAGGCAGATGGATCAAGAGCTGACCGAACTAAGACAAACAGAAAAAGTTATAGAGAAGCTTCTGAATACAGATGATCAGGTCCATTTTCTGAAGGTAGCGAAACTCCTTTTGTAATGAATCTGAAACGTGTGTTAAACATGAAAGCAATGATAGACTGTGGTTCTGTGTTTATTGTTTATTTTCTTATTTTTTGATAACTACTTGTCTTATTGCAGATGTTTCAGTCTGTGTGTGTCATTCCCGTACTTAAAGACCTTCCCAGCATCACCTATCAAGCTCTGTCATTTAAAGACCTTTCAATCTCAACACTCAAAGAGGTCTTTGAAGATGTCTGTCTGCTGGAAACAGACAAAATATCTCGAGAAGGTTTAAACATTATTTTCTGTTGTTTTATAACTTATTTACTCAATTTAATACATACTTGCTTTGTTTGTCTCCTTAGTGTCAAATGTCCATATCGTGCAGTCTCCACAACCTAGTATTCGGAGTGAATTTGTAAAATGTGAGTTGGGCTGTTTTTGCTACTTACTACTTCAAAACAAACACACTATTAATGTGTATTCGATTGTGCCACTATTACTTTTTTTTAAATCTAAATATTCATTTATCGTTGTCAGATTTCTGTCAACTGCAACTGGATCCAAACACTGCACACAATGATCTACTCCTGTCAGAAGGAAACAGGACAGCATCAAATATCAATAAAGCTCATAAGTTTCCTGACCACCCCGAGCGGTTTGATAGGTATTGCCACGTCTTGTGTAAAGAGGGTTTGCGTGGTCGTTGTTACTGGGAAGTCGAATGTCATGGAGACAACTGGTCTGTGGCGGTTTCCTACAAAGGAATTGGTCGTAAAGGAGCCGATCATGACTGTAGACTTGGCTTCAACAAGAAATCCTGGAGATTGGGCTATGATGGGGCAAATTTTTGTTTTATACACAATAAAGTACAGGTGCGTGTCCCTTCTGCATCTAGAATAGGGGTCTTTCTGGACCACAGGGCAGGAACTTTGGCTTTCTACAAAGTCTCAGATACAACGATGTACAGACTGCACAGAGTCCAGACCCTTTTTACTGAACCACTTTATCCTGCATTTGGGATCGCAGAAGGTTCATCTGTCGCGATCGTAGATAAGGGAAGAATTCATTAGGAGTGGTAATGAAGCTTAAATGTTTTTCTGTTATGTGGAGCACTGAATACTGTATGTAAACCTATATTTAGTAATTCTAATAAAATTAAAATAATTTCTTTTTGCATATTAAATCCAACCTGTTTTTTTTTACTATGCAAAACACTTTTTCACCACAAAGCTTACTATTATTAAATATTGATTGAGAAAAAAATTTGTCTCGAAAAAAAAAACATATATTGTAAGGTTGTTTGGTTTTTTAAAAGAGATTCACAAAGGTAGCAAAGTTAGATGAGCTGCTGAAACTTTCAATACAGGGTGTTTCTCAATCCGAAGGCTGCAGCCTGCGAAGGTCACATATGCAGGCTGCTTACGTCATCAAGCCTGGTTTATTTAATTTAGTTGAGCATTATATTCGCAAGACAAGCTATTACAACTATTAATTAAGAATAGTAGTGAACTCTATAATTGTTAATATTTTGAAATAAGAGAGTTTTGATGACGTATGCAGCCTGTACTTAATGGCAGTGCTGTGGTTTGATAGCAGATTAAGGGGTGGTATTATCCCTTTCTGACATCACAAGGGGAGACAAATTCTCCACCTATTTTTTCACCTATTTTTTATTTGGTTGATCTTTTTCACATTTTCGAGGTTTAAAGAAGCACTTGGGACCCAATTATAGCACTTAAACATGGAAAAAGTCAGATTTTCATGATGTTTCCCCTTTAACAAGAGAAAAACAGCAACGAAATAAAATGTATTTGTAATTCTAAATGTATCCTATGTGAATAGAAGAACACGTTTTATTTATTTGTTTTACAAAAATGTTTCATACTAATTCCAACTCTACTTCTATTAATTTTTTTAAAGTCAAACATTATACACTGCTGTAATAAAATATTTTTATTTGACTAAATAAGTCATTTAAAATACATTTTATTATTTAAAAATATTAGTTACTTATAATTGTTATTTAACCGCTTCAAAAAGTGCTTTACAAAAGTTTATTTCATATCTTCTTTCATTGGCCGTTTCTCAATCCAAAGGCTGCAACCTCAGGAGGTCGCATTTGTAGGTTTCGTACGCCATCAAGACAAATGTTATTTCAGAATATTAACAATTCATAATTCATAATAAGTCATAATTCTTACTTAATCGTAAATTGTTGTAATGTGTTTATGACTTGCAAATGTAATGCTCAGTTAACCTAAATAAACCATGCTTGATGACTTATGCACCCTGCATATGCGACCTCCGGAGGCTGCAGCCTTCGGATTGAAAAACGGCCCTTACCGTCATCACCACCCACGCGACAACCTGGCCAATCACAGCGCGGCGGCTGTGCGTGACGTCACTCGCAAAATATCTCACGGAACAAAAGCCGTGCGCGCGCTGAGCTCCTCCCCGCTGGAAGTGAACGACAATGCGATCATTTAGCCTTTAAAGTTTGTTTAAAACATTGTGATATATATTGAGGTGTGTAGTGAAGTGATATAAACCACCAGACCTACAGTTTGTGTTAATCGAAGCCGTGCGGGATTCTCGCGAGAGTAAGTGGACACAGCGCGTGGCTGGTTTGTTTGTGTTGTTTTACATTGATAGTACAACGTTGATTTCTCGATAAACTGTTTCCGAGCCGAGTGCTGTGACAAGTTTTTTCGTTATAAACTTTTAAAACGCATTATGTTTGATGAACCTTTTAGTAAGCATTTAGTTGAGTGCCTAGATTTAAACGCACAGATTTGTTTTCACGTCACTGAGTATCATGTCATTGTAATGCACACAAGAGTTTGTGTACGTTAACATTGTTAGTGTTTTACTGGCGTTTATCGTTTACATTTATGTTTTAAGGTCACAACTGGAAAAAGATTGAGAGATAAACTAATCATGTCATACACGTGTTTATCAGGCACAGATTGCCAATATTATAAACTAATCAGTTAAACAGTGACGTCTGAGGATCTAGTTAAAGTTTCTGAATGACTCCTTTAAGTATATTAGCGCAAGTTTCTTTCCATTTCCTTTGTCTGTCTTTTTTCTTTGTCTTTTCAATCGTGGCCACTTCCCATCATCTATAATTTGCATATGTTCGTTATTCATTATTATAAATACTTAGTGTAACCCTTATGCAAACAAGGCCTCGGACAGACGTATATTTGTGCATTTGTTTTGACATAAGTGTTTGTGCTTTGTGTAAGTTTATCAAATAGAGGCTTGGCATATGGCACATTTTGTCAGTTACTAAATGCATGTGTGTATGTTTACAGTAGCACCTTTCAGACACCTGAGTGAACTTCATGAAAAATTCATGTCTGGGTTATATTACACCCCAGGCTTCAAAACAAATATTTTGCTTTAAGAAACTAACGCATGTTTTGTGACCATTTGTATGAATTGTTAACTGTCCAGCGATCTCGTGATCCAATCCAGAAGTGGCTTTGTGACGTTTTCTCAGTAGTTAACTTCTGAAACTCCAGCCGTGTCATTTCCCAATTCAGCTGAGGTCATCCATGGATTGCTGTTCTGAGCATGCTCAAATTGAAAGAGAGAAGTAGAAAAAGTGCCAAAACTGCTTCCTCTTTTTCTTTTTGTGTCTCATTTTAATTTCTCCTCTTATGGCTCACGCAAAGAAGTGTAATGAGTTACGAAAATGCAAACATCAAACTATTGCTTCGGGGTTCTTTCGTCTTTCATTGACCTGATGTTGAACTCCTGTTGACCTTTGCTGTGATGGCCTGTCATTCTTAAGATCCACTGGCCACTCACTGCTCTTTATTTTTTGTTATTTATTGCCGACCGTGTCTACTTCAATAGTTACTTAAGAGCCATTCACACGACAATGATTTCATCCGCAAATGGATTTTATGCAGTTTGGCTGTTCTGCGTTTTTCGGTCTTGACATTTGATGGTGGGATTCAAAATTGACGTTTTTGATAACAATGCCTACGTGTTAACAATGTAAATGCTATACTGTCATAAAGTTGACGTCACCCACTTATTAATTCAGTCTGTAAGTATGCGGTTGTTTGTGAAGTTTTTCGCAAACAAAAAACATTGACATTGTTGTTGTGTGTATGGTCTTATTTACTTATTAAAGGCACAATATGTAAGATTTTTGCCTTAAAATATCCAAAATTTGCAGTTTAAACCTGTCCTCCATCTCGTTGATGGGGTTGTTGGTCAATGGCGTCATGTCCAGGTTATCCTCGGTTTCTGCTTTAAAGCTTAAAAGATTTGGTGTGCATGCCCCCTAAGCGTTTAGCACACCAATCTGTTTTTACTTCCATCACGGCACACTATTCAATTCAATTCAATTCAATTTTATTTATATAGCGCTTTTCACAAAAGTCAATTGTTTCAAAGCAGCTTTACATAAATAGAAGCAGTGAAAAGCACAGAAAACGACAGATAGCACAACAGAATACATGATAGCATGAGCAGTTAAATTTGCTGCGGCTATGACTCAATATTTTAATTGCACGTATTACTAAAGCAACGTATAGAAGAGGAAGCTAGGTAAAGCCCAAAAAGGCTGCCTCCCCGGGGTGAAAAACCCCCTAGGAGAAAAAAAACCCCGTGCTTTTATCCGAGGAAAAATAAGTCCTAGGAGGGAAAAACCCTTGGGAGAACGGAAATGGAGATTTAGCGGAGATTAAGCGGTTCTGCCGGTGATCGTTGGTCAGGTATCAGCTGGGCATAACGTTGAAGGACGGCCAGTAGATCAGAGGTGTGCCGACTTTCACATCTACCGGGACTGGGTCTGTTTGTCTCGTCCTCGGGTCGAGGACGAGACAGGGAGAGAAAAACAAAATCGTATTAGCGTAGCAGCCGTTCATATGTGTTGAAGTGTCACACAGTGATGTGGTTTAACTCAGCTTAGTTCCAGACAGACTAAATATTGCGGCATAATTATATTATCCACAGTTGAGGATTTAGCAAATTGGGGGCCCAATGCGAGGGTATATATGGTAAATAAGGGTCACCTTCCGATCTTTAAGAGAAAATGAAACCTGACGACCCGTTTGACTAAGGCCTAAAGCCCCACTGTCGTCGTTAATGCAGGTTCAGTGGCAAACGGGTCTATATTGTATACCATTTACAGGACCAGGAGAAGACGCCAAAAACATCGCAACCCGACCATACGTGTTAACCCGTTTGACTAAGGCCGGAAGCCCCACTGTCGTCGTTAATGCAGGTTCAGTGGCAAACGGGTCTGTATGGCATACTATTCATAAGACTTACGATAGCGCCAAAATCGCAGCCCGACCATACGTGCCAACCCGTTTGACTAAGGCTGGAGGCCCCACTGTCGTCGTTAATGCAGGTTCAGTGGCAAACGGGTCTGTATGGCATACTATTCACAAGACACACGAAAGCGCGAAAAACGCAACCCGACCATACATACCAACCCGTTTGACTAAGGCTGGAGGCCCCACTGTCGTCGTTAATGCAGGTTCAGTGGCAAACGGGTCTGTATGGCATACTATTCACAAGACACACGAAAGCACCAAAATCGCAACCCGACCATACGTGCCAAACCGTTTGACTAAGGCCGAAAGCCCCACTGTCGTCGTTAATGCAGATTCAGTGGCAAACGGTGGCAAACTATTTAATGCAATTCATTTTAAGTGTTCATGTAGAAAAGGTTTTTATTTATTTATTTGGTTGGTCTGTGTTATGACCGTGAGTGCTTTGTTCCGTGAAAATAACTATTGCGAGTTAAGAACCTTTACTAGACAAATTATGCGAATGCTTTGTTGAAGAGAAAAGTTTTAAGTCTAGATTTAAAATGATCGACTGTGTCTGATTCTCGGACATCGGTTGGTAAATCATTCCAGAGCTTAGGGGCTAAGTAGGAAAAGGATCTTCCACTTTTAGACACTTTTGATAGTCTAGGGATAATCAATAGGCCAGAATTTTGCGACCGTAGTGTGCGTGATGGATTGTATTCTGATAGTAATTCTCTAAGATATGAGGGTGCTAAGCCATTTAAAGCTTTGTAGGTGATTAATGATATTTTAAATTGGATGCGATATTTAACTGGTAGCCAGTGTAAAGATGCCAGAATTGGGCTTATGTGGTCATACTTCTTAGATCGAGTAAGTACCCTTGCAGAAGCGTTTTGAACTAGCTGAAGCTTGTTGACCTGATTTGAATGGCATCCCCCGAGTAGCGAGTTACAATAGTCTATTCTAGAGGTCATAAAAGCATGAATAAGCTTCTCTGCGTCAGATGTAGACAGTATATGGCGTATTTTTGAGATATTTCTAAGATGGAAGAATGCTGTGCGGCAGACGTTGGCAATATGACTATCAAAGGATAAGTTGCTGTCGAACATCACACCTAAGTTCCTAACCGTGGAAGATGGCACCACAGTACAGCCATCTATGTGCAATTTGTAATCTGACATATTATGTTTGTAGCGATTTGGTTCAATAATAAGTACCTCTGTCTTATTGGAGTTGAGCTTAAGAAAGTTATGTGCCATCCAGTCACTAACATCGCTAATGCAGTCTTTTAGCTTAGAAAACGTGTGTGTTTCACTGGGATGCGAGGAGATGTAAAGCTGGGTATCATCCGCATAGCAGTGAAAACTTATGTTGTGTTTCCTGATAATGTCTCCTAGGGGTAACATGTATAACGAGAACAGGATAGGACCTAAAACTGATCCCTGCGGTACACCGTATTTAACCAGGGAGTGATATGACTCTTCCTCATTTACATAAACAAAGTGATAGCGATTGGTTAGATATGACCTAAACCAGGCTAGCGCCTGACCACTGATACCAACATAGTTTTCTAGTCTATTGAGTAGGATTCTGTGGTCTATTGTGTCAAATGCTGCACTAAGGTCTAGTAATATAAGAATTGAGATTTCACCACGATCGGATGTTAATAGGAGGTCATTTGTAACTCTAAGCAACGCTGTCTCTGTGCTATGGTGGGGCCTGAATCCTGATTGGAACTTTTCATATGTACTATTATTTGTCAAGAATGTGCGTAACTGGCTTGCCACTACCTTTTCTAATATTTTCGAAAGAAAAGGGAGATTTGAGATTGGTCTAAAGTTATTAAGTTCTCCTTGGTCAAGCTGTGGTTTTTTAATCAGCGGTTTAATAACTGCTAGTTTGAAAGCTGTTGGAACGTATCCTATTTCTAGCGATGAGTTAAAGATATTTAGAACCGGGGTTGACACTACAGGGAATACTTCTTTAAGTAGTTTTGTGGGAACGGGGTCTAATATACAGGACGATGATTTGGATGATGTGACTAGTTTAGAGAGCTCATCTATTGTAGTAGGTTTAAATGAATCAAGATGTTCGTATGGTAGTCTAGTGTTAAGTGAACTAATGGGTAGAGTGGTGGCTGCCTGGGTAGCTACGATGTTTTCCCTAATAGCCGAAATTTTGTTAGAAAAGAAGTTCATGAAGTCGTTACTATTGTGTTGAAGTTTACTATTGGTTTCTGTTTGTTCTTTGTTTCTAGTCAGTTTCGCAACTGTGCTAAAGAGGAAACGAGGGTTATTATGATTCTCATTTATAAGCTTGCTAAGATATGTAGATCTGGCGGTTTTAATAGCCTGTCTGTAGTGTTTAACACTCTGTTTCCATGCTGCGCGCCATACTTCTAACTTTGTGCTTCTATAATTTCTTTCCATTTTTCTAGCTGCCTTTTTAAGGGCTGCTGTGTGATGGTCATACCATGGAGCTGGTGGTTTTTTTTAACTATGGGTTAACATTTAATGTAGTGGTTATAAAACTTAATTTCATTACATCATCCATGAACGTGATGTCTAAGTCCTGTTGGATCGATTCCTGTCGACAGTAAAGGTCAAGACTACTACAACTATTGTTCCAAGATCTTTCACAGCTGTAGCTACTGTTGGTGTTGTTTATTGACCTCTAGGGGTGGAAGTTACATACTGTGCCTTTAAAATAATTAATTGAACATAAAAAAATTTCAAAAGCTTGTATAGTATTGTTATCTCATATTGTTTCATTTAAATGGTATTGGTATTCACTGCAATTTTAGTGGTACAATAATCCTACCTAGTATCTACATTAGTATACAAAATTATATGGGTGATTCTCACGAAAACTTGCTTTTAAAAATGTCAAGCATGAAAATGTAAAAATTGCTTACATTTACTTTTTTCCCACCAGACATTGAAAAACAAAGTCTGGAGTAAATGGGAACATTAATTTAAACACTTTTACTTATCATTTAACACTTTTTGTAATATAATTTAAAAAATTAGTCCTAAAAAATCTCATTACCGCAACAGTCAGAAAACACTGACATATTTTCAAAATGACATGACAAACCTGAAAGAACATAATTTGTAGATTCTGCACATGCATTTAAAATCAAAGTATTATGCTTCTATTAATTAAATTAACATTTAATAAGCATCTGTTGCGGTAATGATAATCAAAATGTCGTGTAAGCATTTTGACAAGACAATATTTCAAATTAACTGTAAAAAAATGATCTTACCTGGTAGCCATCTTGAAGTAACTGGTCCATGTGCTTGGTCACTCAAAATCAAACTTTATTAAAATTCTGTATGTGTGCTTAAACTGTTCTCAAAAAGTGTTGCGGAGGATGAGAACATCAGGCATGGACACATCATTTTCCAAATTTTTCTTCATTATTATTATACATGAATATTCAGTAAATATTTTTTCTGTCATCTAAAGTAGTCTAGCAAAACATTCATTTATTTTTTTTCTAAATATTTTGTGTTAATTTGATTAAATTACAACATAACGCATGTTCAAACACAGCCGGACACATTGCGGTAATGAGAATTTCAGCAGAAAATGAGATAAAATTGACAAATTCTAAATTCCTATGTTGAAATCACACATTGTGCAAGGTAGAACACAATATTGTGTTAATTCTGATGCTTTTTTATATTACACATTTTATAGCTAAAATCATTAGTGCCGTGGTGTTTCAATGGTTTCGTGAGAATCACCCATATGCATGTATGAGAGAAATGAATGCATTTATATGCTTTTACCAATGAAATAAAAAATAACCCTGTCTCTTTCTGCACAGGTGGAGTTTTTCTGGAGTTGCAGGAGTTTGAGGAGTAATAAAACTGATTGGCAGATCTTCCTGAAGTCCTGGTGTGATCTAAAAGGTGAGTGTTTGCTCAGTTATTCACACTTACGCCAGATTTTCTTTCAATGATTCACCATCATATTGGCATGAGGGAGGAATGCTTCAGATGAAGGAGTGTAGAGCGAGGGAGAAGTGTTCAGATGGGAGTGAGACAGCAGTAGAAAGGCGTGTCTGTTTTTGGTGCTCATGGAAAGATCAGCATTGGACTGATTTTTCATTCCTCACCCTTTTCTTTTTATTTCTTGCTCTGTGCTGAAGGTGGAGACGATGTGTGGTGGGTAAGGTCAGACTCTGATCATGTATTATCTTGCATACTGTGTCCATGTGATATTTTGTTTTTCTTATTTGATTGTCATGTGAACAATCCTCTATACCAGAGCTATATCTAGAGACCAGTACATCAGAGCGAGTATTAGCGTGAGTATTTTTTGACCTGGACCAGTACGTAACCACCAAGAACAACCTAGCATTGCGTAGACAAGAGTTTTGCACAGGATTAAAACTAGTATTGGACTGTGGACTAAAAGTTTTTATTTCATGAACATCCTATGATTCACCTGTTTATATGCTATAGTATCTATAAATGTGAATAATTGCTTTATATAAACTGCTGGTCAAAAGTTTTGGTTAAATGCTTGACATTACTTTTGTAGACAAAAATATAGCTGTGCCAAACAGATTAATTTCTGTTCTTATAAAAATAATTTTTGAAATTGATGACTTGGACTGAATATTGAAGTGAAAGCAGCCAATAAGATCCCAGATTTAATGTGAACTCATTCAAATTCATCCTAAGGTGAAACTTCGAGAAGCTTTTTGATAAAAAGCCACGAGTACAGTTTTGCAATTTCTAGGCAAAGGGTGACTGCACTTCAGATGATAAAATGATTTTTTTTATGCTTTTTGTCAGAACATAATACAAATTATGTCATAACACTGGGAATTGAGTTTATTATAATTCTGTAATAAATAGATAAATAAAGAACGAGTAAGTGTTTCAAAACTTTCAGTGTATATAAAATGCAACTTTTAGGGTATATCAAATACATTTGTTTGTGTGCACATGCGAGTAACACTTATTTGGGTCAGATGTAGGGTTTGTTTTCTTCTGAGATCACATGTCTGAAACAGAAGCGGTTGAGATGATGAGTCAGGCTTTTATCGGAGGCCTTTATTGTAAATGTGGCTTTTCTTAGCAGAAATATGTTTTTTGGCCAGTGCTTGGGATAGTCCAGATTTGCTTTTTGGCTCTTGTTGTATGTTTGTGTGTCTGAAGAACTTTCTGTAGTTTCTTCCTTTGTAGCTCAGAAGAGAATATTTACCTCCGGTCCACACGTTCCTGTGAAGCTGTGGTTGTCTTAGGTTCAGCCTGAATTCTCTTGGTCTCTCAGTGAAGTGTTAGCTGGGTTTCCATCACGCTGATTTTATGCACATTTTGAAGTATCGCATCATGGAAGCATCAAATTTAGAATAAAAATCCATCCACCCATAAGACTGACGGTCTAGCTCAGGGGTCTCCAACGTCACAGAGTCTGTGAGGTGCCCGCCAAAGCACATTCTAGTCTCAATTGTAATATTTATTTTACATATTTTTTATATTAGCTTGGCTTCTTTTATGCATGTTAACATTTTAAACAATACCAAAACATATCAACAGGGTTCCCATGGAAAGTTTGTGAATCTGGGGGAAAAAATTCAAGGCCCTGGGAAGTTTTTGAAAATATACATGCATAGATGCAGGTCATTGAAAGTGCTTGAATCTATTTTATGCAAAAAGTTTTCTGGAAAAAAAATCCATATTATTCCCTGTGTAGTGTAGGATAATATCATAAAATTTCTAGACTTTTTAAGCACACATGTTAAACTGTTTGCTTTAAATGCTTATATCTTCTGTATGCGAATGTTGATTCATACCAAAATGCTTCTTTGCATAATTGTGTTTGACACATGAAAACATCTTGTTTTTTTTGTATTTAACTGTTGTTCCCTGAGAATGTCTTTGCTGCTAGTGCCTGCATTAAAAATTCTGCATTTCTTTATTTGTGCACAGCAGGCGGCAGTGCTAGAAAATGTATAATTTTCCAAATCATAACTAAATTCAGTCCTGACAGTTCGTACCAAGTGTGTGGTGAGATCGTAACAAGGGCGTGGTGAGCTAGAACATGCTTGCGTAGGTTCGTACCACTTACATCACGCGGTACCGCAACATCCAACAGGAAAATTCAATTGCAGTAGCCACCATTCAACCTGAAGATGGCAGCGCTCAGACATTTTTACACCATATATTGTAGCATTTAAACCCTTTATACCCAAATCAATGAACAGCACCAATAAATCCCCATTCTTACAGATCATTAACTGAAAAAAGTTTGTTTAGAGTTTAGTTACTCTTTAAACAATTTTTTAAAGATGATTTCATAGTTGTGTAAGTGAAGCTTTCAGAATTGTCACAGGGTTCCCACGGGTCCTTGAAATCTTTGAAAGTTTGTGAATCTAGGGATGTAAGGCCCTGGAAAGTAAAAAAAAGCATAAATAGATACAGGTCTTTGAAAGTGCCTAAATCTATTTTGTGCAAGCGTTTTCCAGAAAAAACAACAATATTCTGTATGACGTGAAAAAAATAGCGCGTAAAATAGATTTAAGCACTTTCAATGACCTGTATCTATGTATGTATATTTTCAAAAACTTCCCAGGGCCTTGAATTTTTTCCACAGATTCACAAACTTTTAAGGATTTCAAGGACCCGTGGGAACCCTACCACACCTTACATTTGGCTTTTTTCAGTTTTTTTTGGTCTGTATATGTTTTAAGCAATTTTATTTGGTTTCTTCAAAACTTTTGTCCAGTACCCCTAACTCTCTCTCGCTCTCATTTTCAGTACAGCTCACCCCAGTCTGGACTACATGGGGCTGCATTGTCTCTTCTGATTGGCTGACGTTCACCTTCCTGTCTTGCTCATGAGGTAACCCCGGCTGTTGTAGTTGATGCCCGTGTGATGGGGCAGAGGGTGTCGGGTGCGGTCAAGTCTGCCGATGAGCCGGCGGGAGAGTTGGCTTACCGGCCGGCATGCGCGTCACTTCGAAGCCATGGTGTCCCGTTACCTCCTCGTCTGGAGCTGCTGTTAGACATGCCACCGGCAGGACCAGAAGTTCAGCTCCTGAACGCCTGGAACCCAGACGAACGCTCGCTCAACCTGTTCATCAAAGATGACGACCGTCTAACGTTTCATCGGCATCCGGTGGCCCAGAGCACGGATTGCGTGCGGGGAAAAGTGGGCTTCACCCGCGGGCTTCACGCTTGGACCCTCCGCTGGCCCGTGCGGCAGCGTGGCACGCATGCTGTGGTCGGTGTTGCGACCTCTTTGGCTCCTTTAAGGGCTGTGGGATATTGCGCCCTTGTGGGCAGTGACGCGGAATCATGGGGTTGGGATTTGGGCCGTGGCAGACTTTACCACGACCGGAAGAGTCAAAGCGGACCCGCGCCAGCCTTTCCCAAAATTATCGATGATGATGAGGAGGAGGAAGGGGCGTTTTCTGTGCCAGAGGAGATTCTGGTGGTGCTGGACATGGATGAGGGAACGCTTGGGTTCTGTGCTGATGGGAACTACCTGGGTGTGGCATTTCGTGGGCTGAAGGGAAAGCAGCTGTACCCGATCGTCAGTGCCGTGTGGGGTCACTGTGAGGTCACCATGACCTACATCAACGGACTAGACCGTATGTATATATCTCATGACTTGTGCATGTAATACCTTAAATTATATTTAAGGATGTGTTTGCTTACTGACATTTGCTTTTTGACCCTAACTGAATTTTGATTCGTCCTACAGCCGAACCTCTGCCCTTGATGGAGCTGTGCAGACGGGCCGCTCGACAGGCTCTGGGTCGACAGCGGATCCATCACATTCAGGCTTTGCCACTGCCACAGATGCTTAAAAACTACCTGCAGTACCAATGAGAGACACCAAAGCACAGAGCCAAATATGAGCTGCAGTCTGAATGCAGTGTCAGTGATGTCAGTAAAAGCTTTGTGCTGTGCACAGATGTCTGTAGAGTTTATGAGAGATGAATGCTACAGAATTGACCAGACAGAGGAGAATCAGTTTCTTATGAATAATCAAACTAATGGTTTATTTAGAGATATTTCAAAGAAACTTAATGAAAGTGTGTGTGTTTGTGTTTGAGACAAGTCCATGTCTTCCATTTGAGATCATTTTTATTTTTTAATCTAAACACTAAGGACCTGTTTTTGTATGCAGATCCAGTGTAATATTAATGTTGTTTAGTAGCTACTTAAACAAATGCATTTTTTTTCTGGGTGTGTATCCAGAACACAGGTCTTTAATATCTTTTATTCAGTGCCTGAGATTTTACATTTTAATTAATTTGTGAGCATGAAACTGATGAAATCGGTTCTGAAATGTTTTTAGCATCTGAACTGGAGTATTGCTTTTTTCTTTAAATTGCTGAAAGGATGATTTTTATATGTCTGATGTCTTTTATGGCTTTTGATTTGTCAATAAACCACTTAAAATGATATCTTTCACTCTTCTTACGGATGTCATAAGTAAACACATTTTCTTTTTCAGGGCTCTCAAGTTTTATCAAAAATTTGGAGTGAGAGTACATCTGATAGGGGAGGGGTCACTCTGCCAAAACCAAATTCTCTCAAGTTTTTGCCAGCAGTACCAATTTGACCTATTGTTCATAACTGACCAGCACAAATAGAAATTATAACACTTGGTAAGTCTTATAAAAAACAGACCAATTTATCCAAATAAATAAATAGTTTTATATATAATTTTTTTATCAAAATTAATATATGGCGCCACCTGCTGGTGAAAACGTAAAAGCTAAAATATCTCGGTACAAACCTATCTCGATTGTAAAGGTTTTTCTAAAAAAAAGACAAATATTGGCTTTGCCTCACAAGTATCTTACATTTATGTTAATTCACAAATGTTACTAAAACCTTACAAAACTGAGAAATTCTGGACATAACTCTTATTGTTTGTTCAATCCTACTTTTGTTAGCGATTTCTCTTTTCGTTTTAAAGATGTCGTCTTTGGATCGTTTGACTGCTTATAGGTAAATTTTTATTTATGTTTCCTGTTAGCAAAATTTCACATACATAGCAAATATATAGGCTACTTGATCCAAATCTTTTTTTAAAAGATGATCTAGAAGTATATGGAAATTATTTAAAGCTCTTTTGATTATAAGCAATGAAAACGATCCTATATCCCTTTATGTCGTTGTGTATTCCTGGTATCGTATTTGTATTTTTTTCTTTTTTGTTGTTGTTGTTTTATGACTTTATCATTACTGCTGTAATGTGTTGCTTGTTAAACTTAAACTTGATAAAAAAGCTCAAAAGGGGCTTGTGGTTAACGAAGAAATCACGTGACCAAATGACAAACGATCGCCTCGGGCCGTTCTCAATCTAGGCTGCAGTCTCCGGAGGTCGCATTTGTAGGTTGCATACGTCATCAAGATAATTGTTGTAATATGCTTATAACTTGCGAATTTAATGCTCAGTTAACTTAAATAAACCAGGCTTGATGACGTATGCAGCCCGCATATGCGACCTCCGGAGGCTGCAGCCTTCAGATTGAGAAACGGCCTCGCTTTCTGCTCAATCACGTGCGCGTTTCGCTTTACATGTCAGAACTGTAAAAAATACAGAACAACCCCAGTTCTATTTGAGTCCGCGTTTGCCTTGTTCACACATACATTATATGTATGCGTGAGCGCATGTGATCATATAACTCTTAGCTTTATTTTGTGCACTTAACGTTAAAAATCATCAGAATTTCATCCGTTGATGCTTCATTTGTCAGAGCTTCTTTCAGAGGCGACTGCTATATTTTGTTATTAACCAGCAGATGGCGCTGTTTTTGACACACTCGACGCTTTGAAGCTTTTCCTGGAATAGTCATTGGGAAAGTGGCAACATTTTTGTGATTTTCATAATGTGTTGTTTCCATATTGTTACTGTCCTGATTTCTGAACACAGAGTATAGTTGTCACAAGTAATGATAGAAACAAAGCTTTACGATTCAATTGAACAATTGCTTTGCAAATGATTCACTGTTTCAAAGCGCTCGAAACGCCTCACACTGGCGACACCTGCTGGTGAAAATATTGTAAAAGCATCAAGATCTCAATCCGGACATTTTACCAAACAATTCTAAAAGTTCTCTCAGAAATATGCTTTTTAATACAATGTAAACCAGTAGGTAAACGTGTATTCTGTGTTTTTGTTTTATTTCGAGTTTTATTATTCAGATCATTAACACAATTAACTCCCTTTTAATTATGCACATTTGTCATTATTGCTGTCTAAAAAAAAGAGCACATAAAATAGTATTGCTGTCAGCTGTCAGTCAGAAGAAGGTTAAATGTTAAATGAATAAAAAAATTCAGAAAATGTGCAATGGATTTTTTTAAGGTTCTCAGCTAGAGTTATGCTTGTCAAGAATTAAACTTTAAAGGGTAATTTTTCTCTTTGCACAAAACTTTAACTTTATAAAGAAAAGGTTTTCACATGGCAAGCATGGTGCTTGCTGGTTTCAGTAAACTTTATAACTGTCAGCACAACAGATAAATATTCTCAAATATATTTGAATACCTGCAAGTACATTTGTACCTTTGCTATTTTAAACAATAACCGTTCTTTGATGAACTTGATCCACTTCTAATGTTGATGGCTAGTGTAATTAAAATATATTTCTACTTCAGTAGTACCTTATTACACTTACAAAAAGTCTACTAAATACCAGTAATACTTAACTGTGCTATTTGAGACATAATTTCACTACACAAAAAATATATTTTATAATATATATATATTAATATAAAGTACAAAATTAGCTAAATGTATTGAAAACGTACACATAGGAACTTTGTACTGGAAACTTTGATTCCTTGGGAGCACATTCATTGCTGATGTATTCATTTTAATGTATTAATGTATTTAAATGGCTTTTTTCCCATCTTTTCTTGTTGTTTTGTATTTTGCAGCACTCATGTTCTTCAGTCCATATATTGTATAAAGTATCAAGCTTCTTTACAAACATCCTAAAGCCCTCATCATCCAACACTAAAACTAACTGATACAAAAACTATGAAAGTCAGTGGTTACCGGTAACTAGTGATGGGAGAAACGAAGCTTTTCAAAGCTTCGTATCAATTGAACCAATTGCTTCGCAAATAGAGTGCCGAAGTCATGACGTCACTTTGTAGGCCAACCCGGAAGTTAGCGGCGCATGGGTTCCCTCGATCGAAAAGCCCATAGACATCATATAGGTAGACGCCCTATCGACCGCTACTGCCTACTGGCGCGGCGAGATATGGGGCCGCCATCTTAGATCGGTCACCCGCTCACTCAGTGTAATCTGTATGACTGGTGGATTGAGCTATCAGCGCATTTAATTAATCACATCTCAGTGAATACCGAACAGATTTTCACGCGGGTTTTTTTGCTGCAAAGGTCATTCATGGAGCTATGATATAGGACACATGGTTCGGCGTATTTTAACCCCTTATGTGCCGCAAATCCCGTTTGAGTGGAGGGTGACAATGTGATGTACATCTTTAAATGAATATTTCTCTGGGATTCTTTGGACTAGAAACCTAATCTTGGTCTTGTTTTAAAGAAGACAATTTAGGGTTTTTCACAAATGAGTTAGAAAGTAAAAATATTAAATATAAATATTTTTATAGCCGTTTACCTTTATTTTAATATAAAAAATAATGCAGTAACATATTAATTTATAAATAAAATGACATAAAAGTTAATGTTTCACACAATAAATAATGTTAACATGAAGCAATATGTCTCAAGTAGTTGTGATCCAAAATTCAAGTTAAAATCACAAAATATTATGTTTGTGTCACAATTTTAATGGTTTAACCAACAACTGCCACTAGATTTTGCCACATATTCTTGTACCCTTGTATACTCACAAACTAATAGATTATCACCGCATTATTATTCATGCAAAAAGGTTTTGAAATATGAAAACTACATTCTGAGAGCTTTCCGATGACATATAGCTCATGATTTTTTAGGTTTAGAGTAGGGTTTTAGTGTTATATGCAAAAACAAATTTGGCCTACCTGTGGGCCCGTAACATTTTAGAAACTGACTCTCACTATGTCATAATTTTCCCTCCCCAAATGGTAATGAAATATGAAAATTATACTCTTTGAGCTTTCCAACAATATATAGTTTAGGTTTAGAATGTTAGTGTTACAAACACTAATGTGGACAGCGCCACTTAATGTTCATAGTAGGAATAAATGAATATTCACTAAACAGTTATAAAATATTCTGATATTATAAGATATAAAGTGAGTCCAAAATCAAAATATGTGGTGTAGGATATAAGATATTTTATAAATCACACACTATAAATATGACAAAGATGCAGAAACAGATAGTTGCAGTAAAATAAGACTTTTTAATAAGGTGAAGAAACAATTTAAAATGATTTAACCCCCCCCCCCACACACACACGCGCGCGCACTGAAAGAGGACTGTTTTGCAGAGCTTCTTTCCCGTGCTCCCTTTCTGTAGTTCAAGAGAGGTTAGTTTGGCAACATGGTGGAGCCTTATCTTTAAAAACACAGACACAACCAATGACAACGAGTCAGACTGATGGTTGTCGATTCCAAACCGAGTCTCCTCAATGTCCTCCCTACGAAGGAAAACATCCTCTGTTCCTGATCCTCCCGCACAACGTGCATGACTGTTGACAGCTTTTAAAAGTTCGGCGGATCACGCAGCTCACAGCACCTTATAATAATAATAATAATAATAATAATAATAATACACATTTATATAGCGCCTTACACAATACTCACAACAGAGAAACTCTTGTAATTATTACTTTACTTTACCCCACCTCTCATTGCAGGGTGAACAGCGGCTGGTGCAGTAAACATAGTCTAGCGAACGTTAGCTGGCTACGATTTCAGTACCGTAAAATCAATAATCCTGGCTCTTGCTCAATTTTCTGGTAATATTCTATTCACAAAATACAACCAATAATACCGCAATGTTAAAAAGTACTTGTGAAAATAATCCTCCGGGCTCTATTTGCGATGGTCTGCCGATTAGAACAGGAAAATGCTCCACAGTGCTCTGGCATCTTATCTGCTGCCATGCAACGAAACTAGGAGTACGACCGGTTTAAGATGGCCGCCGTATTTCTCAGTCCCCAGCGGCCAATAGGGCATCTAGTCTTCTATATGATATCTATGGAAAAGCCATTCATTTTTCCCATAGACTTTTGGAAAATCGCAAAAAATAAGATCTGTGTTCAACAAAGAGTTATGAACCTTACACGTTTTGTCTATCAAGATAATCTTTATAAGTTAAACGAAAATGTATACATTTTGAAGCCTAAATAAAGCCGTCAGATATAAAATGCTAACGGTATGCTATAAACGGACTACAGCGCACCGGTCGCGGATCAACGTCATCATCAAGCTTCCTCAAACTTTATTTAAAAAACACGCTCGCTCATTATGATCTGCGCTGTTTATGGACACTTATCCACTTTTTCATGAGAAATATTGCCCATTCGTTATTTCCAAAAATGTTAGAAATATTGTTTACACGTGCCTCTTTGAGATTTTTTGTTAATGTTTTATTTATTTATTAGTTTTATTATTTCGTTAGTTTATATAAACCTTAATAGTATTTTCTTTGTGATTAAGGTTATGATGCATGATCATTGTGCCCCAAATAAACTTTAAAGATTATCTTTCACTGTATTATGTTTGATTGTATGTTTGCATACCATTTGCTAATTCGCCAGAAAAAAAAACATCTCAGAAGCCCTAGCTATTGCCGTATCAATTTCCAATCTTATGTACTTTTTCTTACTTAGACGATAGAAAACCATAGATCGAGGAGAGAGAACCACTATAAATCTGGACATAACAGTGCAGCTTAGATGCTGGTTTACTTACCGGTATTGTAAGGGCCAGCATGAGGGACAAGGTTTATCAAGTCTCATTAAGTAAAACTATGGAGAGATATAGGAGTTAAATAAAGTGTTCTATGTATTTATAAGATAACTATACAATCTCTGAACAAACAGAACACAGTTAAATTCCAAACATTTAATATAATAGTTATATATAATTATATATATTGAATTTAAAGAGAATTGTCCAATAGCATCAATGCTTAAATACAATATATTGTAATTAAACCATACATGTTCCCTAAATAAACCATATATACTAATTTTGTTCACATTTTCTATATATTTTTACCTGGTAATCAACAAGCCCCAATGTGAGAGCCTGTGTAGTAAATTTTATCTCACATTACTGTGAGCTGACTGGTGTATAGTTACAATAGTTTAACATTTAATTTTGGTATTTGTTAGACAAGTGACTTACAGTGCATTCAAGCTATAGATATCAGCGTGTTCTCTGGGAATTAAACAAAAGTTAACAAAATGCTCCAATCACTGATCCACAGAAACATTGCAGTAAGTTTTGTAGTAAACATCTTTATTTTCATAAAATAAGTAAACTGAAAACAAACTATATACTATATAATTCACATGACAAGTCTCTACAGGGAAAGAAGGTATTTTTGCAACACAATGTGAATGCCCACATGGAAAATGCAAGTGCAAGTGTGTATAGTTGTGGCGAATTTTAATCAAGGTCCTCAAGGATGATTTCTTTGGGTCTCCTCCATCCAGCAAAGTACGTAATGGAATCCTCAAAATGAGCAACATATTCACACACAGCACTGAAAGTATCCCTATCTGGCAATTCTGTCTCCATTCGAATCACACTTTCACTCATCTGAAAGGCTGAATACCTGTCATGACAGTTACTCGTTTGCCTTTGGAGTTAGTCTTTGAGAAGCTGAATCTCTGTTATGGAATGCTCTAACTCAATCTCAAGCTGGATTCTTCTTCTTCATCCAGACTGCAGCTCTTCTTTAGTTGTGCTTTTATTTGGTTGTTCCTCAGAATTAATAGTGAGGGTTTGATCAGCCGGAGATGGTTCATCATCTTTGTCATCCATAAATTGTAGCAATTTCCTCCTCTTTATAAATGGGTGGTGGAACATTTTTAGGCACATCAGCCCTATCCTGTCTCAGGGAGTATGAATGATCTTCCAAAATTTGTCCAGTGGGAACATCATTTGTGGATATAAACAAAACGGGGACATTTTATCCCCTGCAGGAAAATGACAGCTGCAGATGCGAGAATGGACACTGGGCATCCGGTCAGCTCGTCTAAGGATAAATTCAAAATAAGCAGTGTTAGTTTTATGGAAGTTACACCTTTACAAATTAAAATTACAAAAATCACACTTTACTACTAAAATAACAAAGATTAATATCATTGTTATCTAATGCCTAACTAGTGCTGTTTACAAATATCTACAATCATTATTATTAGTGGGTAAAGCAAAGTTGAAAAAAAGGTCAATAAACCAGGTATTATTGTGAATATTTTAATTAAACACATTTCTCGAAGTAACGTTAGCCTTTAATAAAACTGCAGCGGATCTAATCTATTAAACAGCAAAGTAAACACGCTTTAAGATATTTTAAGAGAAAGACACACACAGGTAAGTTATTTTAGCTGTTGATTTTGTAATGAAAAACGTTTATTCTTGCTAACTTAGCCTTTTTAATTCCATCTGACCGTCAAAGTATCATATCATTCGCGTGTTGAGCAATATGCACCATTAAAGTTTGGTCGTGGCCACATTAAGGCAGTAAATACGGTGTTCACATGGAAATCATCGTTGTGTTAGCTTACCTTACGGCACGAACAGTCTCCGCTGGGGAACATCTAACGTTAACGGCAAACGAGCATCTTTCATCGACGACTTGTGGTTGCATCTCCGGACAAAACAAAACATGTCAAACTACAGTCTCTCCACAGTACAACAATATTTGGAAAAACTACAATTTGAAAAGACTAAATATATAACGTTATGTATATTAACTGAAAGGTAAACTTCTGAGAACGTGAGGCTGAAAGGCTAGTGACAGATTTCCTGTCATGATGACGTCTAAACTCCCCGCCAAGGATGTAGTCCCTATTAGCAACTTGTTAGCAACCACCGTTTTTAAGGCACAATAAAGTTTAAAAAAATCACAAGCAGATTATAACTGGTGTATTTTATGTCATAGAACAAAACGTGAAAATATTTAGAGGTTTTGTTAACCACAGACCTTATTTCAGGCGATTTAGCAAAAACCCATTCAAAAAACCCATTGACTTCAGGGCGAGGGAACCCGTAGTGCTAAAATGCTAACTCACTTCCGCGTTTTAGCCTACAAAGTGACGCCATTACTTCGGCACTCTATTGATTCAGTTTTAGAAGCATTCGAAACACCATGCACGCTGGCGACACCTGCTGGTCAAAATAGTGTAAAAGCTGTCCAAACATTTTACACTTTAAAAAAAATAATAGCAAGATTGTTTAAAAAATGTTTTTAAGAAAAATAAATTATTTAATTTAATTAAGACATAATTAAAAGTGTATTATGTGTTTTTAGTTGTATTTATGGCAAACAAATCATTAAAGCAAACTCCCTTTTTAATTATGCACATTTTTGTCATTAAATCTGTCTATAAACAAAAAGTACACAAAATGGTAGTGTTATTAGTCAGAAGGATGAAGGTTTTATGAACTTTTATAATAAAACTGACCCGAGTACACCTACACTGGTCATTTGTGATCAACTCCCCCTAGTGGTGAACGATCAGATTTTCGAAACAGTTTTGATGTAATGAAGCTACGTTTGCTAAAATCACATAACTTTGGCCAGTTTGAAACAAGCTCCGAACCAATGATTCAAAACAAAAGATTCGTTAATGTTTCGAAGCCTCATGAAGCGTGCTTCGAAATCACCCATCACGACCGGTAACTGTGGTTTACCATCATTTAAAAAAAATCTTCTATTGTGTTCAACAGTAAAAATAAACTTGTACAGGTTTGTAACAACATGAGGGTGAGTAAATGATGACAGAATTTCCATGTTTTTGTGAACTATCCCTTTAAAGGTGCCAAAGAATACATTAATAATACAGTATGATAAATTGCTCTCTGATGCGATGTAAGTTTCTTAAGTGTAAAAATGATCCAAAAACAGTTTTACGTCCACTACAACCCTAGAATCTATAATGAAAAGGGCTGTTATTACCTTATTTGGAAGGGTCATGGATAATAATAATAATAATGATCTCTGCTCTGATTGGCTGTTTCCCAGCACTAATTATATCAGTCAGGAGCTGGTAACTATAAAAGCAAACAGACCTATTATATTTTTGAGTCTGTATCAGAAACAGATGCAGATTTTGAGGAATAATTTTTTACAGATTGCTAATGGATGATTCTGAGTGGTAAGTTTTTTTTTTTTTAGTATGGACCTACAAAACGTAACTGTATTGTCAATAGAAGAACTTCAGCCTAAACGTTAGCATATAGCATTAACTAGCATATAGCACAAACTCGCCACAACGTTGTTTTTAGTATTGTAACAAATTTGTAATTAATGTATTGTGTAATTTAATGTTGGGGCGTACATCTCGACTGTATTGTCACAGTTGGTGTTATGTTGAGATTGGTCTGTTTTCCAGCGGTCTTTTGCATGCACAATGTTTACATAAAGAGAAGGAAACAATCGTGTTTAAGGCTCACGATATATCATTACCATGTGCAAAACTCTTATTATTCCTCTATGACTAGATAAATACGGTTTTACATTCTATGGCACCTTTAATGTTCATTTTCTGTAATTCAGTCTGCCCTAATTGGATGTTGTATTAGCCAGTGCAAGGCCAAGGAAGTGAGACAGACACACACACACACACACACACACACACACACACACACACACACACACACACACACACACACACACACACACACACACACACACACACACACACACACACACACACAGGGTGCATTTGAGTCTGAATTACTTTATTTCCTTATACAAGCAGATTATAGGCATCAACACACAAACTATTAAAAGTTCTAAAGTGCATAATAGCCTTACATGGTATTCAGTCATGGTTATGCAAATGATTACATATGCAGTGATGTCATTTGTATATAAAATCATAGCATTACATCTCAAGAGAGGTGTGGGAGCAAATATTTGTAACACACAAATAGTGATACTTATTCCTTTTTTGCTAAACTGTCTGCTAGTTAGTTACAAATTGTAAATATTTGCATGTATATGACATAAAAAAACATCAATATGAATATAAATCAGCATGACAGCATTATGTATCTGGAAAAAAAGCAGCTAACAGAAAGATCATAATGGTCTTACATATGGCTTGTTTGGGAAGGTTTGTTAGGCACTTCTTTGTAAATCTACATTGAAACAATAATAAAAAGCTCCAATACAAATACATGAACTATCTCCCCCTAAAGATGGAGAAATGTTTCTTTTAATCTGTTTATAAAACCCCTCATACCAGTCATCTAAGAAGTAAATATTTTTAGAAACAAATTTCAGGCCCTGACACTTAAATATGTGATTTAGACCAGGGGTTTTCAAACTTTTTTTGTTTGTGGACCACTATTTGTAATCAAGAATTTTCGCGGACCACCTCATAATACTCGTAATAAAATATGTCTACACAAAGTCTTGAGTTACTAGCACTAAAACTATAACTGGTCATCACATCAGTACAACAGATTCTTAAAAAAATATTAATTTATATTGCCTTTACATGGACCACCTGCAGTACCCTCACGGACCACTAGTGGTCCGCGGACCACAGTTTGGGAATGGCCGATTTAGACAAAGGCAGAAAACAACACACACAATATACAGTCATATATACAGTAACAGATCCAAATATAGCTATGTCAATACAAATGTTAGATCTTACAGATTGCAAGGTTTAGATAGTTCTCGCATTAAGCACTAAATCTCATCAAAAATATAGTAGTAGTCCAGCCGTTTTAAGCCAAAATTGGGGTCAACCGTGAACAAATTGCAACAGAATCAAACTCATTTATTTTGTATCCTCAATATGTCCTGACCCTATTCATGTGAGGAAACATATTGAATAGGCGTATGAATAGGATATATTTAGGTATTTTTCGGAACGTTACCCTGATGGGTTTTTTCCAGGCTTTTTTCCTTACTCAGAACATATGGACGATACAAAATCAGTTGAGTTTGATTCTGTTGCAATTTGTTCACCCTTTTTTCCTAAAACGCTTGGACTATAGTGGTTAATACAGGTAACATTACGGTTTATGAGTCACAGATTGAATACTTTCCAGATCCGCAAAAAAAGGGGGGTGAGGAAGGTAAAATTACAAGCATATGAAAATACAAAAAAAACAAAGTTACAAATAAAGTTGCCTAAGGTCTAATAGTAATATTTATGAATAGAAACAGAAGTAAATAATTAATGTAATTTAAAAAAAAATGTAATTTGGTGTTTGTTATTTATGCATTTGTTGTGATTTGGCTGCTACCTTGGCCAGGTCTCTCTTGTAAAAGAGATTCTGAATCTCAATGGGACCTCTCCTGGTTAAATAAAGGTAAATAAATAAAATTTCATGAACATAATGACACAAACAGAAGCAGAGTTATTTTGTGTTTGTGTCCAGACAGATTCTGCTTTTTGTAAGATGCCTCTCTTGCACTTACATTTTAAAATCACTTAAATGTTAACATTTGCAGTTTATAAACACATGCAAATGATAAACTTTCGGTTACACTTTTCATTGTGTGTCTGACTTTGTTTGATCAGTAACAGATTCATCAGGTGTTATTGCAAATCGCCATTGAGACTGATATATTTCCTTATCAGTTTCTGTCCTTGTGAGGATAATACTGAAGCAACATTACATTGAACAGAAATGAAATA
Source organism: Paramisgurnus dabryanus (assembly GCF_030506205.2). Lineage (NCBI taxonomy): Eukaryota > Metazoa > Chordata > Actinopteri > Cypriniformes > Cobitidae > Paramisgurnus > Paramisgurnus dabryanus. The sequence goes on along the minus strand of NC_133344.1, from coordinate 8,960,997 downwards.
TAATACAATGAATATTTTTAACTTTGTAAGTGTTAGTGGATATATAAGAATATGGACATTAAGATAAATGCAATACAAAAATAAACGATAGGAAATAAATGAAATGTAACAAATGTAAGCTTCTATTGAAGTCAAAATTTCTGTATGAACAACAGTAAGAGATATTATGATAACATTAGTATGAGCACACAAATATAACACTCAGACATTATATATTACTGAGGCCAATAAATATCAAAGCGTCTCGGATCATTGAGCAATTGTGGTTCGATGAAGTGTGGTTCCATCCTGAAACAGAAAGACAATTATGATTATAAAGCACAGACAAACATCATCTGTAAATCTTCTTCATATTGAAACACTAAATCTGTTTATTACTGACACACTGAGACACTACAGCTGTGTTTATATGCAGCCAAATAAACTGTTAGAAATGATGGTTTAGCTGAATTAAAAAGTCTTTATGTAAACACCTTTATCGATTCCAATTACATTTTGATTTATACAAAACAATGGCAACACACACGCACTTGTACATAATGATCATGAAGCAAAAATCACCAGTAGGGGTGTGACAAGACACTTAATTCAAAAGACGAGAAACGGGTTCTCAAGAACGAGACAAGATAAGATTTTTACACTTTTTAAGAAATCCTCAATGATAAAATATATAAATGGGAAACTGAAATCACATTATTTTAAAACTCATCTAGGACTGTGCCTAACAATTATTTGGATAATGGATAATTGTAACATCCGGCAGAGGTCACTCCCTCTTATAACACATTGAACACTACATTTCCCATAAATCCTCCCATCCTCATCAGTTGTGTTTGTGTGACTGAAACACTGATAATCATATCAGCTTTATTACATGAATGAATTCACTGTTAAACTAAATGCAAAGCTTATAAATCAAAACATTTTGTTTCTTGTTTTTTGCTGGAAGAACAAGTTAGAAACAAGTTAATCTGAGTAACATTTTACAATAAAGTTTCATTAATCATACTGTAGTTAAAGAATTTGCTTGCATGAATTTACAATGAATAATATCAATTTAATTCAAATTACATACATTTATTAAATGTGCTATATGTTATATTTACAGCTAGTGGTTGAACTTGGTACCACAATCCAAATTCAAAATATTGGAGATGGTTTTTCCCTGCCCCCTTTCTCATCAGACTCAACATTCACATGGGTTGCCAGAAACCTACACAAGTGCAACTGATGATGAAAAGCATTGAGTCTTACACTGTAAGTTTATCTGATTAGTTTATACATTTACAATGTTTTTATGTTGGCAAATCACAAACCAGCTTATGTGTTTTTTTCAAAATCAATGTAAAACTCAATCTGCAGCTCATTTAAGAGATTCCGTCCTCCAGATGTCACATTTATTGGCATTTAAGAAATCGTAATAAAACTTTATTTCCCTTAAGTTGTAAAATATTGTAATTTTTCAGTTTGCAAAGTATTAGTATTTATCTTTGGAGTACGCATCATCCCAAATGACACATAGCTTAGACAGGCATGAAAACGGGTCAGGGGTGAAAAAGGTGAGAAGGGTGCTCAAGGGGCGAAGTGGCTTCTGATGGGGCAGCGAGGTGGGGGGCTCCCCCAGAATAAATATTACGGCCTCATTAGGGGACATGCTGTGACTTATTCTTGTTAATTCTTCAGGCATGTGATTGGCCAAGGACAAAAAAAAGGAAGGAACCCAACATCCCCGTCGAAACACCATAACATAAGCAAAAAATACATTATGACCATTATTTCAATTATTTAATTCTGACGGACAATTTAGATTGTACATTTAAAATGTAAACATTTGACTAGTAAACCGAAACCATGTTTAATTATATGGGTTGATAAATTTGGAAAGCTGTAACAAGTAGCATTCCCTTACTATTTTACATCTGCAATAATTTTATTTTGCCATAATCTGATAATCAGTCGTAAGGCCATACAGTTTTAAATTGGCCTTGGAATAGGGTGGACCTGAATGCCTACATATAATTTAAAATGACTTTATTTTACAATATAGTTTTGGTTAAATCAATTACATTATGGTTTTTGAGTCATGGGTTGAATCATTTTCAGATCAGCAAAAAAGTGATGTGGGAAAAAAATAAGATAAAGAAAATACAAGCATAGAATAAAAAAAGAACAAAGTTACAAATAAAGTAAGATCTAACAGTATTGATCAGGTAGAGAAACAGTATCAAATTAATATAACACTGTTTTCATTCTAAAAATTAAATATAATTGATCTTTTTAAAGCTATAAAGGTGATTTTCCTTTTGTCGTGTGTAGTTTGATTTAACATAATGACACAAACATATGCATTTCTTATAAGAGGAACTGTTCTTTAACACCAGTGGAGAAGCGCTGATCTATACACTGACACATATGATCAACTGCTCATTATAATAAACGACTGTTTTTATGAGAATACTTGCAGAGACTTTGGTATTACAAGACAATTTGTGCATATATCTCCTGTCAAGCCCAAAGAAATGATGTGTTTTCATGATTTTTTGCGTGTTTCAGTGCGTGGGCTTTTGAGTTTGAAAACAGTTCACTTTAGCATCTTTGTCGCTCAAATAGTTTAAAATCACTTAAATGTTACTGTAAACAATAAACTTTCTTATTAACAGTATTAGAAGTCTAGTCTAGAAGGCTAGTAACGTTAGACCATGTGACTTACAAGTGAGGAGTATGTCCATCATTCGTTCCAATCCATTCCAATAAAAAATCCTTCAGGTCACTTTGCAGTGTCAGTCTGTGTATATGCTGTATGTTGTTTTAATTGAATCACGCCTCAGAATTCTACAGTTATAGTTTTACAGCGTTTTGTGTCTTACACTTGACTTTACGTCCCTCTTACGCTCTACGCATCTTCAACAAGCATGTGAAGCATATGACGAAGAACAAAGAAACAGCGGATGACACCACAGTAGCGCGAGAGCCGTTCGAAAGGAGACTTCCTTATGACTTCTCGATTCACCCTCGTGGGACTTTGATGTCACCTGCCTGTCGGTTTGAACATACCCCCCCAAAAATGTTTTTTTAATCGAATCTATACGATTCACGTGGGTCACCTGTTTTGTCTTCAAAACGGCAAATTTCGCCGAAAGGTGAGGGATTTTCATGCCTGTCTGATGCAGTATGTATGGATATAAACACTGAACGAGCAACACGAGTCAAACTAGTGTACAATTCCCACAGGGTGCCAGTAACCAGAGTGACAGGTGTAAATTGAATGACTGTAGCTTTATCAACAAAGTATTATTTTACAACAGAGGTAGCGCTGAGGTGCTATTTTATGCGCAGTGTTATGCACTTAAAACCAACGCATTGTGCGCAACGTGCGTATAGCCTATGACACAATAACAAAACTCAAGCTCACTGAAGATAAAACAGTCAGTGATGAAATAAGGATAATAAACAATAATATATATCTTAGTAAAGGTATAAAAGTGATTTAGTCAAGAGCTGAGAGATTAATTGTTTAATTAGCATGAGTGACAGACAGGACCAAAATTAGGTAACTTCCCCTTTAAGACCAGATTAAAATTCCAGATCCAAAATAATGCTAGTTACACATGCGTTTTTTTTTTTTTTGCTGTTTACTTTCTCTTAAAACCTAATGGGCGAGTTTATGAGATACTTGCAATGACGGGATTGACGTATATGTGTATTTAAGGCCAATAAAGCAAAAACATTCTCACAAGCTCAATGAGAAGCGAATGCGTGGCTTGCATGCTCCTCTAACACAGAAACATTGCGCACATTTAGCACTGTTGTTTGTGTTTCAATGGCTTAAAATCACTTGATTTAAAACTGCAGTGCTTAAATACATGTACAAATGTTAAGTTTTTGTAACCACGCGCACATGCAACTGCAAGAACTGACATGTGGATGACATCAAAGTACCGCGAGAGCATTTCGGAAGCAGTCTCCTCCTATGATTTTTCGAATCACTCTCATTGGATTTTAATGTCATCTGACTGCCTCTTGGTTCTTCTTGACTGCCACATGACGTTTACCCATGAGTTTAACAAACCCGTTGTATCAGCCACTGGTTAGATCAGCATAGCAGTCAAAAACTATCACATACGGGACCCCTATGCATACTGTACAAAGACAAGCAAATTACCTGGCTGTTAGATTTTTTTAGCCCACAAACTGAAAGGCTTTCCAATCTCTTCTCATTTCACTAATGCCTGGCTCACACTACAGGATTTTTTAAATCCTGGCAGATTATGAAATCTGGTTGCAGCACACACATAAGGAGAATCTTGTCAGATATTCTTCTCTCAAATCTTAAACATGCTCACACTACAGGAATTTAAAATCCTAGTGCATCACACACTAAAGGATATTATTAGGATTATCTTGCCAGAGCAAGCACTTCACGTCACCTCAGAAGAAGAGTATATAAAGGAATGAAGATTATGATACATTTATTATGATTTCTTTTTAAATATTTACAAAGTAGCAGCTTTCATTTTGAAACCTAGGCGATTTCTCCTCCTCAGCTCTTGTTTATGGCAATGATCATGATATGTTTTAAGGATGTGTTATGCAGGCAGTGTTTGAATGCATACTGTAGATGTATGCACAATCTAGCACCAACTCAGGTCTAGTCCTTATGCAAGATTTATTTAAATTTAAACATCTATTTAAAAACATATTTTAAATATAATTGGCTAGCCTATATATCACTTGTTTTTTTTTTTTGCACATTTAGGAGTTACTATTAAGTGATGTATGCTATTTCTATCAATGCTCTGTTTTCCTGTTTCTTCCTAACAGGAATATTATTGTAGGTTTATAAGCATTGCTGCTAAATGACTTATGCTTGGTTAAACTCTATTTTGCACTATTGTTTGCATTATTTAATTCCACTGTATATATACTGCTCTGCAGTGATATTATTTTTAGCTATATACTATGTAAATTCTATTTTTCTTGTTTATTCTTCTGAGGCTACTGGTCTTTGAGAGCTTCTTAACAAATTTCATTATAGTTTTATTATGACAGTAAAGTTTCTATTTTATTCTAATCTATTCTATCTTGCAGTGTAATGTCTAGTGTTAAATTCAGTATTTACATTATCAATGGTTTTGAACAAATATGTAATTTAATGTGAAACGTTGTAACTGTAAGTCTGGATATGAGGCGCATCAGATTCACAAGTGTGCGGTGTTTCAGCAATCAGTTTCTGTGCGTTTGTGGAGCACGTCACAAAAAAGAACTGAAAATCGTCATATCAATTTAAATTCGTTTTGTTAATATGCTAATTATTTAAGTGCAACATATTTCGTGTATGCCTATTTATTTTATTAAATTTCCTCTATACACAGAATAGCTGCAGGTGCGTGATGTGACTGACCATCATCATGTTCTGTTGTTTTTAAGATATTTTAGATAATGTTTATAAAAGAGTGAACAACGTGAATCAAGCGAGGAATTCATTTCGATATTTTAAATCGCCTGTCTGCCCCAACGAGCTGCAGTTGTGGCGGAATGAAAGTAGAATGAAACATTAACTTCCACAAACTATTTCTCCGGCTGCGCTGTCTACCCGTACTGCAGCTTGTTTCGCGGTCCCGAAAGCTGTCAATCATCTCCGTCTCTCATTGATTAAAGTACTGATGTAATTATGCGGATTTAAAATCCTAAATATCAAACATGTTTGATAAGATCGGGGCGGCCCCGATTTGCTTGAGAGCATTTCGCAAGGTGTAAGTTTAGACTTTTAAACGTCTCACATTACAGGATAATCTGGGCCGAACTTCGGAGCCGATCAAGGTCCATTGCCCGATTTTCCCTCGGATTCTCGGGAGGGGAAAATCGGGGTAAATTCGGCCCGATTATCCTGTGGTGTGAGCCAGGCATAAGCCAAGTCAATCTCCATTTGTCTTTAACACCACTCCAGGTCTTGATCACATCCCACTTAACAAGGTGAATACACGTCGTCTTTATGAAAAGTGAATTTAATAATTTTGCAATTGACAGAAATCTGTCGTAGACTCGCTGCAATTGACGAAAATCCATGGAAGCTACAAAAATGTATGTGTTTTAACCATAAACCACCCAAACACATTGTATTATACCAAATACACAAAATAAAGTTTTTTTTACCAATGAAATAGGTGCACTTAAAAAAAAAAATCACAACCTTAAACCTGTGAACAGCAAAGTATTAGTTTGAGGTTCTACTTATAGTTATATGATTCATAGCACCTTAGAGATGTTTTCTGACAGGTCTGCTTCAACTCTGCTGCACTGGCACCGGTTTGGAAAATCTACAAACATAAAATGCAATTCATCAGAAAGCAAACAAAATTAAGTTTGCAGAGCAAGATTCATGAAAAGGATGTGAAACACTGAAAATAAAATTATAGTATACAAAATATAACCGAATCTATGTTTTTAGGTTTACTTATTCATTTAATATTGCTCATATGGTGCCACTCATGTTTGGATGTTAAAACATTCCTAGAATAACTGCAATAAACGTAGAAAAATGACAAGATGCATGGTATTATGTTGTGAAAAAGTGCATATTAGGTGAGCAGTGGTGTCAAAAGTATTCATATTCATAACTCAAGTAGAAGTATAGATACTAGGGTTTAAAAATACTTTTTTAGAAGTTGAAGTATCAGCTCAAGCTTTTTACTCAAGTAAAAGTGAAAAAGTACTGGTTTCAAAACTACTTAAAGTATAAAAGTAAAAGTAATGTAAGGACCACAGGGGCCTTTTGTGCAGTACCCTATCTCCTCTAAAAAATGTTTCTAAAGGCCATAATAACTATAGTGTTAAATTAAAAATGTTAATGTTAAAAAAATTGGGATGCACTAGGGCCAGGGGTAGGCAACATCAGTCCTAGAGTGTCGATGTCCTGCAGATTTTAGCTCCAACCCTTATAAAACCTAGTTTCAGGTGACTTTATAGACCTTTATTAGTTTGTTCAGGTCTGCTTGTTTAGACCTGGAGCTAAACTCTGCAGGACATCGGCACTCCAGGGCCGACGTTGCCTACCCCAGCACTAGGCTATCTGTTTCAACCACATACGGTATATCCCCTTTAAAAATGAACGCATCTCAATATAATGCAAACAAATACATTAAAGCAGTGGTTCTCAAACTGGGGGCCGCGAGATGGTGCCAGGGGCCCCAGTTTTATAATATTTTATGAAATACATTACTTTATTATAACTTCTGTGTAATTAAACCTCAGAAAAATAAGGCTACTAAACAAAAGCAATACATTGTATAATTTAATATGTTTTGTTTAATACAAATTTTGGATGATATCAAAGCATCGCGAGAGCAAACTGCTCCGCATGCTTTCTAATCGCTCTTGCGGTTCTTTTATGTTTATCTTTGCAGCGCTATCGAACAAACTTTTGATCATCTGCAGTCAGCTGGGGGCGGGGATTGCGTACAAACCAATAGGGAGGCGGAATGGTGTATGTTTATACTTCTCATCCAACCACAATCGCATTCATCTGGATGATGGAATTTATCAAGATAGGTTTTTTTAACATGTTTGTTAAAAAACATGTTTGATGACAAGCCGGAATGTTAAAAAAAGAAAACAAGCCGAGTACTCGAACGTGGCATCGATGATCGATCATGAAAACGATGATCATATGGGTTTATTTATTGTGGATCTGGCGGCATTTAGATGTCTGGTTAGGATTACAAGCGCACATGGTAGTAAAGACTGGGTCTGGAGATGCGTGTTTGACGCGTGTCGAGATACGCTGACCGGCATATGACATCAGTAGCATTACCATGCGTGATTCAAAAACAAACAGATAATTCCACGCCAACCCGCCGATCCGCGCAATGAATGGCATCCCGCCGATCCCGTGAACCCGGCCACACCTCACATCACTGAGGCACTATGGTTTAAAAGGATGCCGTGATTTTCGGAAATACAGTCAGTCAGGTGCAAAATGAACATCGCCGTCAAAAGTTCAATGGATTTTCATCTCATATTTAAACATCAAAGAAATACCAGAGAGCCATACGAGCATAACATTACATCTTGACTGAAAACAGGTAAGGGGACGACACGACCAGGGGCGATTCTAGGATTTTCATTTTAGGGGGGCTCAGCCCCCAGTAAGGGTATGATTAAAAATATATTATTTAACTATTAGGTTGTATACTACTAACCTTATTGCAATCCACTATTCCATTGTATTCCCTGTGTTTCATATATGGGACTAGAAAATGTTCATTTGGGAATGGAGATTTTTTTACAATGAAGACTTCCTGATTCATTATTCACTGTGCAAATACACGACACACATTTCCAGTACAAACACATCATTTTACTGTTTGCATTTCTATGCTTACATAGAAACCTTAGCCAAGGATTTTTTTGACAAAATAAACTTTTAACAGAAAATAAGATAAATGTGTGTTAACATAAATGTAAACATAAACCGGATTTGCTAATCTTATAGGTTAATATTATTAGTTGATAGCCACTGTGTTAATCTGGGAATTATACAGATCTAAAATATAGAAAAGGGGACTGACCAACAAGTGATCTACCTTAATACTGAGTTCAAGATGCAGTATGATGTGGTTTTCAGGACAGGGTTTAGATTAAGCCAGGACAAGGCCTTAGTTATATTAGGATGTTTATGTAGTTTTTACAAGCATACCTTACAAAAAGTGTGCATCTTGAGACAAAACAATGTGACTGATGTATTTTAAGATATGTTAGTGCAAGCTACTTTTAGTTAAGAACTAAAACTCAAACAGGCATTTTAGACTTGAACTAGACTTAAGCCCTGTTTGGGAAACAGCCCCTATGTCTATACTGTAGGTCAGGGGTCTCCAACCTTTTTATAAGCAAGGGCTACCACAATGGATAAAACTATCTGGATGGGTACTTACTACTTTCTGATATAGTTTAATCAAAACTTTTTTCTTTTACTTGTTGTTTTATTTTCTTTTACTTGTTGATACGTTTTAGTATTGTTTAAAATGTTAAGATAGGTAAACCAAGCCAAGCTAATATTAAAAATACCACATTGAACCCTCCAAAAACTGACTAGGAATTCACAATGCCAAAGACAAATACTTTACAAGTGCCTTACACTTTTTAAAAGGAAGGAGTTCAAATGTTGAAATATTAATATTTTAAATGAAATGAAACAAACATATTTAATAAGCTATACTTTACTTATATTGTTAGATTTAAAAAAGTTATTTTACTGCAAAATAAGGTGAAATGCCCATTAAATGCTCGATTTGCACGTTTGATCTAGTTTTTCCCACACAAAAAAACTAGTTTTATTAAAGGATACACTTCACAATAACCTGGTATTTCGCTGCATGAAATGATCTGCCTGATGGGTTCAGTACAACAACTGTACATAAAGCAATGCATCACGCCAGCACCTGACTTAAAAACCTGTAACGTTAATAAGCAATATAGATGCGTGCTTTTACTGGTAACTTGACTGACCTGCTCCCTTCTTGGCGAATATTTCTGTGATTGATTTTGCAGTATCTCGCTGCGTCTGTCTCTCTCTGCGTCTCCTTTGCGCTGCATATTTGTTAGATAAAGCCAAAAAGCAGTGGGTTGCCGCCGTTTGGTCATGTGGTGGCATTTTCTCACCGCAATTGACTGACTCGTAGATTTTAAGAGGTCCGTCATTCATTCATATCATATTATTTCACATTTCAACCTGAGCTGACTGCACGGCAGGTTAGAACAGCCGCCAGGTCAAGATGGCCAGTCCGCCCTGTACTACTGATGTTCGCTCTGCTCGGCCCCCCTGCGGATTGAAAAACGCGCTAAATCCATTCTGACTCAGATCAGGGGAGGAGCCGAACTTGACGCAGCATGCCGCCTTTTCTAAAGAGTTTTTATAGGGGACTGAAGCGATCACAAATTAATATTCAAATATTTTTTTAGGGGGGCTGGACAGAATTTTAGGGGGGCTGAGCCTAGTGACGCCCCTGGACACGACCCAGCTAATCGCTAAAATTATAGCAAAAGACTTAAAGCTGCTTAATGTTATGAAGCTTGTGCTTTGACTGGACGTGTTTAAAAGTTCACTGTTTATGATACACATCCACAAAGGGAGTTAAACTTTCTGTACATAACTTAGTTAAAAACGTAGTTGAAGTCTTGCATTTTATGCAGATAGATGCACGTTGTACATTTCTGTTGTATAAAGGTTTAATATTATGTAGAGTGCGTCATAGAGAAAGTGCTTCGGTTTGTGTTTATTAACCCTTTAGTTTCACTTCATCACGCAGCTATTCATGTAAGAGGTTTCTGTTTAAAACATTTAATTCATTAATAATCTAGTATGTGTTCATTGTTCTGTCATAGTTTCTTCAAAATTAAGTTTTATTTGAGTGTTTTTAATAAAAATATTTTCATTTTCACCATGACGTATACGCCCCGCTCCTTTGATTGCCCCGCCCCCAGTTAATCGAGTACACGTTCTTCAGACCTATGGATTAATCGAAATGAAAAAATGACATAAATGCACATCCCTAATAGATACCCAAAATATCTACTTAAGTAAGGTAACAAAGTATTTGTACTTCGTTACTTGACACCTCTGTAGGTGAGTTAATATGCTCTCAACTCGCCTGAGTTTACATCTCTGTCTGTAACTTAGCTCCCTTCAGAAAATGTTGAAATCTTCAGCTTTTCTTCTATTATAGAGGTTATTTTGTCACTTCTAAAATGCAAGTTATTTTCACTGTTTAACTGTGCAGGACATTGCATATTTTAGGCTAAACAAATTAGCCTACTTAAGTTATCACATCATCCCATCAACACATGAAGTTGCTTTTTAAAAGGCCAAAACTTAATAGACAATAGCATTGTAAAAGCTATAGTTAGCCTAAAATTACCACTTTTGAAAAGCGTCCACATGATAACAGACTTTTCTCAAAGACAGTAACAGTTGTGTATATTATTTGTGTAATTTGAGGGACTAAATTTACCTGAAAACAGTAAAGAAACCCGTGAGAGAGGAGCTTTAGTCCCGCCTCATGGTAATCCGTGCTTGTGAAAGTAGGCTTATTTGACTTCATGTGGCGCCGCTATTACTGACAGGTGAATGACGTTAAAGTGCAGCGAGAGCGAGACGAAATTACACTTCGTATGATTTTTTAAATCGTTCTCGCTGTACTTTGACGTCATCCGCCTGTCGGTTCTTGCAGCGACGCAAGAAGTCGAACAAGCAGAGTAAAAAAGGGCACATGCACACAGTGTGCACAGCACAAGCGTCATGGCAGTGTTACACATTGAGATATCACTACAGCAATTTAAAATCTCCTCAGATGATTATTAAATCACAAATTTATATATGTGCAAAATACCACACGTGCACGAGATAGATGGGACTATATTGTATTAAACACTTATTTATAGCGCACTTTTTTTATATTAAACTTTACTTTTGTTAATAATTTCTGTCATTTTTTATTCTATCCTTAAAATTCTTTTAAACTGAACAAAAAATAAAATAAAAAAATATTTATGTATTTCATTAAATAAGCCCTATATGCAGTCTCATTGTTTTTCATGTATTTTCTTAAAATTATTATATTTTTTTTAATTCTTTAGTTTCAGTAGAAACCTAGCGGCTTGCCACTGGTGTACCAACGGTGGTCCAGCTGCCACCCAAGAAACGCCAGCAGACCGACAACTTTTTTCATTGGTCGGGTTGCCGAAGGTGCGCCGACGGTGGTCCGACCGCGTCAAGCTGCTGACTTTGTGCCGCCCAAAAACAGTTTACACCAAATGAGAATATTTGTTTTCGATTTCACTTGGCTTGTATCAATGGCTCAGGCTGGCAGTGGTGTAATAGGGTGGCAGATATTTTCTTGACACCTACTGTAAGGGCCCCTTTTTACCATTGAGCATTGTTTAAATGCCACATCCTACTCAAGTAGCCGACTAATCTACAGCAACTGTGTGATGCCATTATGTCAATATAAACCAAAATCTCTGAAGAATGTTTTTAGAAGAATTAAGGGAGTTACCTACTGTAATAAAGTGACTGGTGAGTGTATATTTATTTAAAGATATTTAAGTATTTTCAACGTAGTTGACATGCAAACTGTTTATGATGTGTCCTAAACTAGGGCTAGTGAATTTAATATTGGCTTGATATATGAAATATTGATTCATTGTTATCATACACAGTCATAGTGCTTTCAAATGCATGAATTTGGGTTGCATATAGATTTGTCTTTTATTTATAATTTTTTTTCATGTCTATTAATTTAAATGAATGCACTGAAAATTAAAGTCAATTATTGAACCTTAAACCTGAGATTTATACTGGGGTAAAAGAATCTAGCAATACCCTTGTCTGATGGCGAGCGTTTAGGTTTTCTTTACATTCACCACTTTAAATCTCAACGCGAAGTGTCAGAATAAAAAATACAATGTATTTGTTAAATTTAAAAAAATATTAGTAATGCTTTGCTCACCATCTTCCAGAGCTCAGACACATTGCAAAGGCTTGTTTACCCTTATACAAAATTACATTGCTATAGTATTGGTTTTAGTTTTGTTTTAGGTGGGAAATTTAACACTTGACCCTGACAGTTGATCTGACAGTTTGAGCTAGAACACGTCGGTGATGTTTTGTCAGGTCATTATTCTGTCATCAGTTAAACATTATTAAAAATAAAAATGATCTTACTTCAGTTCTTGTAGTTTACGGTGAGGATTCTTCTTTACTTCAAAGATCAACTTCATTACTGAATCTCCAAGATCATTCATCGTCATATCCAGATGTATTAGATGTGATGGGTTTGATCTCAGAGCTGAAGTCAGAGCATCACAACCTTCTTCTGTGATATTACAATTACTCAACCTGTAAAGAACAGAGACACACACTTTACTCTCACAGTTCAAAACACACATTAGATTAACAATGATTTTATTATTAAAGACATTAATTAGTATCATACCACATACAATAACATCTGAATAGTCCTCTTTCTTCACACTCCATACATTATGCGTAACCTTTAGACGTTATTATAACATGCAAGTCGTGCTGGCATGTCCAGGGGTTAAAGCAAAAAAAATCCTGAGCCTGAAATCTTTCTGGGGGCAGACACGTTGTTGAAAACATTGTGCAACTAACTAGTAATGTATCTGCCATTGCCATTAGCACCTGAAAGGCTCAAACTACAGATTATGATGGGCTATTTGAAACAGCAATATAAAAAAAAGAATACTCACTAAAATATGGCGCAAACTAAAAACATTTTGTTAAAACTTTTTTGTCATCTTTTTTATATGCCACAAAATAAACTAGGGCTGGGTAAAAATATCGATTCATCAATGCATTGCAATTATTTGTTCCTCAATTCAATATCGATTCATCAAATTCATGAATCGATTCAGCCTACCGGCCAGTGGCGGCGCTGTGGGTGGGCAACACTCTAGCGCCCGCTCCCCGAGGTAATTTGATCCGGCCCTTTATGTAGTCTGATGTATGAAAAAGACATCTCTAGAATAAATACATTTAGAATTAAAATAAATGTAGTTGGACAACGGACCCTACAGTTACGAGTTGATGAGCGTGCATCTGTTACAGCATGAGATGCAGAGCGCGAGTCACGTGACTGGCGCGAGCAGGTTTGTCACATGTTTATATTCGTGCTTTGGTCCAACGCGAGCTGCTCGCGCCCGCACATCAAGACGCGATGACTGACAGTGGTGAGACCACGGACTCTATGGCTGTTTTAACCTCTTGTATTTCCATCTACAAAACCGGCTTTTCCGACAGTTGTTGTTTGATATGTCGGCTCAATGATGACTTGCTTATCCACAATGACATTAGATGTCTTAATAAAGGAAACGCATTAAAACGATTAGTGACAGTTAATCAATCATCGCGCCCAACACCTGCACCACTGAACGTGTATCTATTGACAAACATACACCTGATTTTACTGCTCTAGCGAAATCTAAAAGTATAATTTCTCTTATTAGAAGCTAGACTAATGTTTGCCAGTTATTAAGATGGCTGTTGTAGTTTAAATAGGGGTAGTGAAATAATTAGCTTTGACAAAAACAGCATAAAACAATGTTATGTTACATATTGTAAACTTTTTTGTTATGTGTACTAAAGTGATTAAATAAGTTAAATTCTCAATGAGTGTGATATGGCTCTTATTTACCCCTTTAAATGTAAATTAAAGCATCTTACAGTGCACTTTTGTTGTTATGCAGTTTTAAAATACAACATATGAACATGTCTGGATGTAGAAAAAGCCTACTTGGACATGTTACAATGCACTAATTTTGTTGTATGCAGTTTGAAAATACATGTTTGTAGAAAAAGCCTATTGTACAATGCACTGATTTTGTTGTTATGGAGTTTAAATATATGAAAATTAAGTCATAATCACTGATATATCTTCGGCCCCTTATATGAGATGCTTTTCATGAACTGGCCCCCATGACAAACTAACTGAATATCCCTGCTCTAGTGAGAGCGTTCAACATTGTACAAGAAACGCTTTACCAAAACACGCTTTACCAAAACAGCAAGATGGCAAACAGCAGCTGCACTCCGTTCAAGTCTGCACCAAAAGCTAAAATTAAAATATAGGCTACTCAGGTACTTAATTACTTGTGTATCTACTTATTATTGAATCGATATTGAAGCAAACAAATCAATATCGAATTGAATCGAATCGAATTGAATCGAAGCCTCAAGAATCGGAATCGAATCGAATTGTGAAATTCCTAACAATACCCAGCCCTAAAATAAACCATGATCAGTCTGAACAAATTCAGTCACTTTGTATACTTAAAAGGTAAATACATCAATGTGGTGCACTTTGAGAATAAAAATAAGTGACATAGATCTATGAGGAATTTTATGTTCTTAAAAATCTTTGGTTGCATATATGTATGGTAATAATAGGGCACCAGTGTTAATTTTGTTGACGAAGGCGATGACGAAAAATATTCGTCAACGAACCTTTTTCACGGACGAAAACTAAATAAAAACTAAATAAAAGTCAGATATGATGACGAAGACTGTAACAACATATAACTGACACTTTAGTCAACGAATAAAAATAAGACGAAAATGTTAGGGAGGGACGAATGGAGAAGAGATCCAATCAGAGCTACTCATTTTGTGGGACAAGTTGTGAAGAAATCCAATCAGAGCGAATCTTTGAGGGTAGGTTGATCTATGCAGGCAGCAGAGGCATTTTAAAAACCCGCGGCAAAGTTCGTTTTCACAACAGGTTGTTTACATTATATTTAGTTGTACAGTCTTCGTTACCCAGCTTTGGTTGATGTCAGTTGACTTCGCTCGTTAGCAACACGCTAACGTTTTGCAGTACACCCGGTCCGAAGACATGTCTCATTAACAACAAAAATGTCAGATCTAACGTCTAATCTGGTCACACTTAAAATATTACAACAAGACTGCCTGTAAAGACAACTCATCCAGAAATACATGCGAAGGTAAACATCCACGCTAAGGTTATTTTATCAGATAAACCACCATGTTTTTGCTAAACTTGGAATTACATACAGGGAGTGCAGAATTATTAGTTAAATGAGTATTTTGACCACATCATCCTCTTTATGCATGTTGTCTTACTCCAAGCTGTATAGGCTGGAAAGCCTATTACCAATTAAGCATATTAGGTGATGTGCATCTCTGTAATGAGAAGGGGTGTGGTCTAATGACATCAACACCCTATATCAGGTGTGCATAATTATTAGGCAACTTCCTTTCCTTTGGCAAAATGGGTCAAAAGAAGGACTTGACAGGCTCAGAAAAGTCAAAAATAGAGAGATATCTTGCAGAGGGATGCAGCAGTCTTAAAATTGCAAAGCTTCTGAAGCGTGATCATCGAACAATCAAGCGTTTCATTCAAAATAGTCAACAGGGTCACAAGAAGCGTGTGGAAAAACCAAGGCGCAAATAACTGCCCGTGAACTGAGAAAAGTTAAGCGTGCAGCTGCCAAGATGCCACTTGCCACCAGTTTGGCCATATTTCAGAGCTGCAACATCACTGGAGTGCTCAAAAGCACAAGGTGTGCAATACTCAGAGACATGGCCAAGGTAAGAAAGGCAGAAAATCGACCACCACTGAACAAGACACACAAGCTGAAACGTCAAGATTGGGCCAAGAAATATCTCAAGACTGATTTTTCTAAGGTTTTATGGACTGATGAAATGAGAGTGAGTCTTGATGGGCCAGATGGATGGGCCCGTGGCTGGATTGGTAAAGGGCAGAGAGCTCCAGTCCGACTCAGACGCCAGAAGGTGGAGGTGAAGTACTGGTTTGGGCTGGTATCATCAAAGATGAGCTTGTGGGGCCTTTTCGGGTTGAGGATGGAGTCAAGCTCAACTCCCAGTCCTACTGCCAGTTTCTGGAAGACACCTTCTTCAAGCAGTGGTACAGGAAGAAGTCTGCATCCTTCAAGAAAAACATGATTTTCATGCAGGACAATGCTCCATCACACGCGTCCAAGTACTCCACAGCGTGGCTGGCAAGAAAGGGTATAAAAGAAGAAAAACTAATGATACGGCCTCCTTGTTCACCTGATCTGAACCTCATTGAGAACCTGTGGTCCATCCTCAAATGTGAGATTTACAAGGAGGGAAAACAGTACACCTCTCTGAACAGTGTCTGGAAGGCTGTGGTTGCTGCTGCACGCAATGTTGATGGTGAGCAGATCAAAACACTGACAGAATCCATGGATGGCAGGCTTTTGAGTGTCCTTGCAAAGAAAGGTGGCTATATTGGTCACTGATTTGTTTTGGTTTGGTTTTTGAATGTCAGAAATGTATATTTGTGAATGTTGAGATGTTATATTGGTTTCACTGCAAAAAATAAATAATTGAAATGGGTATATATTTGTTTTTTGTTAAGTTGCCTAATAATTAGTAATAGTCACCTGCACACACAGATATCCCCCTAAAATAGCTAAAAACTACTAAAAACCAAAAACTACTTCCAAAAATATTCAGCTTTGATATTAATGAGTTTTTTTGGGTTCATTGAGAACATGGTTGTTGTTCAATAATAAAATTAATCCTCAAAAATACAACTTGCCTAATAATTCTGCACTCCCTGTAGAAACTAAAGGAATACACATCTGAACTGTATTGATTGTATTGGATTGTCCGAATTAATACTGAGTATCAGGGCCGTGCACAGGGGGGTGGCCCGGTGGCCAGAGCAACTGCCCCCCTGCCCTCATCGACTGAGGTGCCCCTCTTCCCCACCGCTCCGCTCAAAGCATTCCGAATCCGCTGATTCCGTTTTCCCGTTCGCTCAGCACTCCGCACTCGCACGCGCAGCATCACTCACAGTGTCTGAGGCGCGAGAGTGAACACGAGTCACGAAAGTTCGCGAGTTCACCAAAACTGTCGCAACAGGTAGGTAATGCAAGACAGTTGTTGAATCTGCAATTTTTTTGTATTTATGTCGGTAATGTTTTGCTCTTGGTCTTCTACTAGTGCTAACAGCTTGAACAACATATTCACGTTTTGCTTGTCTAATCAAATTGTACTCACGATCAAATTTAATACAAATAACTACATTTTCTGCACCCTTTGTAGACAACCTCCCCAAAAACTAACAAAAAAACAATGCCTTCACAAAAAAGAAGACAGAGACAGAGAGAGAAAGAGCGAAGAGAGGCTGCTAAAGGCAGCTTAACACTGCAAACATGGATTCAAAGCTCCAGCAAGCCAGCAGGTAAATCATCATATAGAACAGTTAGCAGACAGTTTGACAGTTTAATTTTTGTAAGTATATTTCCCACTATAATCCTCATAGGCTCTAAATGAATTGTATATTACTATAGCATAGTATATAGATTTATGCTTTATGGTAATATGAAATTAAATGTTTATTACTTATTAATCCATTGAAGATGAGGCAGAAGCAGGCTCAGAGAGTGAGGGAGAGCCCATTGAGCATCAGCCAAATCAGACACTTACAGGTAAGTGTTGTTAAACTGGCTGACAGTAAAGAAAAGTTTGATAACAAGAAATATAGACATAAAATAATTTGAATGTAAGAGTAATATTACAAGAACATAAGTTTAATTAGCACTAAAGGCTTACAATTGTATTTAAAATATGATTATAATAGGTTTGTTATTCATTCTCTATATTAAGATGAAACTGCCTCAGAATCAACTCAACAGAGTAAAAGTGTAGATCTTGGAACTGAGCCAGAGACAGAACAAGTTCAGAATGAGAAAGAAAGGCAATACAGTGAGACAGAGAGGGAAGAGACAGACGCAGAACAGGAAGAAATGGAAATGGAGAGTGAGGCAGCCACAGTCATGTACACAAGGGAGAAAAAGCCAGAAGACTTTGAGTTTTTGCTTCAGTTACAAAATCCATCAGATCCTGCTCATGTAAAGAAATACAATTTAACATACAATGTGGCCTTCACAAAATTTTCAAATTCAGTAGGACCCTGTCGTCCAATTTTGCCATTCCCAAAAAATGAACAAGGACGTTCGTTTCAGGGACAGTGGTATGAAGAACACCCCTGGTCAGAGTATTCTCCTGAGAATGATGCAATGTACTGTTTCAGCTGCAGGCTTTTTATGAATGATGAAAAGTATAAGAGCAGAACAGGTTGGAAGTCAGTGGGGTTAAGTCTGTGGAAGCAAGCTAAAGGAAAAATGAAGGAGCATAGCAGAACAGAGTCACACATGCTAGGCATGATTCGATGGAATGCCTTTAAAAGAAAAGCATTGGATACAGCATTAGAGAAGGCAGACTTTGAGATGCAAGCAGCCAAGGAAAGAGAAAGGCAAAAAAACAGGGAGATTATCTACCGACTGATTGATATTATATTGTACTTAGCGAAACAAGGCATGGCATTCAGAGGTGACAATGGAAGCCTCTCAAGTTCAAACAAAGGAAATTTCTTAGAGCTTGTAGAGTTGGTTGGCCAGTATGACAGTGTCCTTAAGCTTCATCTTGACAACATCAAAGAAAAACAAGCATCATGTCAAAAACCTCAGGTGTCTCTCCTCTCAAACCGAATACAAAATGACCTAATTAGAGCAATGGCTATTTATGTGAAACAGGAAATACTGAAGGAAGTAAGGGAAGGGTCAATATTTTCAATTTTACTTGATGAGACTACTGATGTATCACACATCGAACAGGTGTGCTTTGTTGTGCGTTATGTACATGACATGACCATTAAGGAGCGCTTCATTCAGCTCTGTGATGTTCAGTCAACAACAGGAGAACAGCTTGAAAACCTAGTAATGAACTTGCTGAAGGAGAACCAGCTGAAAGTTGAAGACATATATGGTCAGGGTTATGATGGAGCAGCCAACATGAGTGGGCCTTACAAAGGACTACAGTCCAGAATACAAAATCAAAATGAAAAGGCATTATATGTTCATTGCCATGCTCATTGTTTGAATCTTGTATTAGTGGAGAGTTCAAAGTCAAGCATTCACTTTGTCAGTTTTTTTACAGTGGTTGAAAAACTTTACACCTTCATTGCAAACTCCACAAAACGACATGCAGCTTTTGTTCAAACACAGCAAGCCATGAATCCTGGCCAGCGTGCTCTTGAGCTACAGAAGCTCTCAGACACCCGATGGACCTGCAGGGAAACAGCCCTCAGGACTCTCAGAAAATGCCTCCCTGCAGTTGTGCAATTTCTGGAAGATCTGACCAAGTCTGAGCCACCTGATCTAGCTGCAGGGGACGCACACATGCTGTTGCACAGCATTAACTTTGAATTTATTCTTTGCTTGGAAATAACAACTCCAATTTTCATGGAAACAGCCGTTGCTTCAAATGCTCTTCAGTGGCAAGACTTGGACTTGGCAGCAGCATACACTGTTGTAAAGGGTGTCATTAGCAGAATGAACACACTGAGGACTGAAGAGCAATTCAAAGAAATATTTCACAATGCTACCATTCAAGCAGAGACAAGAGGGATCAATGTGCCTGAAGAGATTCCAGGACAAGCAAGGCGGCGAAAAGTACAAACAAAGTTCAAGTATTGCCCCACATCAGCAGAGGACCACCAGCCACAGACTATAGGAATACTACAGAGGAAGGATGTACTTTACTTTTTTGGATTCCCTGATTCAGGAACTCCACAGGCGATTTAAAGGGAAGGGGAACACTGACAAAATTGTGATGTCACTGCAATGTTTGATTGAGCCATCAAAGTGGAAAGACACTGCAGATGCTGAAGCACTTAATGCTGTCCATACTCTCTGTGAGTTTTACGGATTTCAAGAGGAGGAGGAACAGCTGCGAACTGAGCTTAGAGTTTTCCACTCTTCATTCACATGCTCACAATAGAGTGCCCATGCAATTTTGGAAACATTTAAGGATTTTGATGCTCATGTTGTGTTTCCAACACTTTTTAAGCTGCTAAAAATCTTTGCAACACTACCTGTCTCAACAGCCACTGTTGAACGCTCATTCTCGAAGTTGAAGCTGGTGAAAACTAAACTTCGTAATGGATGTGGACAAGAACGACTCTCTGACCTTCTGCTTCTGGCCATTGAAAAAGACGTCCCAATCATAAAAGATGAGGTTATCAAGATCTTTCAGGACATGGTACCAAATAGAAAGGTTTTGCTGTAAAAGGAAAAGGTAAATACCAAAGTGTAAAACTGTAAATAGTTTCTGTTATTATCACCAATGTGTAATTGTGAAGCATTAAAAAAAGGTTATCAAGATCCTTCAGGACAGGGTACCAAATAAAAAAGTGTTGCTGTAAGGTTAATATAAAAATGTAAAACAGCAAATAGTTTCTGTTATTATCAGCAATATGTAATTGTTGTGATGTTCTATTAAACATCTACAATAAAGTCTAAAATGTATTTGAGTGTGTGCTATCTTCTCTTTTAATTGTACATTTTGTAATAACTGGATTTGTGTTAACAAGCAAACACCCCCTTAGAGTGCCCCCTTTTTGGTTTCGGCCACTGCCCCTCAAAATGTCTGTGCACGGCCCTGCTGAGTATAAATATTCAGTGTCCTCAAATTGAATGAAATGTGTAACGTTACTATTATAGTGACGTTGTGCTGTTACAGTACATGACTGGACAAAGTGCGTGCGTGCGTGCGTGTCTGTCTGTCTGCCGCGTGTGTGTCTGTGTGTGGATGTCATTTAGGGAGAATGCATATCTTTTCCTGGGACCATGAATATTTTTTAGGTAGAGCGGGCCTTATGCTTATTTTATATGAGATTATCTTTTGTGAAAAAGCCACAGTCAGTGTTTTTGACATTAAGAATAAAATAAAATACATGTTTTCTACAACAACCATTAAATCTGTCTCTGTATTGCATTTTCAAACCTTACCATTCCATAACAGACTGAAGATACTTCCAATAACTAAAAAACTTAAGACTAGACTAAGACTACAACTCTTATGATATTTAGTCGACTAAAACTAGACTAAAATATTTCAGATGACTAAAATAAGACTAAAACTAAATGGTGTGTTATTCAAAAGACTAACGTCAATTTCACACCGCAGGCGTGAGCAGCGCGTGTTTTTTTTGGTGCCCATGTTAACAAGATAAAGCATGTACACCGCACGCGTGAGCAGCGTGTGCTTGCGTGGCAGGAGCATCGCTGAAGCAGCAGTGCTGCTATCATTTCGGCGTCGGCTCTATTTTTGCTGCCCTGCTCACGCTCAATTAAAGTGACAGTGCATTGTTTATGCTTTAAATGGTCGTGGATTGACGCAAAAAAGTGTAATTTTACAGTAAAATCACGAATTTGAGGCCAAGTGTGTTTCAAACAGTCATGACTATGAGCAATTTAAAAGAAAGCAACACACTGTAGCCAGAAGACTACGCTGTCATTCCCTCTCTGCCCAGCACTGCCTCATCTATCTTAATAATCTTCAGAAATAGATACATCTATAAATCTAAATCTTATGCTTAAACTGTTGAAGGAAAACCCGATCGACTGCTTCATGCTGTCAATCACTGGGTGAATGTTTTATTTTATCGTAAAACTTAAGAGAAACATATTTAATAATGCGCCATGGGCTTTTTATGTCTAAAATTGTGTTTATTCTATATCTGACATTACACGGACCAGAACAGCACAAAACAATGTAGATTAAACAAATCACAGTTAAATAAATTACACTGACCATCAAAAAGCGTCTTGAAGAGGTTTTGCTCATAAATGCATGTTTAATAAAGTAATGTGAACTTGAGATTTTTTATACTGTTATTAAACTGCACAGTATGCACTGCAAATGCAGCCGGTGTTAAAGCACAATGGCCAAGCGCAGCAAACGCTCACCTGACGCGCTGCTCACGCTACGCACACGCGCTGCTCACGCTTGCGATGTGAAACCGGCGTAAGACTAAGACTAAATCAGAATTTGCTGCCAAAATTAACACTGTAGGGCACACAAATGAGATTCACCACTGGTCAAAACCTGTTCAATGTTTATAGAATAATTAGTGATGGCATTTAATACAGATTTGTTATTTATTACTGAACACCAAGCAACCTTTGCACCCTAGATTTGAAGTGGATACTGTAATTTTTTTATGTTTTAGGGGTGTCCTCGACTAAGGATTTACATATTTGAATCAGAATTGTTGAATCTTTCTATAGGGCTTATTCGCAAACACCGGAAGTAGCTAACTGCGGCCATATTGTTGACATGACATCTGTCCTCCCCCTATAGCCGCACGTAGATTTGAGTTGAGGGAAGCAGTAGCCTTAATGGCTTCATCTCGTCGGTTTTAAGAGAAGATAAGTTTGATTAGTGTGGACCCATATCAAATAGACCCAATAGCCTTAAAGGGCGTGTTGCAGGTTAACCACCACTGTCGATTAATGGGTACATAAATCACTCAAGATATGTGTATAATTTTTAAAATGTCTCAAAAATGGTCTTAAAGAACACTTTTTTTACGTTTTTGGTATTAACGTTTTTTTTACGCAATTCTGCGATGATGTCACGTTGGGGAGAAGTGGAGAAAGCCTCAGCCAGAGCCATAGAGATAGAGGAGACATTTATTGCTGTTTAATACTTACGTATACAATTTGGAAATCATATATACATCGTAGGAAATATATAATGTGTTATACTGCAAAGATACCATGCTAATTATTATTTATGATATCTGTGGAGATAAATAAAACTTCGAAAATCTGCTGATTTGATCCATTCATGTCCTGACCACCAGGCTAGAGATTTTTAAACATCCTTAATCCACACTTACTAGTCTATCAAATAATATCTCAAATATATTGTTTTGTGAAATAAAAGGATGCTTTGTTATATTGTTTATGTGATTATAACGAATCACACGATCATTTTATACGCAGCAGTCAGCAGCACACTCGGATCCGACCGCATACATACTGTAATAAACAGGCGTTCGGCGGCTTTTTACATCACGACAGACTATGCCATTTGAGGAGGAACCGCTCATTGATCACCGTATTTTTATAAATCCTGTACATGTTTGGACCTGCCGAACAGGTTGAGCACTTTTATATACTTTGTTGAGCAGAGAGGCTGCAGAGTTTGACCAGCGGGCTGCGGGAACCGGTGCACATCACGCCGCCGCCAGACGGTGTTAACTCGAAATGTATAACTATAATCAGATCGGCCCACCGGGAAAGTCCCGACTCTGCCGATTGCCATTCCGCTACTGGCTGTAAGAAAGCGAGTGCGTTTGGGTCGCTGGTCCCCGCGAACAGATGTGACGTGCCTCACTCACCTTCCAGGATTAGAGACATGCTGCCAAAACCGTTTGTGCTGAAGATCGCATAAAGTTACACCCATTTCAGGCAGGATCATGGACCACCTCAAGCCAGCATGCACGAGTATGTTAATTGTTTGTTTACTTTCTACACGAAGATATGCTAACGTTATGCTATCTGGCTGTCTGCCTATCTCTCTATACTAGCCTATCCATCTGTCTGTCTGTCTGTCTGTCTGTCTGTCTGTCTGTCTGTCTATCTATCTATCTATCTATCTATCTATTTATTTATAATCTGCGCTATCAGAACTGTACTTTACTCGTCTTTCTATAGACCGTTTCAGCAGTAACAATATAAACAAGCGGCTGTCACGGTCCGCACGTAACTTCCGGTAAACTCCGCTAATAATAAATAACAACAAAGTTCTTTAAACGTAGTTTATTTATATAACAAGCAAAAAAACAACACATAGATTACCTAGGAAACCAAAACATTTGTTATTTTTGACGAGGCATTCGTTCAAGAGATCAGTTTAGTAGCTAGTCAGACCATTAAAAAAACGAAACCGGAAGTAAGGTTCGGATCCAGACGTGTATCACGTGCGTCCAATGAAACTGTCTATAGTCATTCTCAATGCTCTCAATGCGGCTTTGGTAAATTCTCTCCCCAGCGTGACGTCATACAGTGCGTTGTGGGGGAAAGGAGAATCATTGTAAACCGCTGTACTTTTTCATACTTTTTCGGGTTTTGTGATACCCAACAACATAAAATACAATGGATAACAGTTTAAATGGTTATTACACACAAGCAAGTTGCACAAATTCATAAAAAAAAAAACCTGCAACACACACTTTAAGTAAAGATCCGTCCTTATTGCCAGCCGTAACTTATCCGGATATTTATAACTATATTGTTCATACAGTATCCGCATACATCATACAAGCACTAAAGGGCCGTTCACATTATAACGATAACTATATTAGCGTCCACATGCCCATTCAAACTGAGGGGGCACGTGCCCCCTTGGTTTTTTGAGCCAAATGGATTTTGCATGCAACCTGAAAATCAAACAGGCGTCCATCAATCGGTAACTTGTCTTTTAATCTGTTTAATATTCACAATATTATGAATTCTATGCTGCATCCTTGTCACTTTTCAGAGATTTTTGCCGTTATGATAGTGTTTTGAACAGGTTACATTACTTTCTGGCAGCAGGCGCTCCAGTAAGGGCAGCCGCAGACATCATCAGCGTGAGCGCGCTCACAAGCTTTCATGTTGCTGCTGCATTTGGCTATCTGAGGAATTAAGACGTGCAAGAAATGCTCACAACATTTTCAAACCCCAGTACGGTAATGTGCAGTTAACCTCCTCTGTGTAAAAAATGTATGGTTTAAAATGTGACCGTCTCGACGTTATATTAGTAGAAATTTCTAGATTCATCTTCTTGGCACAACGCCAAAGTTCGCCAGAGTTCACGTGGGCGCGGGATCACACATGCTCACATATGAGGTAAAATTTAATGCAAAAATCCGTTCCTTCAATCATTTTATCTAAACATTTTTTTTTAAATCATTATTGAACATTAAAATCAATCGCGTTGCTATAGATTATGTTATTTTCATTGTTTATATACTTTATCAGGGTTCTTGCAGGTTTCAGCAAGTTAAATTTAAGACCTTTTTAAGACCTTTTAAGACCATTATGAGTAAAATTTAAGACCAACACGTAACATTACTAGAAGCATTCAATGATCTCAGAAATTCTTAAAACATTCAATTTTTATTGATTCAGTTATAGAAAAATATAAAATGAACGCAGTTTTAAAACAGACAATCAAAATACATGGAAATACATTATGCTTAACTCTATTAGACCGCGAGTGTTGGCGCCGACAAATTTAGAGACTTCTGACAAAGAAAGCCCAAAAATGGCTCATATAGTGAGCCATTGAAATACATTGAGTTCGAGGCAAAGAGCTGTGATTTTTCTTAATTAATACAATAGTCAAGAAATGCATTGATTTACAATATTTATACATCACACTAATATGTGTAAGTAGTATTTTTATAAAATTCTATCAACAATGTTTTTTGACAAATAAAATTCACTAATATTAGATCAGTTAGTATGGTCAGCTGCTGGTTTGTGCCTAGTTTTACACTGCCTCATACAACTTTAAAGCTTTAAAATGCATCACACTCTGTAGTACGTAAGCTTATAGTGGAGGTTTCCCAGACAGGGATTAGACTAGTTTTAAGAGCTTTCCAAACTTGAAACAATTTGCACTGACATATCTTAAAATACATCAAAATGCACACAAGTAATGGTTTTAGTAAGGCATGTTTATTAAAACTAGTTATATGTCATAATTAAACTAAGGCCTAGTCCTGGTTTAAGCTAATCCCTGCCCGGGAAACCACCCCATAATGTTTAATGTACAACTGACTGTGTGCTATCTTGTGCCTGTTTATAAATAAACTAAGAACAAAAGATCACTTTCAATTATTATTAATCCCTAAAAGCATTAATATATGCATTTTATTAATACAAGTTATTAATAAATTAATGTATTGCATTTAATTGAATACAGAATCACAGAGCCAAAAAAACACTCCACCCATAGGTTTTATGCATAAATATGCACTGTATACCGCCATCAGGTTTAATAGCCTCTCTAATTACACAATAACGGATTAATCTGCATTAAGAAAATGAAATTTTCCATTAAAAGGCTGTTTGATATGTGTTTCTAACTTTAGAGACGTTAAGACCGTTTCTCAATCCGAAGGCTGTAGCCTCCGAAGGGTCCTATTTCTAAGATGGATGCGTCATAAAAACTGTCTTATTTCAGAATATTAACTTTGAAATTAACTTTAAAATATTGATTATTATACTTTGTTAATCGTTAATTGTTGTAATATGCTTATGACTTGCGAATGTAACGCTCAGTTAAATAAACCAGGCGATGCCGTATGCAGCAGCCTGCCTATGCGAAAGGGCTCTGATTCTACTGCTATTCATTTAACCGTAACTCCTGAAGCATTTGGGCCATCAAATTGTTTGAATTGTTCCTAAAAGAAGACAATTGCACTTTTTTCAAATATATGGTTTATTACGGTACTTTCTTGCTTTCCGTCTGCCAATCGCTGCTGTTTGTGGAGAGCTGAAGGGAAAGCGTGTTAGGTTCGAGTGCATTGCAGCAGAGAGCAATATTAAAGTCTAAAATATAAAACTGTGTAACACTAAAGTTGACACGCTGTTGGTGGCTCGTGACTCGACGGCCCGACTGTTTAAGTTGATTTTCAATAAAGCAGCATTGATTTTTGTTCGCTTCTGTGTCCTCTATGTTTCAAAACAGGGGTAAGAAATTTAAGACTTGGGTTAATTAAATTTAAGACCTGGGATAAAAATCTGGGTGTTTTTAAGACTTTTTAAGGCCTTAAATTTAACATTCTGAATTTTAGACTTTTTAAGACCCCGCGGGAACCCTGTTTATGGACTTAAAATGACATTTATTTAATAATGCAGTTGTTGTGCAAAATGAATTAATGACACAATTTAACAAGTCATTTAACAAAACTTAAATAAATAAAACATGTCGTTTTTGTTTTAAATATGATACCAATATCATGTCATTATTCCGATTGATTAGTATTTGATATGAAAGTGAGTCAACACTTTTATTTTGGAGTTTTTTGCATGAAGGCAAGGGCGCTCATATTGTTAGAAATGTAACTTAAGTGCCATGGA
Organism: Paramisgurnus dabryanus; assembly: GCF_030506205.2. Lineage (NCBI taxonomy): Eukaryota > Metazoa > Chordata > Actinopteri > Cypriniformes > Cobitidae > Paramisgurnus > Paramisgurnus dabryanus. The sequence continues at coordinate 8,933,487 of NC_133344.1, read as the reverse complement.
AAAGACTGAAAGCTCTATAATATAATTCGTTTGATGTCTGTGTATGCACAAATTTCTGTGAACTGTGCACACTCTGCCCCCTTAAAAAAAATTGGTGCATGACGCCCCTGAGCGTCCACATATCCAAACGATATGTTTATGCTAATTCGCTCACGGCACTCGCACAAATCACTTGCCTTTAATATTGCTTGTAATAAAAACTTTTGCTGATGTCCTCAACACGCAGCATTTCGCGTAACTCTAAACAGTGAATCTAATAGTTTGTGTAATCTCTTACCTTTTTGCATAACAGTTAGTTAATGTAATAGAATAAAAAGCATTACGTAGTCAATTTTCACAGCAACTCCAGGTAATTTTATGTATAAAACTTTTTTTTTTTGAAAGCAGAGGGTATGTTCTTTTATTTGGTATATTGTATGTTTATATATTTAAAGAAGAACATTTTCTGGAAGGCATTAAACTTTTGTGAAAATCATGCAAAACGCTGGTGCTGGCTGGCAACTTTTTTTTAAAACGCTGGCAGCGAAAGAGTTAATACTAATTTAATAACTGTCTCAATTCATGGCAGTTTATTTGAAAGAGCAGTTTCAGCCACTGCTTACAGCTAACCATATGTGATAAAATTATGGGGACAGACTTTGCTGTGAGGTGATGCTAAGTTATCTAAAAAACTGAAACGTTTTCTACATGTGATAAAATTATGGGGACAGACTTTGCTGTGAGGCATATATCTCTAACGTTACCTGTGGTAAAATAATGGGGACAGACTTTGCTGTTGGGAGTCTCTCCTTCGCTGGTTCAACTCCTCTGTCTCCTTCCTTTCGTGTTTTCTGACAGTCCGTATCGCATAAAAACTAATTCCGGGGTTCTTATTGCTGTTGTTAGAACAGCTGTGTATTACACCACACACCATCGCGCTGTTTAAAAAAATTACATTGATAATACCATGGATAATACAGACGCTGCCTCACTTGTCAATTGACAGACTGACAGTTGTCGTATTTTCTATGTCAACAACATGGCCGCCACGAACATTGATGACGTAGATCGAATAACTCCTATAGTTGATTGATAGTCGAATCATCTATGTGTGTGTGTGCGTGCGTGGGTTGGGAGGGGGCCAGACCAGGTAAAAACGGGCAACGTTATTTTCTTTCACAAGCAGCACACATAAACAACTTTCTGATAAAGTGACCAAAACTGTCTTTCAAGTGATGAACGAAGACCAAACTGACGATGCATTTATATTTTTTATTACCATACCATTTCTCATAACATTTTAAAGCCACGATCTACAGAACATCACACATATATAACAAAAAACATTTTGATAACTAAACCTAAAAAAAAATAACAAATGTGATTTGGAAACCCCGGCTACAATTCAGGGATTTTATTTAATTTTAGATTTAGCGCGTCACAGCAGTCGTGACCAAAAAAAAGACAAATTACATATAATTAGTGATTGTTACTGTAAATGATAAAAACTAAGCTTATATACAATTCATTAAACGTTAATTTATAACAAGAAAAACACTGAAATTAATAATTTTATAAACACTAGGCGTTATTATTTAGCACATAAATACCTGCTTGCTTACATTGACTTTGATCATCTCTATTCACTTTAGATACAGAACATCTAATGATTCTTATATTATTTATTTCAGGAATCTCTTTTTTATCATTTGAAAGTGAACACCGACCATAATATTAAATCACAAGAAAGACAGTCGTAAATATAGGTTCGGTGCAGATATTTTCTGTCATCACCGAAATTTTAGGAAAAGGCGTACATGTTTTGCAGTTTAACCTAAAACCTCGTTTTAAATACATTTTAAAACTTATACCCGTCGAAAAACATCAGTTTTTTATGTTTAGTTTGATGAACTCCTAAATATGAGACCCAGAGCACCTAGCCCGTTCGTATAAATTGCATGCGCCATCATCATGGCCAGCATGCAAAAGCGCAACATCCTTACAACGAAAAGCAATTCAAAATTAACAGACTTAAATTAGATCAGAATTTACGTTTATAATAAATAAAATATTTTAATAGAATAAGGTCAGAAATAACATGGTGTAGAACTAATATGTGCAAAATGCCTTAAGTGCACGGAAACAAAACACAAGCCAAATAGTTAAATCAGATAACCCAGAGTGATTTATAAATAAAATAAAGAAATTATCAAAAGAACGAAAGTATAGCCAAAATTGCCAGCTTTGTCTTTTAAATTTAGAATGGTTTATTAACCTAGAAACCTCTTATGGACATGTAGCCCTGTCACAGGGGTTGTTGGATTTATAAACGCTTATAAACGGATTTATAAAATTTATAAAAATATTTATTGAAAGCTGCTTCACATATTATTTGCAGCATTATCATAATATGCTGTATATTAATATATTGGGAGAAAGCGGTTATATGTGACATCAGATAATGTGCACCCATATACTGTACGGCCAAATTTGAATGATCCTCATTTCATAACACATCTGCGACGATTCGACAGTGAGATTGGTAGTCGAATCAGGCTTCTCCTATTGATGCATTAAATCTTCGACTATTTGGGGTCACCCCTAGTGTGTTTGTCATTATATTATTCTGTAATCGCATGCGTTAACGTACACACACAAACCAGAATCACAAACCATCAGCAAATGCATGTGTTCATCAGGATGATGTCAGATCTGGTTCAAGTGGATGCATTAACACATGTGATTACAGAATATTATAATGCAAGCAAAATGTTTTGACACAAACGAAACTTTATACTGATATTGCGAGACAGCATTTGAAGTGCAAGCACCTGCTTCTCTTACTTACACCAGCTACTAAAATGCTGCACGTATCTGCCTTATTCCTTATATTCATGCCAAACGCCACTGATTTAAGTCCTTTATCAATTAGGTCATATCTTTCCTGTGCTTTATAAACTTACTTTCCATCCTGAGAACTACGTTTAGTACTTGCTACGTAGGCGGCTGCATATATGAAAAAAACCCCTAACCCTAAAAATATTCTAACAAAAGTTTTCTCAGCTGTTTTTTTGTAGTATTAGGTGTCCCTAATAACATACTAAAAGTTTACCAAAGTTTGACCACAAGAAAGGTGTAATTTTCAAGATGACGTCCAAGACAGGCAGGAAGCCCTTAAAATGTCTTAACTCCTTCATTATTTGACCTAGACAAGTAATCTTGGTGTCTAACACCATGATTTATGGGTCTATGAATCCATTGCACTGACATGATTACATACTTATGGAATACATGATTTTGTGAGATTGTAAGGTTTTATCTTTGTTTGGGGTGAACCAGATATGTAAACGATGTAGCCTATGCCATGTAACTCCTACTCAATATGTGTTTTTAGACACATACCCTTTTCTTGCTAAAACACAGACTTGACATTCAATGTAAAATGGATTGCATCAAAAAATAACTTATTTTGGAGTTGTGTAACTTTGATCATAAACCACTCTGAATAAGCCTGAACTAAGGCCTGTGTGTGAGCCCTCTAAAATGGTTATTCATTTCAATTTGAATAAGGTATTACATATGTAATGCATCCTCTATAGATGTTTTTGAGTATAAAAGTGGCATTATACTAAACCTAACAAAACTAAATTCACAATTGTTAGCAATTAAGAAGATGGTAAAAGAGAACACTGACATTTGATATTGCTTGTCTCATTGAAATGTTGTTGGCAGCACAGTGTATTCCATTTTGTTCAAACAAAATACATCCTTGACTACTTAAACCACACACACCCACCCAGATTTGGGGATGGAAACTGGTGGACAACCAGGATGAAGCTTTCCAGCTCACTTTTGGGGGGCTTTTTCACTGGGTACAATAGGTAGTACACAATACTTTTTTTAGTACAACCTGGGTTGAGGTTCCAAGCAAGCTGAGCTGATGCTAAAATGTGATGTGAAAGCACTGTAGATAACTGATTGGTCTGAGAGAATCATCATTACCAGCGTCATCGCTAAATGCAGCCGATGGTGTAGTGGGCAGCGCTCTGACATGTGTTGCTTTCGCACTTTCGGCGACCCGAGTTTGATTCCCAGCTTGTGGTCATTTGCCCATACTCTCTCTCCTCCCTGTACTTTCCTGTCATCTCCTCTATCACTGTTTAAATAAAGGCAAAAAGGCCAAAAAATACAACTTTAAAAAGTTATATTTTTAAATATAACTTGTACCTTTAACTGCCCCCCACTTTCATCTGACTTAATGGCTGACGATTTTGCTTCTTTCTTTGTGAAGAAAACAAACACTATTAGCAGTCCGTTCTCTGCGCTGACACCTCTTGCACATGCTCAAACTCCTGATACATGCTCACTCCTCTCTTTCTCTCTTCTAGCGGAACCAGATGTTTCCACAATCTTTGTTTCTAACCACCTGACCGCTAGGTCCCATACCCACCCGTCTCCTTCAGGCCATTACTCCATTGGTTATCCCTGCTCTCACCCACACAACCAATTAATCTCTTTCCACTGGTACATTCCCCACAGCTTTTAAAGAGGCCCGGATAACACCACTGCTGAAAAAACCCACAATTAATCCTGCAATGTTTGAAAATTACAGACCGGTATCTGTCCTTGCCTTCATTGCCAAGACTCTTGAGCGTGTGGTTTTAGAGCAGCTCTCCTCCTTCTTCACACAAAATAACCTCCTAGACAGCAACCAGTCTGGTTTCAAGAGCGGTCACTACACTGAAACTGCGCTGCTCTCAGTCATGGAAACTCTAAGGCAGACAAGGGCAAATAATCTGTACTGACCCTACTGGATCAATCTGCCACTGTTGACATTGTCAATCCCCACATCCTCCTGTCAACCCTCAAGGCTATGGTTGTCTCTGGCATGGGGCTACTATGGTTCAGGTCTTACCTCTCAGGGAGGTCATTTAGAGTATCCTGGAGAGGTGACGTCTCTGAACTCCAACGTCTCAATACCGGGGTACCTCAAGGCTCAGTGCTTGGACCACTGCTCTTTTCTATGACATTGACATGACATTCCTCGGTTCTATTATTGGGAAACATGGCTTTTCCTACCTCTGCTATCCCACTCTGGATGAAGGATTATCATCTCCAGCTGAACTTTGCAAAGACAAAACTGCTTGTCATATCATGTGGCCCTAAGATTCACCACAATCTTTTCATTCAACTTAGTTCTTTGACCATTATGCCTTTCAGGACCACCAGAAACCTGGGTTTGGTCATTGATGGTCAGCTTCGGTCAGAATCGGTCGGTTTTCGCAGGATATTGAACGTTATTTACAACATTGTCAGCATCCATACAGAACCTTGGCAACATATAAAGTGCGCTTTTACGCCCCCGCTCTCTAGGTGGCGCTAAGAGGCTGGTTTTGCCTGCGGTTGGTAAACCATACTCCCTATGCCACCTGCAGAGCGGGATCGTAAGCGCACTTCCTATTTGGCTACGTTAATGCTTTAAATAAAGTTCCATTTCTTGCAAAAATTTATCAATTTGCTTCACAAGTCATTATGAATACTTTTGTATTAGATATATCTGCTGTGGTAAAACGTGCAGTTGCTGACACTGATTTTATGTTCATTCATTTTGGAAATTAAAACTTTAATAAGGAACCACCCTTGTTTTTTTTCTGTGCACAATGGTAAGCCTTACACAAGCCAGCTGTTTTTGTTAATTACATAAATAAAGTTTTGCCCATTGCATAAATAATACTTTTTAAATATTTACGTCCGTCACTATGGTTACAGGTGCCGCGTGTAACTAGCATACGGGTTTGAGGTCGGTTCCTCGTTCATACAGGCAGTGTTCTATTTGTGTCTTTAATTTGCTGTGTGAACAGGACACTTCCAGACTCACACCTGTAAGTAAATACCGTTGTCACTCCTGAAATTTTGTCGTGTAAACGCACCCTAAGTGTGTGTGTGTGTGTGTGCGCGTGTGTGTGTGTGTGTGTGTGTTTGTGAGTGACTTTGTCTTCCAGTGTGTGTGTGTCTTTATGTGTGTGTAAGTTTTACTGTGTCTTTGTGTGTGAGTCTGTGTTTGTGTGTGTGTGTGTATGTGCGCACGTGTGTGTGTGTGTGTGTGTATGTGTGTGTGCACACCTGTGTGAGTGTGTGTGTGTTTACACAGGGTGTGTGTGAAGCGTCTAGTGCAGTAGTATGGAGGTGCTTGTAGTTAGTGCACGTTGTATGCTGCTTTCTGCTTGCAACTTCTGCTTTTAGCTACTGCCACTGGCTAGCCCCCTCACAGGTGGTGAAAAGAGGAGCCGAGAGTGTAAGTCTCCTCCGCCAGTACACAGCCTCTCCACCACCAAGACTTTTGCAGTGCCTCCTTGCGTCCACACATGGTAACTGGGTACCTCGCAGTCCCAGGCTAAACTGCAAGGGATCTCGGAGCAGCAGTGGGCCCTAGAGATGTGGTGTGCAGGCCCACCACATGGTGGATATGCCCTGACTCCCATCAACCACTGCCCCAGCTATGGGCAAATAGCCCCATTGCCTTATGGGCAGTCTCTTTGAGCCAAGGCTAAGGGAGCACACCCCAACAGAAAAGCAATGCGCTGGCGGTGCGCAATAGACGGGCCTAAATAGAACTAGGTCCCGGCAGCCTCCTGCAGCCAGGATGGGGAGCTGATCGTCCTGGGCCCACCCATGCCACCAGACCTACCTCATCATGGTGAAGATAGTGCGGCTGGGGAGAGCGCACCCCCTATAGCACTTTAAAAAATCCTTGCGCAGGTATCCACCTCTGACCACGGTGAACATTACCTGGATCTACATCTGGTTGAAGTCTGGCGGCGATGGGCTGTCTGACGACGGGGGCAGGTTTGAATAGACTGGGAGCTCTTAGTCAGAGCCCTGCATGTCAGCGGCATAGGGAATTGGTCACTAACAGCTGGGGCTGAGTGGCAGCTGTTCTCGGCAGCACCTTGTGTGACTGAGCAGCCCCATTCAGAGACCGCACTGCTCACCTCAAGCTGAGGAAGGGCCTAGAAAAGGTGGCCTAAAAAATGCCCACTCAACATATACCTGGACAGGATACCGCGCCTGTCGGGTTATTCCACTTCTGCGGTCGAAACAGAAGAAACAGATTCTGCAACCTTAAACTGGCAACATGGAACATAAGAACCCTCCTGGACTCCAATGTCAGGTCTGAAAGACCCCATAGAAGGACAGCCCTGGTTGCAGCCCAGTTGAGCCGATATGATATTGACATTGCTGCCCTGAGTAAAACCAGACTTCTTGATGAGGGGTCTCTAACAGAGGAGGGCATGGGCTACACCTTCTACTGGAAAGGCTATCCCCCAGGTGGACAACATCTGCATGGTGTGGGACTAGCTATTAGAACACACGATTATCAAGACTCACTGAAACACCTGTCGGCATCAGTGAAAGACTGATGGCCCTCCGTATCCCCCTGGTGAAGAATCGCTATGCCACACTGCTAAGTGTGTATGCTCCAACTCTACCATCTTACAGTGAGTCTAAAGACTCTTTCTATCAGACACTGGATGAGGTTCTCCACCTGATCCCCAAAAACGATAAGATTCTTTTGCTTGGGGACTTCAATGCCCGCGTTGGAAAAAATAGTGAAATATGGAAAGGAGTAGTTGGTCAGTTTGCTGGACAGATCACCGCATGATCATGACCAAGGTCCAAATGAATGTGCGACCCCCCATGCGAAAACGGGGACCCAGTAGGAGGCGTTTAGACTGTGTCCACCTGGAAGACACTACTACAAGGAATGAGTTCCGTCAATCCCTGGCTGAGAAACTAGGAGAGCTAGAACTCCCCCTGAGGGGTGGAACTACCACAGAACAGCAGTGGACCTCTATCACTGTAGCCCTTCATGAAGCAGCAGCCCAGACAATCGGCTATAAGAGCAGGAACCATCAAGATTGGTTTGATAACAACTCAGAGTTCATCCATAACTTGTTAAGCAACATGCACAAAGCACATCAGGAAACCTTAAAAAACCCTTTATCCAGCACTGTCAGACAGCAATGACAAAAAGCTTGTCAAGAAGTGCAGAGAACTCTGAGGACCTTACAGAACAAATGGTTGCTGGAGAAGGTTCATGAAATTCAGACATTTGCTGACAGAAATGACATGCACAACTTTTACAATGCAGTCAAATCCATCTACGGCCCAAAAAAGTCACTGTATCACTCCCCTGAGAACAGCAGATGAGTCCAAAATCTTGAAAGACCAGAATAGCATCCTAGAGAGGTGGGCTGAACATTTCAATACCTTACTAAATCAGGACTCTGATGTAGATTATACCATCCTGGATGAACTGCCTGAATTTCCCCTTATTGACAACCTTAGCCAATCTCCAACCTTTCTGGAGGTTCTGTCAGCTATCCGCTCCCTGAAGCACAACAAGACTCCTGGCGCTGATAATATTCCTGCAGAACTGCTTAAACAGGGAGGGTATCTCTGTACAAGAGCATTACACCATTACATCACCCAGGTTTGGGATAATGAAAACATCCCACAGCAATGGAGAAATGCCAGTACTGTTACCATCTAAAAAAGTAAAGGGGATAGGGCCATCTGTGGAAACCATAGGGGCATATCACTTCTTGCTGTGGCAGGCAAGGTCCTGGCCAAGGTGATGCTACAGAGACTGATCAATGACATTACGGAGTCCATGCTACCGGAGTCACAGTACGGGTTTAGAAAGAACAGGAGCACAGTCGACATGGTCTTTGCAACCCGGCAACTTCAGGAAAAGTGCAGGGAGCAACATAAAGACCTGTTTATGGCGTTTGTGGACCTTTCCAAAGCCTTCGACACTGTGCAGAGAGATCTCTTGTGGGAAGTCCTCCACCGGTTTGGATGCCCCACTAAGTTTGTCAACATCCTTCATCAGTTTCATGATGGAATGACTGCTAGGGTGACAATTGGAGGGCAACAGTCAAGTCCTTTTCCTGTGCGCACAGGGGTAAGGCAGGGATGCGTATTGGCTCCAGTGCTTTTTAATATCTTCCTCATATGCGTCACCAAGCTTCTCCACAAGGATATTGAAGAAAATAGTGGGGTGACAGTAGTGTACAGACTGGATGGTAACCTCTTTAATATCAGGAGGCTGCAGGCAACCACGAAACTTAACAGAATGAGGATACTTGAGCTGCAGTATGCAGATGATTGCGCTCTCATATCTCACTCTCCGCAAGACCTTCAGTCTGTCCTAGAGGCAGCAGTGAGGGCATACAGCAGGATGGGGTTGACCATCAACACCGCCAAAACAGTGGTACTCTGCCAATGGAGTACCAACATCCCATCTGTGCCACCCATCTTCACTATTGCAGATGAAAAACTGTCAGTTGTCCCATCATTTAAATACCTGGGGAGCATTGTCTCTGAAGACAATAGCATTGACAATGAGGTCCAAAACAGAATCAAGCAAGCATCAGCTGCCTTTGGGAGACTCCGGCGGCGGGTTTTTCAGAACAAGAACCTTCATCTCAACACAAAAATCTGCATTTACCAAGCGGTCTGTATCACCACCCTCCTCTACAGCTGTGAATCGTGGGTTACTTACAGCCGCCACATCAAGTCCCTGGAACACTTCCATATCTGCTGTCTCCAGCGCATTCTGGGAATTACTTGGCGGGGAAATATGCCTCATACTGAGATCCTCAGGAGAACAGGCTGCAAAAGTATTGAGGCCACTGTCACCCAGCACCAACTGCGTTGGTTGGGGCCAGAGGTGGGTAGTAACGAATTACATTTACTTCGTTACATGTACTTGAGTAAAATTTTTGGGTAACTAGTACTTTTAGAGTAAATTTAATGATGGGTACTTTTTACTCTTACTCAAGTACATTTCTAGTGAAAAAACTGTACTTTTACTTCGCTACATTCGGCGGCGTTACTGCGCTACTTTCAAATGGTAATAATTAATGAATATATATTTTTTAAAAAGTTTATAGGGCGTGTTCGAAAGTTTCGCGAGACAGGCTGCGTCACCCTGTAGCGCGCGCGACCGCGCGGCCACCCTTTAGCGCGCGTGACCGCGTGTAGATGACAGGAGAAGCAGATGAGGGCGCTTGTGTGTATTGTTGTGCGAGATATCGGAGGCAGATCATGCATGGCGGCTTCAAGTTCGGTCTATGTTTTCACTCCAAGAGGTCAAAAAGAATAGTTTCATGATGCAATGCATGCTTTGTTCAATGAACGAGCTGACATCTCAGCTTACAGGAATTCAAGATCCAACCTGAAGTAAGTGTCACAGTATTGTCTATTTGAACACTATTAATGGTCATTTAACACACTGTCCGAGTTTTTTTGCCATATGCACTCTTGTGCAAGCGATGACAAAACCTAGTGTAAGTTAAACCATACAAACAGCACGTTCATCTGCACATTTCCGTGTAATTTCCCCACTGAACACCAAAATGTAAGGACGTCTTGCATTTGTACACAAATCCTGACACCTAACTAATGTGCAGAAAATACATTCAAATAAACGGGATTGTATTTTATTTAAATCCTTCTAAAAGCATGAATAATAAAAATAAAATAATAGTTTGATTTTAAAGAAATATTATTTTAATATATATATAATATATATTATATATTATAATAAATGTAGAGTTGATTTGCTCGTGTTTATGTTCAGTAATTGCACTTTAATGGCAATGAAAATAACCTATTCATATAAAAACATGATAACAAACAGACACACATGTCCTTTTTTGTTTACTGTTTGCATGTTTAAAGGCAGATGCTGACAAGTTTTTGTTGTGAACATGAAAATAAATGCAGAGTTAACCGTCAGAAAACATCTGTGTGTGTTTGAGATTTTTTCTCAAATGACACGTTATGTGATGTTAATGTCCCATTGCAGGACTGAGATAGGCTGCTTTACTTGTATATAAGCAGAACAATGAGACTTTTAAGGAGAGGTTTGTGAAAACCCTCCAAGTAGTCTGAAATTCAGTGCTTTTGCGCTACTTCTTTATCAGATCGGAAGTAACGAGTAACTAACTACTTGAGTAGTTTTTTCATCTAATACTTTTTTACTCTTACTCAAGTAAATAATTAGATTGATACTTTTACTTTTACTTGAGTACATTTTTGTATAAGTACTTGTACTTTTACTTGAGTACAGATTTTGGGTACTCTACCCACCTCTGGTTGGGGCATGTGATAAGGATGCCCTACAATCGTTTGCCCCGCAGAGTGCTATATGGCCAGTTACAACAAGGCCAGCGCTCTGCTGGAGGCCAGAAGAAACGCTGGAAAGATCAACTAAAGACAGCGCTTAAGAGGTGCAAAATCAAACCAGGGGACTTGGAGAGCATGGCTGCTGACCGCAACATCTGGCGGCAGTTATGTCTAGATGGAACCCAAGCACTGGAGGAGGAAAGAACAGTCAGGAGACAACAAAGGAGGCTCAGGAGGAACACACCCATGACTTCCAGTAGCACCAATACCATGTTTACATGCCCCACCTGCAATAGAACTTGTGGATCCAAGATAGGACTATTTAGTCATCAGAGAACTCACCGTTAACAGACAGAAGTGGACGTCATCATCGGATTCGATGGACAACCACAAGCAAGCAAGTGAGTATTTTACATCTTTGTTTTGGCATCTGTGGCTGTTTTTTTTGCCAAATTCTAGGTAGTCATACCTTTGTGTGTTTGTGTGTGTGTGTCTGTTTGTGTGTGTGTGTGTGATTGAGCATGTCTTTTCTGTTTAACAGTGCTCTTGTACCAGGCCTACCTTTCTGTGTTGAAATTTTCAGATTTATTCTGGATGCATTGATTTTTTTGACAAATAAAAAGATAAGTGATTTTTTGCATTTCCCATTCATTTCAATTGGGGTCATTTTTACCCCAAAAGGGAGTAATTAAGTGATGTTTTACGCCTCTTTAGAACGACCGAATCAAGCCCAGTTTTTTTTTATATGAATCTTGACAGATAATCTGGAAAAGTCACAAAATCTTATTCCACTGAGATAAAGGGAACCATGTTTTTAAACTAAAGAAAAGTGGCTTGGGGGTAGAATTGATCCCAAGGGTCTTATTAGGGTTCATATATATATTTTTTATCTTTTTTTTATTCGCAGCCAATGCTGCAAGCCGGAGATCCGGCACGGTGCCGGAAAACTTTAAGCCCTGCATGTCACATGGCAAGTGCAAGTCAATTTGCATTTAAATTGCATTGAAACTGTCAACTATTGGAGTCCAATAAAGTCTATTAAATTGAGAAAAATCCTGGAACATTTCCTCAAAAAACGTATGTTTTTCATTGTTCAGTCAAGAAAAAATTAAACAGCTTGAATGACATGGGCTAAGAAAATTATCTGGATTTTTCTATGAAAGTGGAGAATTCCAGTAGCCTGGCTCCGCCCTCCTACGTGCTTCCACTTAATTTTCATTTCGCTTCAGCAGTACGTCTGGGACTGCTCTGTAGAGTTTCGTTTTCTCCTGCAAAAATCTGCAGGACCAATCAGCGAACAGATGGGGGTGGCTAAGAACGATGACGTTGAGGTTGTGCATCAGTTTGAGTTGTAGTTCAGTAATAGCAGCAGAGAAAGACGTGAGAAAAGCTATTCGGTCCGTTGTTGCAAAACTGACGAATATACAGAAGTTAAAGCCGGAGCAAGAACCAGGTTTGCTAAGTTTTGTTTGTCTGATTATTCTGACTTGTTGTTTCCGGCCGGTTTCGGTGCATGATATACGTCACGACCACATGTTAGCGATTGGCTTTGGCAGATCCTGAGTGACTCTGGGCAGATCCAATAGTTTTAAACTTCAACAATGGACCCTCCTTAACGGAAGTAACGCTTTGCAATGGAGCGTGGCCAGACTCTCTGTACAAATGAAATGAATGTACGAGAGTCTGGTTGGACCAGTCTAGAATTCCAGTGTGTTTAATTTAAACTGACGTAGATGTTAATAGTCATAGAAAGTTTCTTGTTTTTTCATCATTATCAGATCTGCAGTATAATCTTATTGAGGATCAGATCATGTAAAGATCAATCACCACAATTCACAACAGTAGACAATAAACACTTAAATAGATTTAATTACATTATATCATCACATAACATCAGATTATCTTACTTCAGTGTCTCCAGTTTACAGTCAGGATTCTTCAGTACATCAGAGATCAGCTTCACTCCTGAATCTCCAAAATGATTATGAGACAGATCCAAATATTTTATGTGTGATGGGTTTGATTTCAGAGCTGAAGTCAGAGCATCACAACCTTCAGCTGTGATATTACAATTCCACAAGCTGTAGAAAACAGAGACACACACTTCATATCAGATCACAACACACACATCACATCAACATAGTTTTTTTGTTGTTATTTTTTTCATTATTTATTGTTTTTCAGTTTATTATAAATCATAAGATATCAATAGTAATTGTGCAGCAGTAAAGCTGATTCTGAGTGAAATAATAAATCACATTATAAACTCTAACACTCAGATCTCTTTTACTGTCTGTCTGTGAGCTTCTCTATTGATTTGAAGATAATCATGTATTAGTTTTAAATGTCTTCACGGTTCAGACTCTACATACCTAATATTAATAATAATAATTCATTACATTTATATAGCGCTTTTCTGCAGCACTCAAAGCGCTTTACATATGAAAGGGGTATTCTCCTCAACCACCACCAATGTGCAGCATCCACCTGGATGATGCGACGGCAGCCATATTGCGCCAGAACGCCCACCACACACCAGCTTATTAGTGAAGAGGAGACAGAGTGATATAGCTAATTAGTATGAGGGGATGATTAGTAGGCCAACAGGTAAATTTGGCCAAAATGCCTGGGCACACCCCTACTCTTTTTCGAAGGACATCCTGTGAAAAATACTGTAGTTACTAAATAGGGTAAATGAAGATCCTAACCAGTCCCCCCACTTTTGAACCCCCCCCCAAAAAAAATATCACGCCCAAACTAAAATTTGGTAGAGTTCATAAAGCCTTTGCACTAAAAGCATAAGTTTAGTTTCATTTGAAAGCAGACACTTGGAAGTTTATTTTAAAGAATTATATTTGTAATAATAAAAAATAACTAGTTATGAAAGGCTAAAAATAAATGTCTAATAAAATACATTCCTTATCTTTATGAAAAACAAATTGCAGCATTAATGCACAGGTCTGACCGTGTTTCTGTTTCAAATCTGAAGATGATACCTTTAAAGCAATTTTTTTCAGAAATGCTAACATTTGTTTACTCACATCATCTAAGCATTCTTAAGTTTATTGTTTCTATTATGTTATGTGTGTCATACTGCCCCATTTGTAAGAATTTTCAGAACACTTAACACCTCTTCAGCCTGGTTATGGCCATCTATATCATTATTTTGTAATTATTATAATTACTGACAATGATCTTTTCACAGTGTTTTGTAAGCACAAAATTATTTTTCCCTTATAAAACTATAATAGACAATGAAAAAATTGGTACATTTTTAATTGTTTTGTTGGATTTAGTGCATTTAAGATTTGACTGTTATGATTACATAATTTTTACACGATTTGTGTTTTTTGTATGTAAAAGTAGATCATGTTTGGGGGGTGGCAATAGGGATTTCGCCTCGAGTGTCAAAATGGCTAGAAATGGCAAAGAGGGAAAGCTCTCATTTGTCATCTACAGAAATGGGAAATAACAAAAAAAAAATACTTTGTTACTGTACTTAGGTTCTAACTTTTTCTCCTTACTTTTTTACAAAAATATGTGTACATTTTCACTTCTTACATTTTCAAATCAGACCTGTTACTTTAGTATAAATCTGTATTTAAAAAAAAATATAAAACAGAAAAATATCAGGTCCAGAGATTTGTCGAGTTCAAATTCAATTTCTCTCTCTTTCTGCTCTCTGCGTGTGTCCATGCTGCAGACATTAGTCCCTTTCACACATACAGTATTTACTGGTAATTTACTGGTAAATTGCAGTTAACAGGTCATGTGTGAACACAACCTTTCTGGTAAATCAGTACTCCCAATTTACCAGTAAGCTAAGATCACCAGACATACCCATTTTTCGGGGACAGTCCCATTTTTTGGTGTTCTGTCCTCGACTGGAGCTGTCCCCAGAAATGTCTCAGTTTTACAGTAGGTCCAAAACAACTGGCAAATACACTGAAAAAGATTGATCAACATTTACCAGACCCAGCAATCATGTAATGATTATTTTCACCAGCAGAGGGAGCTGCGAGATACACTTGGTTGGGTGCCACTGCTTTAGCGATGAAGAGCGAAGCATGAGAAAGCATCAAGTTATCATAAGATATGAAAACTACTCATGTTACATTAAAGTAATAAAATAATTAGGTGTACTGATCACAGCATTGTACTGAGCATTTTTTTACTATTCATTCTGTTCTTCATGTTTACAAAGCTATGAAATCACCTGAAGTAGTACTTTTGAAGTAAATTTATGAGGTGTGTCATATCTGTGCATTGTATAGAAAAAAATGATTTACAGAAATTGCTAAATATGGGCGGTGAATTTGTCCATTTTATTGTTTTATACTGTTGTCTGGTGTCTGCTTGTGATGTTCGCGTGGTTTTTACATTCAAAAACATCAAAAGCAATAAGTAATAGGCTATTTTGTAACATGGATTATTGGCTCTCTGGAGAAAAGCTTCATTTGAAGGGGCGGGCCGCATTGAAGACCAGGACGTAAACACGCAATGCTATGATTGGACAGCTTAATTCCCTGTCATTACATGTGGGGAAATGTTTTAAAAACATTAATGTGTGAAATTAGCAGCCGAACACATATATGTTTGAGCCACAAAAGATTCTGGGTGCTAAAGATGATACACATAAATGACAATACGTATAGTAAAGTAGAAACAAAACTTTAAACTCGACGTGACTAAATTACCGTAAACAACACAGTAAACGTGCATCAGAATCTAAACCGCAGCTGATGAATCCTTATCAATAACTTTGTATATTTCTATTGTGCTTGTGAGGTTGCTTTGACATACACGTAACGTTACATACCACAGTTATATGATAAAAAAAGCTTCGTTTAATGTTGGACCTTTCAAACGAAGTATTTTTTCTTTTGTTTTCAGTACAATTATCAAAAAATATTAACCCTTGGGGTCCAAAAACGGTCTTTTAAATGTGTGCTGTAATATGATTCCATATACTGTTTAAATGCAACGCAATTCCAAACAATGTGCTTTACACGCGATTTTTTTATGAGTTGTTTACGCAGAGACGCGAGCTCGCACACATGGACGCCATAGAGACAGAGCGCCGATATGTAAATTTGAAAACCACGCCCACCGGGGGGGGAAACAATCCAACCGTCTCCATTGACTTTGTATTGCGAGAGGCTGCCTCCTTGTCATTTCTGGCTTATAACAAAAAACAGAATAATGCCTAAAAGCTGCTGTGTGACAATATGTACAGCTAACAAGCCAAAGAACCCAGAAATAAGTTTTTATAAGCTGTCGAGCCGTAAAACCCAGCTTTTAAGGAGAATAAAGTCCCCCTAGTGGACGCAGTTCTACTAATAGAAGTACTATGAAAAGTTGCCTGTTTCCACTTTTGTTTCTTTAAACGCTCGTTTTATGAGGTCGACAGCTTAAAAAAAACTTATTTCTGGGTTTTTTGGCTTTTTAGCTGTACACCTTGTCACACAGCAGCTTTTATGTATTATTCTGTTTTTAATTTTAATCTGTAAATAAGTTTTTATAAGCTGTCGACCCCAAAAACGAGTGTTTAAAGACACAAAAATGGAAACAGGCAACTTTTCATAGTACTCATATTAGTAGAACTGTGTCCACTAGGGGCTTTTTCTCCTTAAAAGCTGGGTTTTACGGCTCGATAGCTTATAAAAACTTATTTCTGGGATCTTTGGCTTGTTAGCTGTACAAACTGTCACACAGCAGTTTTTAGGCATTATTCTGTTTTTTGTTATAAGCCAGAAATGACAAGGAGGCAGCCTCTCGCAATACAAAGTCAATGGAGACGGTTGGATTGTTTTCCCCCCCGGTGGGCGTGGTTTTCAGGTTATGGCGCTCTGTCTCTATATGAGATGTGTTTTTAAAGTTCATACGTGCTTACAGAAACGCATTAAAACAACAGAAGTTAGACGATCAGGCGATGGGCATCTGAAAACAGCTTTTTATAAAACTAATCACTGCAGATGTTTATCTGAGATGTTCTGAATTTAGTTTATGTAAATGACAGTTTATCTGAATGTAGTGCTATCAGTGATATTTACCCATCAGTTATGTATGTAACTAGCTTATGTGGTATTTCTGTGGACAATTTATGCTAACAGCTGTTTAAAACTCTCTTACAGGTCTGCATCCCTCTCATCAGTACAAAACTATGAAGTGGAAAAACATATTCACACTTTTTGGACATAAAGTTATATGGTAACATGAGCCACAAAGTTTACAGCTCTGTTGTGTATCAGTTTCTTAGTTTATATTAAAACTGCAAGCAGTGATGGAAGGGCCCTCGCACACATGACACCACCACGCTGTAGCATAAGAATTAAAGGGAACAGTAGTAAATAGGCATTTAAGCATGTAAACATAGGTGAACCATTTAAAAGTGTACACTCTAAAAATGGCTGGGTTAATTTTCAACCCAAAATGCTGGGTTGAGTCTGTTGGGTTGTTTTGCTGGGTTATTTTTTTACATTTTAAACACTTTTTGGGTAGTTTCAGTTTTCTAGGTGTTGGGTTAAAACTGCTGGGTTATTATGTTGGGTTTTTTGAAGAGGCTCGTGTGCTCCGCGCCCTTGATGTTTGAATGTGCTTGGCTCAGCAACGGTCGTCGTGAAAGGACAGAGTCACTGGAAGCAGTTGTTTCAAGGTAAGTTTATATGCTTTTGTGAACATTTCATTCATATAAACAAGATTATAACATTTTGCGAGACAGCAACGTGTTAATTTATACAGACTAAGACGACGGGTGTAATTTGGTGGAATGACGACTGTTACTTCAGATCGCCATTTACACAAATTGACTCGAATAATCGTTCTAAGATGTTTGATATGGCATATTAATAAAATTAATAAAATCGATGTTACAAAATCCCAATCAAACGGTTGATTACGTTAACTCATGACAATTTCTGTAAGCCTTTAACAAAGCGAGTCAAAACCGGTACCGAGTCGACCTCCGCAACCCCACTTCGGCTTTTTGTGTCACACACGCGCATAGTTTTCCATTTCCCAGCTTAACAAGCGATAGCGACGCTGTTAAATTAAATTTAACGACAAACGAGTTGCTTTCTTGTCATTCGATATGTAAAGACAGACCGCGAGGCGCGAGCACATGTTGACTTTACCGGCGGCGGAGGATCACGGAGCCGGCGTCTACTCTGTCACTGAGAGGCAGGGACAAGCAGCACATTCACTTCACAGTCGGTACGGCGGGTAACGCGTCGATAAATGAAAACAAAACAGCGTTTCCAAGAACCGGTGTCTTATATGTATATTGCTTGGTCCTCTCTTTTAAAATGAAACAATAATTTAAGTGTTTGGACATGAACTTGAAAATATAAACGTATTTGTCACCAAGACGGAGGCTGCGTGGAAGTGACTATCGGTTAAAACTTCTTAACACGCACCGGCCCGGCGGCGGTCCCTAGGGGGCGTTTTACGTGTTTTTGTACTTTATTTAACATCAAATATTCGATCAACAATCATAAACTTTGCATTATTTGAAAGTTTAAACACTCAAAATTCATGTTCTGAGCTTATTTTTGCAATCAATACACTGGTGTGGAAAGGGTTACATGAAATGCAGACGGAATGCATATAAAAATGGGTGTGGGTACTCACATGTCTTGCCATATGGTTCTGATCATCTCTGACAATTCCCAAAAACTTCAACGTACATTGCA
The DNA here is from genome assembly GCF_030506205.2 of Paramisgurnus dabryanus. Lineage (NCBI taxonomy): Eukaryota > Metazoa > Chordata > Actinopteri > Cypriniformes > Cobitidae > Paramisgurnus > Paramisgurnus dabryanus. Next base: position 8,914,621 of record NC_133344.1, on the reverse strand, counting down.
ACGTAAGGGTCCACTCTTCAAAAAGCATCCCACGTTTTAATCCAAAACAACGAAAAATAGTGATAAATCCAGCAATACCCTCCTTTATTTACATCCGCGCGTCCGCTAAGTATGATCGATCATGTTTATTTTCTATAAAATATCGAGTTTTATCAGTGAAAATCCATCTCTTCCTGCTTCGTTAGACTCTTCCGATAAATATCCCGCCCTATTTTTCTGTTTTGTTCAATCAGATAAGGTTTGACAACTCAAAATGAATCGGGAACACCGATTTGCCCAGACAGATGTCCTTCAGCTAACCATAGGCTTTTGACTGGATTACGCCAAAACAAAGCCAGCCAATGCTTAGCCAGCAAAGTTTTGATGGGCAGGGGTAGTAACCAATCATGAAACGATTACAAGGATTCAACTTACGTCAGTAAAGTGTACTTCTGCGCAAATCTACAGAAGCGCATGGAGAGGAATGCCCACGCCCCCTCCCTGCGCGTTTGTTTGTTTGGGTAGCATAGCAGCCGGCTAGGCTCTCCGGAGCCGCTGAGAAACCTCTCAAAGGTTAGATATAACATCTCCATTGTGGATTGTCGACTGCAGAGGACTTGTTTGTGTTGAGAGTGTTTTGGAGAAGTTGATAAAGAGCATGATCGCGGAGCAAAGATACAAGACTGGATATAAACGAAACCGCGTCGTCGACGAGAGATGGACCGGACTATGAGCTCAGCTGCGCTCGCTTGGATAAAGTAAGTGGATTCTTTTGTTCATTAGTTGTTTTACGTTACATTTCTAGTTTCTTTTTAGCTGTTTTGATTATAAAGTAACAGTGGAGATGACTAAAATACGAGTTTTACATGGTTTCATTTTCTATGACATGTTATATAAATGAATCATTTTTATAGCTATATGAATCAAATGCACAGAATATACAAACTAAAAACAAGATATGTGGTGGAAAATATGAGTATTACCAGCTGAGAAATATAGGTTATTTGGCAAACATAAGACATTTGTAATTATAAATATATTCATGTAATGTGTGTATGTGTGTATGTATTATGTTCATGTATATTACATCATAGTTTCTCATACAAATAGTTGTATGTCTCTAACTTTTGACTCAAACTAAAATCCTCTCTTGCTTTGTGTGTGTCTGTGTTGTGTTGTGTTGTGATTGATGTAACAGGTCTTCAGCTGACATCCAGAGGAGGACTGGAATCTGGAGTGCATTCATGAGCGACCACATTCAAAATAGCAAGTATTTTGTTATAATGTGCAAATGTTTTTTTCTGAAATAGTTTTTTCTATGTGCTTTGGTGGGCAGAGAAGTTCTGAATTGATATACATCATGTAATATGTAGTCCTGACTCATTTTCTTTTGATAATCATGTCATTTTGTTATCATGTGTATATTTGGAGTTTCCAAGTGCACTTTTTCTGAAAGGACGCCTGGACTTTTTTGAAATAAAAGCTCACAGAAACAACATTTTTTGGAGTATCATTCTCAAATTTGAATCACAGCATGGTCAGACATTCAGTTTACCTATATGGTGTCCCCAGGTGTCTCAGATGACCATTTCATACCTTTTTTGCTAAGTGAATGTTATTTAAAGAAAAACGGAAGTCATTTAATGTATATTTTACCTTGTTTTACTCTGTTTCTTTACTACTCTGAGTTGTTATGACTATTAGGCAACAATATGTCAAGTGTCTAGTTTCAAACAAGACCAGAATTATAAATGTAGACCATAGGGTTTAAGAGCTGCAGACGTTTTAGTTTGGAGTTGTCGTTTTTCAGAAAATGCTCAAAAATAGAAGTGCTGGCTAACAGGTTAACAAACATGTATATGTGTTATATGAAATTAGATGTGTTATTGAGTCGTATTTAGTTACTATTTTATATTAATTTCATAATATTTTTGGTTTGTCTCCTGTGATTTCAAATTTATATTGACCAACCCTCTGATCTGTGGCTGATACTGTATCAGAGATATTATGTTTTTAGCAGAGATCAGATGTGATGTTGTTTTCCCATTCTTTTTTTAGAGTGTGCAGAGTTTTTACGTCCATCCATTGATGAGGCTAGCAAGGCCTTCATACAACTTCAGCCAGTAAGTATAACATTTAATAACTCCTATTTAAAATGTATGGGGAATGTCTTAATTATCTGCTACATTTTAGTACTGCAGCACTTTATTCTTTATAGTCAGATCATCCTATTTGTCAGTCTGTGTGGTTTGCAGCCTTTGTTGTTGCAAACTGACAACAGGCCATTGCATTTTTGGAAAAAAAAAATCTCACACGTGGTGGTAATGCGGCCAGGGATGCAAAAGAAAGCCTTATAATTTTTATAAAATGTATAATTCACTTGGCCCACATGGTTTTCTGAATACTTAAATTTGATCATTCAGTTCAGACCACTAAAAGTTTTTTCCTCTTTTGTAGATTGCAACAAATGTGGTGGAAGTTCTTCTCTGGACAGAATCCTTGAAACCCTTTCCTTTCGTCCTGGCCATGGGAAACATGAGGCAGATCTCTCAATCTTTTTTCTCAATCAGTCTCTCTGAATACGGAAGTGACTTAAACTGCAATTCGGCCAAGATGGCGACGGCACGCACCGCCTACTTTAAGCATCAAAAATGCTCTTCACAAACCAATGGGTGACGTCACGGACACTACTTGCATATTTTTTACAGTCTCTGGTTTAAAGGCATTTTAAGTGCTTGAAAATAAATACCCCAGGCAATGTGCTTCTATGGGAATTCCTGTAGTCTGTCATTTTTCAAATGGATGAATCCTCTCCTGTTCGATTCCTTTGTACATCTTTGTTCGCGACGAGTAACTTTAATAAATGAAGTATTTTTAGTCAAATACATTCCATTCTGTGAAACTTAAAACATTTGTTCTGTAAAAAAACTTTACACATCTATGAATGACTTTACTTTTTATTTAACACAGGGCTCCAGACTGCCACCAAATGGTGGCATTTTGCAACCAAAATTTGAAAGTGTGCCACTGAATTTTACATCCAGTCGCACATGTGCTACCAGTAAATTTGACCTTTTTTGTGATGTGACACTGAATTTAAAAACAGCACATTGTACTTTCTGGATCTATCATTAAAGTATTTATTATTAATACAGTGGAAATTAGTAGAAATGTGAATATTTGGTAAGCATGTTGATTTACAGTGTGTGCTAGAGCTGAAGATCTTTGCCCGAACCCGACGGGACCCGTCGGGACCCGACGGGCTCGGGCGGGTTCGGGCTTCATTTCTAACATTTTACACGGGCTCGGGCTTCCGCTCCGGCTTTGTGAGGTAAATGAGCGGTCAAGTTCAAATCAGTAGCGCAGGATCGTGCTGAATTCATTTACAGTGGATAGGATTTAATGATTTTCCTCATCAAAAACATGTAGCCTAATCTTGGTGAGTAGGTTTTTCAATGTATAACTAAATATGAATCGAGTCTTACATAATTTAGACAGAGGATAGACTAATGTTGGCAGTAATGGAGAGAAGTGCCGACGCAAATCCCGCGGAGCCTGCCTCTTAATTTCGTTATTGCCAAATACCCATCTTAATTCAGAATGTATTATCTTAATTTAATTCGTTAAGAAATAATAATTTTATTGGCATATTTATAGTGTATTGCATAAGCCTATTTAGAATGAGATGTTACAATGTTACAGATGACTTATTTTATTTCTTTGTTTCAACTTCCAAGTGGCGTGTAGATTATTAGTCATGAATAAATAATGTTAAAACCTGTGTAAATTTCTCATTCTTGACAAAAGCTGTGTGTGTGCGCACATTTAAATAATGTCGGGCTGTAAACGGGTTCGGGCTTTTAAAAAGCTGTCAATCTAAATGTACGTTCGGGTTCGGGCTGCATTCTGTCGGGCTCCGGACATTTCGGGCCTAACTTTTAAGGCCCGATTACAGCTCTAGTGTGTGCCCCAAAATGTTCTGGTTGCGCCCCTAAAATTTTCAGTTGGGGGCCACTGTGCTCCTAGTGAAAGTTAGTGTGGAGCCCTGTAACAATTACATTGTTTCTTTTCTTACACTGCTGTAGTTTTGTTTATGTACATTTCAGTATTTCCTTTATATACTGTAAAATTACAAATTCTGTCTTAAATTCAAACGAATTGATTCAACCTGTTACACTAGCTGCGTTTACATGGACCTTTGTAATCCGTTTAAAGGTAGGGTAACACATTTTGAAAAATGCTAACGGTAGCCGCCTAGCAATGAAATCCCGATCCCACCCTCAAGTCAAATCGCCATCCAAAGTCACGCCTCTTTCCAAACACATGAACACGCACAGATCAGACGGTCACGTCTCATGTCTCATTCACCAGTGAGAAAACTTTGCAGTACAAAGTGAATAACACTTCCAAAATAACCAACATAAACAACTGGTTTACATCAGAATTAGTTTAAGCACACGTTCGATTGTGTAGACGTAGTAACTATATCGTTATGCTAATCCGAAAAACGAACACAAATTTCATAAGCAACACAACGTTTCATCAAAGTAGAATATCTGAATCCATCTCAATACAAACATATCGCGTACCTACCTTACCAAAATAAACAGTGCAACGACCCTTTCAGACCCTTTGCCTCCTGTAGCTGTTTGCATCTGTAAAGCAGTAAAGTTACCGATGTTAATTTCGGTTTTTGCTCTTGCTGATCCAGGCAGTTTTTGCTGTTGTTGTTATAAAAGATGCATTTAGTTTTGTTGCTCCTGTGTAGGTTGTCAATTCAGCAGAAAAGTTTGCTATTCTCGCTGTTTACAGACAGAGCGCATGTGAACGCGCCGATGACATAAGGTATCTGCGTGGACTCGCTGCGCGGTGGGAATTCAAATTACGCTTACGTATGAGGGACATAAAAGGAAACGTCCGTTCGGACCGAAATCTATGATTTGTTGAACATTTTTTGGTCCTACGCCTTTCACAGATGACATAAATTTTTACAAATACATTTAAACAACTTAACACAGTGATAGCTATCAGGATGTGAGGAGACTTTTAACCAGCATAACTAAAAATGTTTCAGGATCAAATCTGTTACCCTACCTTTAAATGATCAATCTGAATAAAAATGCTCCATGTAAACACCTCAATCGGACTAAAAAGTGCCAATCTGATTAAAAATCTAATCCGCTTGTTAGGGGTGGTTTATACCTTTTGTAATCCGCTCAAAAGGACATGTATACACTTGATCGGATGGATAACTGAACCTGGGACGCTCTGCGCATGTGCCATCTTTTCTTTTTTTAATGGCGGTTGGTAAACCCACTGAAAGGCGCATTTCCGCCACCTGCAGGACGGGAGTGTTGAGCATATTCACACGTGCAATGACGTAGAATTGCCGTAATGACATGTGACGCAAATATTTGAGTTTGTTTGTTGAAGGAAGTCACAAGAAGTGATTGTCTTGTTAATCTTGTTCCTATTATCCTTCCAATTCCCCATAAAGTGATACAAGACAGCGTTGTCCGGTCAGTCCATGATTTATTCTCTGATCCACAAAGGCGTGTGTTTGGACTCGCTCTCGCGAACGGTCTCTGCAGCACTGCGTGAAGTAAAATACGCTTTTTGGGCACACGTGAATGGGTGTTTTTGCTGCTGCTTTATAATCAGCTGAGGCACAAAGCAAATCTTGAAACAGCGTGAAACTATTTGTGCAATGTGCGCATGTCAAATGATCAAATCTGATGTAAATCTTGTGTCATATAAACACGCACATCAATCCGATCACATTATGAAGTGTTCATGTAAACGCTATGATAGGATTTATTAATCAGAAGGATTTTAATCTGATGGAGGCAAAATGTGTCCATGTAAACGTAGCTACTGTTACTTCAATGTGCATAATTTATGATATTTTATAAATATATTTATACTTGGGTCAGTAAGCAGTCCTTTAAATGATTTTGCAACTTACAACTGTAAAAATGTAAGAGTTTGTAGTTATTTATCAGTCAAATAAACATTTATTTGCTGTTAACAATGGTCTTGATTTACAATAAAGCACATGATAAAAAAAAAACCCAGCAAGAATAACCCAAAACCCAGAATATTAATCCCATAAATGGTTAAAATGACTACATGTTGGGTTTTCTCAACAACCCAACCTGCTGGGTTAAAATGTGTTACCCAACGTGCTGGGTTACTTGAACCCAGCATGTGTTCTGTCCAATATTTACCCAGTGCTGGGTTGCCAATTGGGTTGTTTTTAACCCAACCATTTTTAGAGTGTAGTATAATGTGCCACAGTTCCGGTTGCTAATTACAAATGACAGCGAGGTAGTATTGTGTAAGATAGCACGAGAGAGAGAGAGAGAGAGAGAGAGAGAGAGAGAGAGAGAGAGAGAGAGAGAGAGAGAGTTAGTGAATGATTGAATGTGAGTGAGTGGGTGAGAGTGTGTGTGTGTGTGTGTGTGTGTCTGTCTGTCTGTCTGTGTGAGTGAGTGAGAGAGGCTATATGTAAATATTGGCACGTAGATGTGTTCAGTCCAGGACTCTTATTGATCATGTAAAAGGTAGGGCAGATCTGACATTGAATAATCAGTGTAAAACATGTCACTTCTTGTTCTTCTAAGTCACTACACTGAAATAAATGATTCATTCAATTTACTTTAAGGTAAGTGGTTGCAATCAATTTATTTCAAGTTATATTTAAACAAAAAACAACAACAAATACAAAAAAAATTAGAAAGCAAAAACAAAACAAAAAACTTTTGTTTTTATGTAGCTTAAATAAATTAATTGACCACTTACCTTTCAGTGTATTGGCATGCAAATGTGTTCAGGGCAGGACTCTTAGCAATTATGTGAAGTTTGGGACAAAGTGGACATTGCATAATCATTGTATTTATAATCATTAATTTGTAATCATTTTCTTTTCTTCTCTTTCTCTCTCTCTTTCATAGGGAGCAATTGCGTCCCAGGTGAAGTGGATTAACATGAGTGCGCTCTGTGTTTCGGAGAGTGGTATAAAGGATGAAAAGTCTCAAGACGCAGTGCTTACAGCTACATTTCTGCTCGCCTGATTCAGACCTTTAACTTGAATAGTTTTGTAAAACCATGTGAGGTTTTGGTGTTGCATCATTTGATACAGTGTCCATCTGAGCTAATTGACTCACTGGTTGACCACACTTTTATTTCTGTTGGATCTTTTGAGTTGTTCATTTATTGTGTTTATTTTAGTATGGAGGCTGTAAGGAGAGGGAGCCATTTAATTTCTACCCCCTTTCATTCCTGTTTATATTAGATAGGGAGACAGATAAGCATGTGTCATTTGTTTGATTATTTTTACTTTTGATACAGCTTACAGTATGTAGTTCTTTTAAGAGTTAGAGGGTTTTTTGTTTATTATGTTTGCTGAATATTTGCTTCCTTTATACTTTCAATATTTTTATGTTAATAAAGCACGACTTTATTCTCAATTAATCTTAGTTGTGGTGTTTGTTTCATTCTGGATCAGGAGATTGATGTGTCTGCCAGTCATTTTTTTTTTACATTAAATTAGCTTTTTTTATTGTTAAATAACCTCCCTTGTTTCCCTAGACATAAAGAGGTGTCTGAATGTCTGTCTGCATTTATAATCAATAAATTGTTTGATTAAAATCAAACTGGACATGCTTTAACTGATTACAAATTCAACATATACTGTACAAGTATGAAAGAGAACATTTATTTTGCGATTTTTACATTCCGCCTTGCATTTTAATTTCTTTAAAAGGGAAACACATCAGCTCTTGAACAACTGTAAACATTGAATAAGTGGTGTATCTAAATTCCAAGGCACAAAACAGTTATTATAATTACACAGTTCAAATGAAAGCTTCAAATATCTGCTTGTGTCTCTCAAAACCAACAACAAATTCTTGGCACACCAACTCCTTGTCTGGAATGGCCAACTTGTCTTGGTGGACATGACAAACTGCCACATGATTCTGTCTCCTTTGTTACATACTGGAGTGTACGGCAAAACTTAATTTGGCGTATGTATTCTACGAGATTACACAAACATGTACTATTGATACACATTCTCTTGTGATCGTGTTGGAACTGATCACGCACGTAAGAGAGCGCTTTTGTTGCATGTCATATGCATGTCCCTTTTTGAACAGCAGTAAAAAAATTCCGTAGAAATTACAATGGTATTGCAGCTGGGTTGCCGGTAATTTACCGTAGATTTACATTTATGTAATTTACTGGCAAGAATTTGTTCAAAGTTAAATAAATTTTAAATATTAACAAGTCTTTATCTTTACAGAATAAAACTATACAATAACAGCCTCATGCAAAGCATTCTGGGAACCAGAAATCATCATCAACCTTTTTCTGTTTTTTGCTTCAGATTTTGTTTCCAGAATGTTTTGCTTGATGCTGTTTTTTTAGTTTTACTCTGTGAAGACAAAGACTTGTAAATGTTTAATGTTCATTTAACTTTGAACAAAATGTTGCCAGTAAAAAACATAATTTTAAATCTACGGTAAATTACCGGCAACCCAGCTGCAATTTCTACGGATTTTTTTTTTTTAACACTACCCGTACTTTTTCATTCAAATACCTAAAATAGTCTTAAATAGTGTACATTTATATATATATATATATATATATATATATATATATATATATATATAAAAATGGCACACCAACTTCTTGTCTAGAAGGTCCAACCTAAGGCTTTTTGGTTTTGGCTCGATCATTCAAAAAATATTTGAGTTTGATTAATTATATTTTTATATTTTTTACACAAGCAACACACACATCTCTGAAACAAATGAACATTTGAAGTTTGTATCTAGTACTCATTTTACATGCCACCAAAACACTTGTTCATCACTAACTCTCTGGAAAAACATTATACATTTCCATAAATTTGTGGGAGATTGTCTTTTGGCACCCCATACTGTAATTTACCAAAATTACTGTGTGAAAGAGGCTATTGTATAATTAAATATAATCTATGGCCTTGTCCACACGGACACGGGTATTTTAAAACAGTGACTTTTTTTACACAGTTCGGCCATTCGTCCACACGGAAAATACACACAGACAATGACGCCCCCCGCTGCACGCTAGAATCTCCGAAAAAACAAGCCTATTTCAACCGCAAAATGTATGCTTTTAAATATACAAAAACTGCTCTCTCAAACATGGAGAGGCTTCTTCGTGATCTCAACTAACAGATTCTGCAATAAAACGAAAATCACAAATTTTGAAAATAAACACTTTGTTGCTCATTATCTCGAAACTTGCGCTGCCGACTTGTGTCCCTACTTTCCGTGACTGGTCACATATGTATTTTTCTAGGGCATGCACCCCTGGAAAAAAATCTCTTATTTCTCTGCTCTACATATATGAATTTTAATACACCAAAAAACCAAAGAATTAAATACATACACAGCAAAATCACTGGTGTTAAAATAACACCCAGGGTGTCAAATTTAACACTGGAAAAGTGTGTATATGTGTCCACACTACACTGTGTTAATTTAGTCAAAAGTGTAGTGTTAATTTAACAACACTCATTATATGTTAATTTAACACTCAATATTGTTAAATTTTACACTTTGTTCAACACTATTCATTGTTGTTTCCACACTACACTGGTGTTGGCACAGAAATACAGTGTTAAAAATTAACACTCCTAATTTAAAGTCAACACCGGTGTAATGTGAATTCAACAATGTTAAGTGTTAAAATACTGATTAATAGCCACTTTTGTTGCTAATGGGTTGTTTCTATAAAAGACAAATGACAAGAAATATTGCAAAACCTCTTTTTATTAAAGTACATCACATTTAATATTTACATTGATACACACAACACTTTGCATTTAACACTGCTTATTTAAATACCTCAGCTACAATTAGAAACCGAATACAGTATGGAATAATGAAAGTTATCTTATACCACAGCGCAGTGACATGAAAACCACTTATTATAAGGTCTTTAATATATCAAATGAGAGTTTAAAAAAAATTAGCCACCCTACTCAAAACTTGAACATTAAAATACACTGCATTACCTTACTGGCAGGCAGAAATGCTTATCCTTCACAATACTAAAGATTTTTCCATAACAAAACAGACATTTCAATTCAAAAGACGTTTCATTTTTCTTAAATACGTTCCAACCTGGTATTTAGTTCTGTAGTTGTTTTACTCATGATGTAGCGGAAGGCTGCATCAGTGGTCTTCATCATGAAGGGAATGGCTTCTTGGTCCAGAATGATGCAAAAATTCTGGATGCAACTTCTGTTCCCAACGCAGTGCAGGCAGGGCTGTGCTGATTCATCCCCCTCAAAGCATGGATTGATGCTCATCACCTAAGTGTTTTAAAATAGTGTATTTGATGAATGTATTTGATGTGTATTTATGAACTTGTATGCATTTACATGGGGTGAACAATGCAAGCAAACTAACTGCTGAATAAATAACTAGAACAAAATACCAAAAAACTTACACAGCACAATCAGTAGCTTCAGTTGCACATTGACCCTCTTTCTTCTTTCTTCTTTTTTCCTTTCACAAATGAAAGGCAAGAGGTGAATGAGCCAGGGAAGAGCTGCCACATAACTGTCCCGTCCTAGCAAAACAGAATTTAAACACCATGAGTATACAGTTAAACTTTAAAACCGTAAAAGTAGCAAACCCATGTACACTTACCATATTTAAACTCCTGTTGACCAGACAGAGGGTCATCCATATTGTTGTATGTTGGCTATTTTGCAATACATCACCTCAGCATATTTCTGCAGATTTTCAAAGACAAAAAGAGTCAAGAAAATACCAAAAAGGGTGCAGTTTTAACCGTTATTTGAATCAAAATCATCTCAGTATAATAAATCATGTTAGAGACAGTGTACAGTACTAATGTACTGTGTGTACTCACATAACTAGTTGGTAAGCTCTTATCCTCCAAACTGGGTTAAGGAATAACAGTTCCAGAATTCATGGGTATGCCGTATTCAAATATAGTCTGGTAGGGTCCTATCACAAAAAATGACAATAAAGACTCTGAAAACTCAACATTCTTTTTATATTAAAAACAGCACTCAAGACAATATGAATCTTCATTTATACATTTTCAAAATAGTTATCAATTTGATTGCTATTTAATATGACATCAATAGCAAAACGATGTATGAGAAGATAATATATTTTTATTAAAGTTGGCAGCAGGTCATGTGAGTTTCTTTCCAGATTAATAATAATAATAATAATAATAATAATAATAATAATAATAATAATAATAATAATAATAATAATAATATGTACAAAACTACATATACTAAAAAGATTGGTTAACTGTTCAGTTATGTCAAATAAAATGATTTATATGTATAAATAAACTTACCTTCTGTAATGAATTTATATAAGTATTAGCAGTCGTTTCTCATTGGAAGTCATCCATGTCAGGTCTTCTTTAATAAACTGCCCTAAAAACAGCATCTCTTCTGAATGATTTGAAGCACTCAGTGTGAACTTTCACCAAACTAGCATCTATAATGACAGAAAAAAAACAAATGTTCGCCATACACGTTTTACACTTCCGTATGTATTTGCCATTTGCATCTGTCTGACATCTAGCGCCACGAATAGCTTACAACACACAATGCATCCAATCTGTGCATACAAATGATGATATATTGTGAGGTTTTGGTCAAATTAATTGTTGGTTTGGCGATATTTCCCCTGTTTGCATACATCTTAGAAAAACACATGACGATGCGGTTGCGGTTTTCTCCGTGTTTTTCAGTAATTTGAATAATTAACCGATATCCGTGCACTCACGTGCTAGTAAACGACCTCGTTAACTCACGGTATCTAGCCTATATATGATTACCTTATAACGAGCATCATATGGTGAATAAACGAGCTTTCATTTAACTTAATTTCATACCTTCAATTTGTAGTGCATGTCGCGTTTTATCATTCATATCTCCTGTTAAAATTATCCTTCTTGGTTTTAAACTTTTAGCTAGCAGTTTAACTTTATACTAAACTAACAAGGGAACAACGTAACACAAGGTAGCTCTGATTAAACTGAACCAAATAACGAACAAAGGGGAAATAAAATGGGAAAAATATCTTATTTAGGTTTTTTGGCATATGGCTGCGTAGAGTCAGACAGAGAAATAACAGTTTAATTTAGCTAAACCATGTGAATATTATGAGACTGATTTACCTGATCTCTTCAGTTCTCCTCTGAAAGAAAATGGCGGTAAAATCCCTGACAGGATATGTTTAGTGGAGGCGTGGCTTAATTTACACCGCTCAGAGTGAAATCTGATAACACCCTTGTTTTGCACTGACACTGTCGTGAATATAACACTGGCCTAGCAATGGCAGTGTTATTTTATTACCAGATAGTGTTAAAACAGCATCAACACTGTGTATTTAACACCATCCCTGAAAATTTAACACTGGTGATTTTGCTGTGTACAGATTTTATAACATGTCAGTATGCAGAAGACTTGTGTTGGTCATTAGGAATACATTGTAATAATTATTTTTACCATCCTGGGCACACTGGGCTTTGTCCGTAAAGTAAACATAGGCTAACTGAATATAGCATCATTTTAGTGAATTAACAGAAGGCTACCATGAATTAGTTTATTAAATTAATTCACAATGTACACACACTCATTATACACTTAATATACTGAAATACAATTTTATTTTATAAATGGGTTAGCCAAGGCTACTTTAGGGGTGTTTATTATAGGCTTTAAGACCAAATGCAATAAAAATTTTACATTCGGTTAAAGGTGACATAGAATGATTGAACAGGGTATTTATCCTTGTTCTGTGATGTGACATGTAGACAAAAATTTTTGTTTGGGTCTGTAATGCCTTCGAAACTTCCTAAAAACCTCTCTCAGATATCTCTATTAGGGTGGGGGATTTTAAACAAGTGGTTTTGCACCTATTTGGCTCCCCCTACTGGCTTAACTTGCAATCTCATTACTGATTGGCTGACTTTGCTGCCACTTAAAAAATGAAGCAAATTATTTTAAAGTGGAGGTGCAGTGAGATGCCTGCGATGTCATAAGCATCAGTTTTTCAGATTGGGCCGTTTTCTGGCTAACATTTCTAAAAGAGGAATTACTATGAGACTGAGATGTTCAGCATGTTTAGCACTTTTTGTATGTTTGTGAATGCCGGTAGACTACCATTATTCAACAAAGACAAGGTAAAAACGTTTTTTTTTCATTCGCTGTCCCCTTTAAGACATAATCAGTAGCTTACTATGATACGCACTAAGACACTACATTTACAAATGTTATGTAAATTTGTCCGTTTAAGCCAAAATACAAACACAGGCTTATTTCAAGTCTGTACACGCGCGCTACCGGTAGATGAACAGTGAAGAAAAATTATACACTATATACATTTAAAACAATGCAAATTTAAAAAGCTTTTAATGTAGACAACGGTCTACTCACACACATGATGCGTCGCGTTTTCAAGTTCAAGGCAGCAGTCCGGTCCAACACAGTGAATCTAATCATTATACAGTAAAAAGGTCTCTTCAAGAATTAAAGGGTGGTGGTGAATTTTGTTAATAAACACACTGAATAACGAGAAGTAAATTACTGGAGGGAGTGAAAATAGCACATTCAATTTGGACACCCATCTGCAGTAATGTTTTGTCATCTTAAAAATCACTGCATTTTCATATTTCTCATCATTAAACTGCTGTATAATAGTCCGATTTTGATTACTTGCATCTTTCTTGCATTTCTACTAACTGAGGTATCGCGCACATGTACTGCTTTGAGTTGCACCTCTGTCTACCTGGTTTGGTTTGATTGGTCATCTCAGAATCATTTTGATTTTATCTTACTTAAGCACAGACCTGTTGGCCTGTGACATCACATTAATGCGAGGTTGATTTAAAAGCGAGTCATTTACTGTTGAATCGGTCTTGCTAAGACGGTGATAAGACATCACTATGTGCTGAAATATGTGCCACCAGAAACTGAATTTTAATCATTTATATTTGAATTAGAATCGCTAAACTTGAATAATTGCATTGAAAAACTGTTTGAATTTGAATTGTATCATTTGAACGCTATCTATCAATCTGTGCTCGATTGCTCTTCCTTCTTTCTCCAACTACCCGGATGTCTGTCTCAGTAACTTGAAATTGAATTTGGAGGACTGAATCTGAATTATGAGAAGTGAATGTGAAGATATATAGAGAGTTTAATTTTCAGTGAGGATAACATTTTATTAGACTTCAGTTTCAATAAATTTCATACATTTAATTTCAAATGATACAATTCAAATTCAGTTTTTCAATGCAATTATTCAAGTTTAGCGTTTCAAATTCAAATATAAATGATTGAAATTCAGTTTCTGGTGGCACATATTTCAGCCCATACATCACATGCTGATCAGTTTGTGTGGCACCGCAAGAAGACAAAGGGGTTGAGCTGAGCTGCGCGTTGAGTCAAATGAGACGAGCGTCAGAATTACCGAGGTCGAACCTCAGGAGCCTCAATGGTGGGTACTGCCACCATGAACATGATTGTGTTGACAAATGAAATAGGCTACTGGCCGCGGTTTGTGTCGATTCCCTTAATGGAGGAATTATGATCCTTTTTATTAACTTTTTTCGAAGCATCAAAGTTGTAGTTGTGTAGGCTCTCAATGGACGGAAAGAAATCTCTCAATTTTATCAAAACATTCTTCATTTGTTTTCCGAAGCTGAGTGAAAGTCTTACGGGTTTGGAACAACATGATGGAGAGTAATAAATAACAGAATTTTCTATTTTGGGCGAACTACCCGTTTAATATCCAAATATTATTTTAGCCCATTTCAAAATACAAACGCCTGCTTGCTTTTTTCTTTGCAGTAGTAGGCTAAGTTGTCCTCAAAAATGAGTTTTTAGCGTCTTCCTGTCCTAAGCGTTGACTGTTTTGGTCGTAACTTCAGTTTCTGCACTTGGTCTTTTGGTGAGACCTAAACTTATAAAATTGATACTCATTTGCAAGTATTGATAGTGTCTGGGAGTTCCTTGTTTTTTTTCTTTATTTTTCTTTTGAGATAATGACTATAGGCTCCATACTGTGTTGCATATCTAGCTCACTAAGTGTTTACTTGCCTTTTTTTAATGATGTATAGGTGCCCGTTTACACCTGGTCACTTCATGCATATTTACTGATTAACCCTCTGGGGTCTAAGGGGTTTTTAGGGCCCTGAAGAAGTTTTGACATGCCCTGACATTTGTGCTTTTTTCACTTGCTTTAAACTTAATAATGGCAAAAGTCTCATAACACTGCAATAAGCACGAACTGGGCTACTATATTATATGATTAACATGTATGTACAAGTTTGTATTTTTGAGAGAAAAAATGTTTATGTGTGTTTTTTGAAAAAGCTAAATTTTTAAGTGACTGATATAAGTCCACAAAACCCATACTAAACATGTTTTAACAAGACTTTTCAAAACAGGATCTAGTAGTCTAGAGTTTTCTCTTTAAAATGATGTGAAAATCATTCTGCTTACTCATTCACATAAAACAATATATTGATTTACAATTTCAAAGTCACTTTTTGGTTAGGAAGGCAATATGCAAGGAGGCTGGAAGCTCTTGAATAATCTGTGATTGACAGCTGAAGAACAATACACTTGCATAATGAGCTGCATAATGAGCCTTTAGGCAGTAAGACGACACCATTATTGTTACGTGTTTGTTTGTGAAAGCAACACAAAATAAATGCTTTCCCATGTGTGATCCTGCGTTAACCCTTAAACAGGCAAGAGTGGAAAACGTTGAGCAAAAAATCATTTCATGACATTTTTTGTATCATCTGGACTTATGTAAAAGATATTCATTGGAATTTTTAAAATATTTGATATATTCAGGATTTTATGAGTTGTATCTCCCAGGATACATTGCCCTATTAAGGTATAAAAAAAGGATTAAGTCATCAAAATTTATTTTTTATTTGCAGCAAAAATTATGTGATTCTGACTTCCTCTCTTGCTCTTAAACATGCCATACATATTTTTTCATCCATTTTAAAAAGTGTAAACAACAGGTTTATTAGTAACAATGCATGTAAATAACACAACTAAATGTAAGTAGGCCTAACTAAGAATGAGCAGTTTTTGAATGTCTTCATTGGCTTCGTTGGTGCTTTTTCTGCTCCATCTGCAAAAAATATATATTTTTTAGATAATAATAGTTTGGTAAATTATTTAAGAATTGATTAATTTTGCATAATACCTGACCTACCCCTCAATGTAAACTATATGTGTCTATATGTGTTTCATGCAGAGGCCTCTTATTGGCTGCAATGCATGCCTGGTATGAGGAAAATTACCAAAATTTCTTGGTTCTAATACACCACTGCACTGTCACAAAAAAATTCATCTTCATCACTTTTCTCAAAATCTGAAGAATTCATTGGTATCAGCTCTATAACTCATATTCCCTATTATTCCTTATACCATAAAATTAGCTGTTGTGAAGCCGTGAAAGAAAATATCCAGTTAAAATGCTAAGATGCAGTCACCTAAATATACGAATATCAGTTTAACCTGCAAATTTGATCATTTATTACATTTTTCAACTCAAAATACAAAGATAGCCAATATTGTGGTTAATCCCTTTTTTATACCCTAATCAGGCAATGTATCTCAGGGGATACGTATATTTCAAAATGCGCTAAATAACAAAATAAACAACATATAACCAAATTTTCTTCTTTAGCACCTCAAGACAATGTTCACAATTAATATTAGCAGTATTAATATTTTTTTTAAAGAAGAAAAGTAAGAATAATATTTATTTACTTACCACAAAATCTGACTGTCCTGCAAAACCGGTGGCCATGTTGGATTTAGGTCAGGCTGACCAATTGATAAAAAAAAAACTTGAAGCAAATAATGTTACCCACATATTCAAGACAGACCAAGGTTTGATAAGTGATATAAGGATTTGATTGAAAAATCTTTTTTATGCCCCAAACAAGACACTGAAGAGAGCGTATCCCGTGGTGCACATTGCCTGTTTAAGGGTTAAATAAACTTACTGTGCAGAGATATATGCGAATAAACAGGGATTTAGATGTGTTTAGATGCCTCTTAATACAAAGTGCGTCAAATATGAGCAGGGTTCCCACATCTTAGTTGACTTCAAATTCAAGGATCTTTAAAAGGACTTTCCAGGTCCAATACCCTCAAATTCAAGGACTAAATGTAGGGACACATTTCAACTTGTGATAGCAAGGTTACATCGTGTTACCTTTTAAGATACATTGTTACAGTTCCCTTTCGAGGGAACTTGCGCTGCGTCACTGAGGTGACACTTTGGGGACGCCTCCAGGGGTAAGTGCGTCTGAATGTGTATATCAAATTCAACCAATGGTGAGGCTTAATGACAAAGACAGGGTGACGCGGGAGCTAGGAAATATATTGCTATCTGAAATATTGCCAAAGACGGTGTTACAGGGACGCAGGAAGTATGGCAAGGGAGACGCAGTGTCTCGTTCCCTTCTCAGGGAACAACAGTTACATACGTAACCCGAGACGTTTTCATGTGTCAAACACAACTATGCAAAAAAGCATTTTGTTATGAATCAACATTTGCATACAGAAGATCTAAGCATTTAAAGCGAACAGTTTAGCATGTGTGCTTAAAAGGTCTAGAATTTGTATGATATTATCCTACACTACAATACACTACACTACACTACACTACACTACACAGGGAATAATATGGATTTTAAGCACTAAATATTCTTGTTGCAATAATAAGCACTTTCAATGAGCTGTATCTATATTTTCAAAAACTTCCCAGGGCCTTGAAGTTTTCTCCCCAGATTCACAAACTTTCAAGGATTTCAAGGACCTGTGGGAACCCTGTATGAGGCATTGTGTGTGTGTGTGTGTGTGTGTGTGTGTGTGTGTGTGTGTGTGTGTGTGTGTGTGTGTGTGTGTGTGTGTGTTTTGCCGTCGATCGCGTCTGACGGAAGCACAAAGAAAACAGAGGTAACTTTTATTTACAGGCAAGAGTAAGTAGATGTGATGTTTGCAATCGCATCTTTTATAAGAATACCACAAAGCGCTTCAAATATGAGGCATTGTGTGTTTGTGTGTGCGTTTGGACATCGATCGTGTCACACTGACGAAGCACACACACTCGCGTCTGTATGGAGATAACTTTAGTTACATTCGCAAGTAAACAAGTAGATGTCATGCTTCCAGCACTCGGATTAAAACTCAACACAGCACTGAATGGCTGCAGAGACTGAATGGCTGCAGAGACGGAGTGTCCATTGACTGCGGGGTTGACTAATGAATATGGATGATCTCTGCTCTTCTCTTCAATAGAACGGGGCGTGGCTCATTATAGATAATGCAGTAACAGGAGAAAGAAGGTACATATCCCTCTTCTTATACAGTTAACAACGAATTACATTATTTGTTTTCGATTTCACTTACATCAGTAAAAAGCAGACATTCCAAGCATTATGCAGACATTTATCTTTTGTTTCTATGACAAGTATTCTTTAAGTTACAGCTAATTTTTCTGACGCGTTTCTGAAAGGACTTCACTGAGGGAGAGAACAAAACGTGCATCATGTTTATTTTTTTAATTTTGCGAAAAGCACAACATTCTGTTTTTATTGGGAATGGACTGAAAAAAACGTTTTACCGTTTAACGTTTTAAATGATGTATAAATCATATCTGTATGTCCTAGTGTTGCTTTCATCAACGAAAAGTATGACGAAATATAGTCGTCAACGAACCTTTTTCACGTGACGAAAACGAGACGAGACGCAACGAAAATGCTGGTCATGTGACGATGACTATAATAAAATGTATAATGCAATATTGTTGACAAATAAAACGAGACTAAAAGTGGTTTACAAAATAAAAACTAAGCTAAAATGTCTCTTCATTTTCGTTGACCAAAACGAGACGAGACAAAATGTTATAACGTTATTTCATCTTTCAGTTGATCACGTGTGTTGTTGGCAGAGGTGGGTAGAGTACCCAAAATCTGTACTCAAGTAAAAGTACAAGTACTTATACAAAAATGTACTCAAGTAAAAGTAAAAGTATCAATCTAATTATTTACTTGAGTAAGAGTAAAAAAGTATTAGATGAAAAAACTACTCAAGTAGTTAGTTACTCGTTACTTCCGATCTGATAAAGAAGTAGCGCAAAAGCACTGAATTTCAGACTACTTGGAGGGTTTTCACAAACCTCTCCTTAAAAGTCTCATTGTTCTGCTTATATACAAGTAAAGCAGCCTTTCTCAGTCCTGCAATGGGACATTAACATCACATAACGTGTCATTTGAGAAAAAATCTCAAACACACACAGATGTTTTCTGACGGTTAACTCTGCATTTATTTTCATGTTCACAACAAAAACTTGTCAGCATCTGCCTTTAAACATGCAAACAGTAAACAAAAAAGGACATGTGTGTCTGTTTGTTATCATGTTTTTATATGAATAGGTTATTTTCATTGCCATTAAAGTGCAATTACTGAACATAAACACGAGCAAATCAACTCTACATTTATTATAATATATAATATATATTATATATATATTAAAATAATATTTCTTTAAAATCAAACTATTATTTTATTTTTATTCATTCATGCTTTTAGAAGGATTTAAATAAAATACAATCCCGTTTATTTGAATGTATTTTCTGCACATTAGTTAGGTGTCAGGATTTGTGTACAAATGCAAGACGTCCTTACATTTTGGTGTTCAGTGGGGAAATTACACGGAAATGTGCAGATGAACGTGCTGTTTGTATGGTTTAACTTACACTAGGTTTTGTCATCGCTTGCACAAGAGTGCATATGGCAAAAAAACTCGGACAGTGTGTGAAATGACCATTAATAGTGTTCAAATAGACAATACTGTGACACTTACTTCAGGTTGGATCTTGAATTCCTGTAAGCTGAGATGTCAGCTCGTTCATTGAACAAAGCATGCATCGCATCATGAAACTATTCTTTTTGACCTCTTGGAGTGAAAACATAGACCGAACTTGAAGCCGCCATGCATGATCTGCCTCCGATATCTCGCACAACAATGCACACACGCGCCCTCATCTGCTTCTCCTGTCATCTACACGCGGTCACGCGCGCTAAAGGGTGACCGCGCGGTCGCGCGCGCTACAGGGTGACGCAGCCTGTCTCGCGAAACTTTCGAACACGCCCTATAAACTTTTTTAAAAATATATATTCATTAATTATTACCATTTGAAAGTAGCGCAGTAACGCCGCCGAATGTAGCGAAGTAAAAGTACAGTTTTTTCACTAGAAATGTACTTGAGTAAGAGTAAAAAGTACCCATCATTAAATTTACTCTAAAAGTACTAGTTACCCAAAAAATTTACTCAAGTACATGTAACGAAGTAAATGTAATTCGTTACTACCCACCTCTGGTTGTTGGCGCTGCGTAGATCAATCAAAACATGAAAGTACAGCGAGAGTGAGTAGAAAGCATGCGGAGCAGTCTGCTCTCGCGATGCTTTGATATCATACGCCTCCGTTTGCACATTAATGGGCATTTCAAACAGTGTACGCGGCAACCACGAGTGTTCCTTTTCAGTACGAGACGTGCTGAAAGTGGAGAAACGGGGGCGGTTACAGAGGTCAAGCGGAGTTGTTCCACACGCCTTGCTCGTGCACCTAAGATCCTCTCCCTTTTACGGACACGACTCTTCATGGCAGTCGCTGTTGAAGATAAACACATTTCCACTAAATGCTGCACAAAACGCTTCCACTACATGAGAAAAGTTGTAGCCGCGCGGGGATTCCGACCGGGAAGAGGCAGCATTCTGGCTCCAAATGTAAAAAAAAGTCCAAAATAAATCCCGTGCATCACTTTCAGGTCAGTTCAACAAGCCTGTTAAAATCTATAGCTTTGATTGCTGACACCACCAGTATAACAATGTACGAATTTATATCATGTAACAGTTGTTAAAATGACATTGTGCTGCGTTGCGTTTTGAAACATTGTAAAGATATCTATGCTAAAGACATTCGTTGTTTTGTATATGCTTAATAACTACACTTATTTATTATTTAAATGAACAAAACGTACTTAGCTGAATACTTGAGTATTAAATCAATCAGACACCTGTAGCTTACTATTGAGAACATAACCATACAACTTTGCTTTTCTTAATAGACAACTGCTGTTTTCTCAAAGGAATATTCCATTTTCTTAAAAGAAAAATCCAGATAATTCACTCACCACTATGTCATCCAAAATGTTGATGTCTTTCTTTGTTCAGTCGAGAAATAATTATGTTTTTTGAGGAAAACATTGCAGGATTTTTCTCATTTTAATGGACTTTAATAGAGCCCAACATTTAATACTTAACTCAACACTTAACAGTTTTTTTCAACGGAGTTTTAAAGGACTATAAACGATCTCAAACGAGGCATAAGGGTCTTATCTAGCGAAACAATTGTCATTTTTTTTTTTTTTTTTCAATTATCTTTTTATTGATTTTTAACATTTTGTTAACATAACAGACAGAAATAAAAGGAATACAATTACAAGAAATAAAAATGAATAAATAATAGTAATAAACAAAAACAAAACAAAACAAAAAAATATATAAAGCAAATTAAATCAAGTCAGTCCATGGTCACAAATCACGATTCATTACAAGTTATGTAAACATGCCAAACCCTGTTATGACATGGTAGCGTCAGAGGTCCATAAGCGGTTCCCATATCCTTCGGAAGGCGTCTCCCTTATTTTTTAGGGTGTATGTGCGTTGTTCCAGTCTTAAAGTTTCATTTAGGATTCGTTTGAACAGTTTAAATGATGGGGGTCTTTGTTGGTTCCAATTGAGCAGAATGCATTTCTTTGCTATATAGGAAATTATGATAATCCTTTTCCTGCATGTGGTATCCAGTGTCTTGTCCAATTCCGTACCAAATAGGTACAGTGTTGGTGCAATGTCCAGGGGGGTTTCCACAATCTTAACAGTTAGATCATGTACCGCCTTCCAGAAATGTTTTAATTTCCTGCATTCCCAAAAAACATGCATATTTGAACCTTTACACGTTTTACAACGATGACATCTGGGGGAAGAGTTAGGAAACATTTTACTTAATCGGAGTGGAGTAAGGTACATCCTGTGCATGAATTTGTAATTTTGTTCGATTATCTTATTACAGGACAGTGAGGAAAAAACATTCTGGCATATCGTGTCCCACTGATCTTCATCAAAAGTACGCCCCATATCCTTCTGCCATATGTTCTTAAGTGAGGTCAAGGAAGAACTGCAGTGGTCCAACAAAGCACTATAAATTTCAGAGATTTTTCCTTTTAATGATGTTGATTTTACCAGAATCTCCTCAAGATTTGTTAGCCCTAAGGACAAACGTTTCTCCCCTTTTAGGGTATTTATTAAATGGCGGATTTGTAGGTATTTATAAAAGTCCTGTTTCCGAATTTCGTATTCTAACATTAGAACTTCAAATGACTTTAGTGTGTCCCCATCAAATAATTGTTGGAATTGATGTACACCCCTTCCTTTCCACTTCGCTAACAGGGAACCACCAATAGATGGTGGCAGATCTGGATTTAAAGATAGAGGGGAGAGCCTGGAGATTTTGCCAAAGTTTCCACAGAACTTATTTACATCTTGCCAAACCCGAAGAGTATTGTAAACTACATATGTTTTTGTTATATGATGCATTGCTTTTATGTTGTTAATAAATGGTAGCAAGTTTATAGAAATAGGAGTACAAAGTTCTTCTTCTATGTCTATCCAATGTGCATTATCACGTCTTTGCACCCAACTAATCAGGCCCTTTGTCTGGGCGGCCCAGTAGTACATCTGTAAATCTGGTAACGCCAGTCCCCCTTTCTCTCTAGATTTAGTTAAAGTTTTAAAAGCTATTCTTGGTAAAGAGTTTTTCCAGATGAAAGAGGTTAACATTTTGTTTACAGATTTAAAGAATGTTTTATCCAAATAGCAGGGCAGTGACTGAAATAAGTAGCTGAAGCGGGGAAGAACATTCATTTTAATTACATTAATTCGTCCAAGAAACGAGATTGGGAGCATTTTCCAATGTTCTAGTTCCTCCTTAATCTTTGTAAGCAATGGAATGTAATTTATGAGGTAAAGATCTTTGAGTTTCGGAGCCACATTCACCCCAAGATACCTAAAGCTGCTTTGGGCCCAGGTGAAAGGTGAGATTGTTCTGAGTCTATTAGAAACTGACGAATTAAGTAATAGAGCATTGGATTTTGTCATATTGATTTTATAGCCTGATATTGTTCCAAATTTAGTAAGGAGGTCTACTACGGCTGGGATTGATTGCTCGGGGCTGGTTAAGTATAGGATTATATCATCCGCATATAGTGAAATTTTATTCTGTGTTTTCCCGATGTTGATGCCCGCAATCTCATCATCAGCACGTATGGCTTCTGCAAGTGGTTCGATTGCAAAGTTAAATAAGAACGGAGATAGAGGGCATCCCTGTCGGCAGCCTCTAAACAAATCAAATTTTTCAGTGAGGGTACCATTTATGCAAATTTGGGCTTGTGGGTTACTATACATACTTCTGATCCATCCAATGCATTTTTCACCAAGATTGAACTTCTTCAGAACGGCAAACAAATATGGCCACTCCACCCTATCAAACGCTTTTTCTGCGTCGAGTGAGAGTAGTAGGGCTTTTCTGTTGTGTAGGGTGGAGTGGTCGATTACATTTAATAGCCTCCGGATATTATCAGATGCATAGCGTGCCTTCACAAAACCGGATTGATCAGGATTAATAATCTGGGGCAACAGGTCTTCCAGCCTACGTGCAATTAATTTTGATAATATCTTAAAGTCAACTGGAAGTAATGAAATTGGCCGAAATGATGAGCATTCAGAGGCATCCTTGTCCTTCTTATGTATTAAAGATATTATTGCTGTTCTCATAGTGTCAGGAAGAACGCCATTTTCAAAAAAATCAGTGATCATGGGCATGAAAAGTGGCTCGATTTGCACCCAAAAAAACTTATAAAATTCTACAGAATATCCGAACAATTGTCATTTTTGACAAGAAAAATAAAAAATATACACTTTTAAAGCACAATTTCACGTCTTCCTCCGGTCCTGAAAGCGTCAGCGTGACCTCGCGCAAAACGTCATGACGTCAAGAGGTCACAGAGGACGAACGCGAAACTACGCCCCAGTGTTTACAAGTGTGGAGAAAGAGGACCGTTCCTATGTTGTTGTATGTCAACTGATACTAATTAATGTCTTTGTGTGAGTTTATTGTTTACAATGGTCCGCAAATGTGCGTTTTATATATGTAAAACGTGACCTCCCTACGTCACTACGCATTTACGTTAGGTCGCGCTGGACCGAATCTAGACGAGAAGTTGTGCTTTAAAAGTGTATATTTGTTATTTTTATTGTCAAAAATGACAATCGTTTTGCTAGATAAGACCCTTATGCCTCGTTTGGGATCATTTAGAGTCCTTTGAAACTCCGTTGACAAAAACTGTTACGTGTTGAGTTAAGTGTTAAGTGTTAATTGTTGGTGTCTATAAAAGTCCATTAAAATGAGAAAAATCCTGCAATGTTTTCCTCAAAAAAACACAATTTCTTCTCGACTGAACAAAGAAAGACATCAACATTTTGGATGACATGGTGGTGAGTAAATTATCTGGATTTTTCTTTTAAGAAATGGAATATTCCTTTTAAGCTGACTTTTAATTTACTTACAAGAAAAGCATTTAGTAATTCTCCAAAATTGCTTGGATTTATACTGACATTTAGGATTAGATTAAGCCAAAGTCCATTAGCTACACTGGTACAGATGCAGAATTATAAACTATAATATATAATTGAATATTTGTATGATTGTAGTTTGTGCTTGTGTGTGTGTGTGTTTGCTTAGACTACTTTTGTTTTGATTATGTAGACTTTTATGTAGACTCTTACGAACAGTCAAGTCACTCACTTAGAGGATAGTAAAATAAATATCTATTCAAATCAGAGCATCTTCCATGTCTGGAATGGATGTATTCTTGAGTCTATAAGGTAACAATAATATAACTTTTGTTTAAAATGGGTTTGGCTAAAAAAATAAATTGTTTTGTCTATATTACTACTAGGTCATTATATTATATGGGTTAAATAGAATTGCATTACTAAAAAGAGACTAAAATACAATTTCACTGACTAAAACTAGACTAAAATGTCATCAGTTTTCGTCGACTAAAACTGGACAAAAATAGTCATGGATAAGTCTGACTAAAATAAGACTAAAATGCCCAGACTTTTAGTCGACTAAAACTTGACTAGACTAAAAGAGTATGAACGTGTCTAAAACTAATAAAAACTAAAATGCCAGCTTCACACAAAGACTAGACTAAAACTAAAACAGGCTGCCAAAAACAACACTAGTATGTCCAAAATCAGTCTCTTTGCGGAGTGATTGAAAAATAAAGAGTTTGCGGCGCCCGCGAGAGTGTTAAAACGATTCCCTTTAGTTGAGTAACATAAGTTTGTTTTCCACAAAACTGATATAAATTGGATCTTCTATTCCGGCGCAATATGCAGATTTAATGTAGGCCAGAGTTCACGTCACCAAAAGCAACAGATATAAGCTGCATTTTATTGATCATAAGCTTATTTTTAAAATCAGTGTTCGGAGAAAGTGACAGCAGCACTGGTAGCCTAAAATCATTTCATTTCTTTACTATTAATGAATATGATTGTGTGTTAAAGGACAAGTTCGGTATTTTAGACTTAAAGCCCTGTTTTCAGATTGTTTATGGTCAAATAGAATGGTTTTGACTGAAATTTCGACATTTTCGGCTGCCCTGAGAATTTTCGCGTGTTTGTGTTTCAGCTCAGACCTCTACAATGGGTTTAATGGTGCACTGGAACAATCCTTCCTAAAATGCATTAAACTTTCGTTTACAAAGACGTGAAACTCACCGAGTGGTCAGGGGTGTTCACTGATATGCTCACACAAAAATCGCTGCAAAAGATGCTTTCCAACAGCTGTTTTAGCATTCGTTGTTAACTTGTGGAAATATTTCCCCAAACGCCTCACACCCGTACATTCTTCCGCTTAGAGCTTGAATAATAAACACTCCAGCCCAGGTGGTGGCGCTAATCCGCCTTTGCCAATTGCAAGAATAGAAACAAAGTTCCCGGCGCGGAGTAATACCGTACCTCACAGGACGTCTAATACAGTCAATGGAGTTGGTAAAAACTACGATAAAACCTGTTGGAATGCATCTTTTGGAGCGATTTTTGTGTGAGCATACCAGTGAACACCCCTGACCACTCGGTGAGTTTCACGTCTTTGTAAACGAAAGTTTAATGCATTTTAGGAAGGATTGTTCCAGTGCACCATTAAACCCATTGTAGAGGTCTGAGCTGAAACACAAACACGCGAAAATTCTCAGGGCAACCGAAAATGTCGAAATTTCAGTCAAAACCATTCTATTTGACCATAAACAATCTGAAAACAGGGCTTTAAGTCTAAAATACCGAACTTGTCCTTTAAGCATCTACGACTTATTTTCACTTTAATTTGCGCCAGTTTGCACATTGGCTTGATAAATAGATCAATCATCTGTCTTGATGCGTGTTGCAGTAGCATCATCATATCTGGCTATAACATTTTTAGTACTGTTGGGTGGAGTCACTTGACACAATTAATAGGGGTGGGAATCGCTTGGACCATCATGAATCGATTTTAGAATCGATTCTTAGGGTCCCGATTCGATTCAGAATCGATTCTTGACGTACTCATTTGCATATCTGTGACGTCATTACGTCGCATTTGCTTTCAAAGCCAGGTTAATGTTTGCGCTTTTGCTAGTCTCTGAACTGTCATATACTGTACTTTAATGCAACTAGGGATAAATAATGTCATTCTTATATACATACATGTGTTGTTTCTGTTGTAAGACATTAAAACCAGTAAAAATATTAATTTAACGTGACATATTAATTCTATATGTTAACCGGCATTAACTTCCACGAACGTTAAGCGTCTAATCATCATCATTATACACAGTGATTGGCAGTATTACTGTATTTATATAATGCAGCGCACCCAGCGACTGAATAACAAACTATGTGCATATTTTTACAGAAGTATTTTCATGTTATATCTAAACAGTCTGCGGATGGTTTAGGGCAGGGGTGTAACGTTACAATACGTCGATCGCAAAGGCAATGCCGGTAGATCGCACAACTGCTGCTCCACGCGCAAAATTGTCATTATGGTCTTTTGGAGTAATTGTGAAACATGCAGGTCTTTTTGAGTTGCTGCGCCTTTCTTCTCAAATGTGTTTTGCCATGCCACTGCAGCTCAGTCGTCTTTAACTTCCAAAATTCACATGGATGCGCATTCTTGCCTCACGCAGTTCCTGATTCACACGCACGGAGTGTGTGAGCGAGCAAACGAGAGGGAGAGAGAGGCAGCGTAGCGCTGATTTGTATGCTTCTAATACTGTTAGTTTCACTAAACCGCATCTCCGCTATTTTAAGGAGTACTCGACATGTACGCAAGGATTTTTTTTAAAACTCCTCAAAAAGAATAGATTAATGGTGACAGCCCTAAATTCAATGTAGAGATATATGCAGTATAGTCCTACAAGCATTTAACGTGTTCTTTCTCTTCTGCTCTTGTAAGCTCGGCTATGCGCTCCTGCAGGGCGCGCTCTCTTAAGTTGTCCGTGTGCATCACCGCTCCCCCAGTTGAGTTCCGCCTTTTGGTTCTGATAACGTGACGTTATTTTGTAAACTAACATTTAAGAATCGATTCTTGACATTTGTGAATCGATTCAGAATCGGCCCACGTCCAAATCGCAATTCATCTAAGAATCGATTTTTTTGCCCACCCCTAACAATTAACCAATTGCGCTCAAACTATAGCCTTCCGTGACTGAGCCCAAGTAAACCAATTGGTTAATCGCGCCCTTGCCGGGTTGCTTCACATAGAGGCGTGTTTGTTTTGGTCCAGCACTATCTTTAGTGGCTTTCAGCATTTTTGTTTGCTACAGAATAGATGCTTGTTGGATGAAACGTTTTTTCGTGTTGCAGGAAATTTTTCATCATATAACGATGACATTATATCGGAGATTAGCAGACTATTCTGGAACATGAAATGATGAGGACTCCTAACTGAGTTTTTTTTTTTAGTAAAAACAACCATTTTAGTGAAAGTAGGTATTTTCATGGTTTGGGCTACAGTAGGGGTGCTTTTCAAGAAGTTAAGTAGCCACGCTATTCCCTTGGACGGCATGGACAATAACAAAAACCAACATTTGCCACCCTAAATAAAAGCATTGCCACCCCATATGCCACCCCAGCACTGGTATCCTAATATATATAATATATACCCGCGTAGGCTCTTCACTGTAAAAAATCCAATTAATGAAATGTTGGATGTGCAAAAATATATAAGTCAAACCAATTTTTTTGTTTGGGCTTAGTTTTTGAAGACATATTATTTTAAGTCTACATAAATCTTTGTTTAAAACATTAAATGAATGGTTATTTTCAAATTCAGTCAACTTTTAGAATGGCTAGTGTTGACTGAACTAATTAAAACAAATCTGGTAAATATGTGGACTTATGACAGCTATGTTTCCAACAAAATGCTCATAATATTACTCTTATTTGGTCACAAAATGTAATCGTAAGAGTTGTTCAGGCGTGAATGTATGTGCTTACAATTTAAATATGCGGTCGGTTAATAATAGCGTCTATTTAAAAATGTGCCCGGACACTTTCGGGTGGAGATGAGCTCCATTTGAGCTCCAGAGAATCACCGGCGCTTAAGCGCTCACACCCCGCCCAGCGCAGCCTCGCCTCGGCAAGCCCCTCAGAAATCGACTGCTGGCTCTGATATCTCTGTGGCGTTTAAACATGTTATTTAATTGATTTTAATTCCTTATACTTAAAAATGAAAGGGTTGTTTTAAATCATATTTTAGGATTGCGCTTAATTGGTATTGCTGTTGAGTGATGTTTCATATATTTCACATTTGTTATAACCGGGCTGCCTGCGAATTTGAACTTTAGAGCTGAAGGAGCGGGTGGAGAAATAGTCCCAATATAACAATCTTAAATAAAACTTCTAAATATACCCGTGTGTTGGCGCGCGCGACCCGCTCGCGTGTGTGTGTATGTATGTGTGTGTGTTTCGAATTTAAAATGTCTTAACTCGGAAGATCTGGATCACAGGTCATTTCATTTGAGATCAATCCGCACATAACAGCCACACAACAACACAAGTCATCAGCCGTTTCCTCAAGTTCACGTCAGGTAAGTGGTTGTAAATAAATGTTAATTTTAAACTATATTAATTGGCAAAGACGCAAATACTCGACGTTTTTGTAAAGATGTGTCTGAGGTAAAGTGGAGGTATTTTAGTTAAAATAACCTGTATATAGGGTTGGTTTACCGGACAGGGTTTAGGGCTCGGTCTTAATTATAAATGGGACATTTTTACAAACAAACCTTATAAAATACAATACTGGCGTGCATTTTGAGACAAAACAATAGCACTCATATGTTTAGAGATGTCAGTATTTTAGTCAGTGATAAGTCCTGTCCGAGAAAACCGTCCAATAGTGTTTAATTCAATTACGTGTGATGTCTGAGGGAAATTTGGCAATTTTAGGGTATAAAGTCTTTCACCGTCAAGCTTTATTATATTAAACATGTATTTATGTATGTGTGTGTGTATTTATATTCCTCTGTTTATCAAACCAGAGCGGTGATGATGTGAGAGGCAGACCAGAGGGTTACATGGCGAAAGAAGTTCTCCTAAATGGCCCTGCAGATGTTCTAAGTGACTTTGGAGTGCTTTTGGACTGTTTTATGCCCTCTATTTAGAGAAGACTTAATTCTGTATCTTCAGTCTGTATGATAAGTGAATAAAGCTTTTGTTTTTATGTGACTGAAGTTAATTATTTTGTTAACAACACCAGCATAAATAATGATCAGGCATGAAAACGGGTCAGGGGTGAAAAAGGGTGCTCGAGAGGCGATGTGGCCTCTGATGGGGCCGCGAGGTGGGAGGACCACCCCAGAATAAATATTAGGCCTCATTAGGGAACATGCTGTGACTTAACTTATTTATTCTTCAGGCATGTGATTGGCCAAGGACAAAAAAGAAGGAAGGAACTCAACATCCCTCCACGTGCGCCGAAACAAAATGCACACCATAACATACGCAAAAAATACATTATGACCATTATTTCAATTATTTCATTCTGACCGACAATTTAGATTTCAAATTTAAAATGTAAACATTTGACTAGTAAACCGAAACCATGTTAAATTAAATGGATTGATAAATGTTGAAAGCTGTAACAAGTATCATTCCCTTACTATTTTTACATCTGCAATAATTTTATTTTGCCATAATCTGACCATCAGTCGTAAGGCCATACAGTTTTAAGGTGGCCTTGGAATAGGGTGGACCTGAATGCCTACATATAATTTAAAATGAATTAATTTTTCAACATAGTACTGGTTAAATGAATTACATTATGATTTTTGAGTCATGGGTTGAATAATTTTCAGATAAGCAAAAAGTGATGTGGGAAAATAAAATAAGAAAAAATCAAGAAATTACAAGCATATAAAATAGAAAAGAACAAAGTTACAAATAAAGTAAGATCTAACAGTATTGATTAGGTAGAGAAACAGTATCAAATGAACATAACACTGTTTTCATTCTATAAATTAAATATAATTGATCTTTTTAAAGCTATAAAGGTGATTTTCCTTTTGTCTTCTGTAGTTTGATTAACGTAGTGACACAAACATAAGCATTCTTATAAGAGGAACTGTCCCTTTAACACCGGTGGAGAAGCGCTGATCTATACACTGACACATATGATCAACTGCTCACGTAAAATAAACGACTGTTTTTATGAGAATACTTGCAGAGACTGTGGTATATAGTTTGTGCATATATCTCCTGTCAAGCCCAAAAAGATTATGTGTTTGCGTGATTTTTGAAACGCCCGTTTCAGTGCGTGGGCTTTGGAGTTTGTGCGCGTATGCGCACTGAAAACAGTTCACTTTAGCATCTTTGACGCTCAAATAGTCTAAAATCGCTTAAATGTTACAGTAAACGATAAACGTTCTTATTAACAGTATTAGTAACAGTATGTCAGTATGTTCTTATTACAGCATTTCATGCAATATTTAGCAGTTTCACCATATTTACATTTAAGTACTTACAGCCGTAGACTAGTAAACCAATGTGACTTACAAGCGATGAGTATGTCCATAATTCGTTCCAATCCATTCCAACAAAAAATCTTTCAGGTCACTATGCAGTGTCAGTCTGTGTAGATGTGTTGTTTTAATTGATTGACGCATTAGCATTCTACAATGATAGTTTTACAGCGTTTTGTGTTGACTTTACGTCCCGAAGGCAGTCGCTCTACGCATCTTCAACAAGCGTGTATGACGAAGAAGTTGAACACAGAAATGCGGATGACATCACAGTAGCTCGAGAGCCGTTCGAAAGCAGACTTCCTTATGACTTCTCGGTTCACTCTCATGATACTTTGATGTCACCTGCTTGCCTGTCGGTTTTTGCAGCGCAGCACGAACTCAACCTAATGTCTGGTATACATGTTGGATGAAGCATGTTGGTATACATGTTGGATTTTAAACAAAATGGCGAATTTCGCCGAAAGGTGAGGGATTCTCATGTCTGAATGATGAATAATTTTAAAAAGTTTATTTAAAATTCCCAAATAATAAATATGAATTGAAGTAACACAAAACATTGAGTAAATACTTAAATTTTAATTGACAGAGTCTTGGCTGTAAGTTTTTAAAGATTCAACTGATTAAAACATTTTAGTTGAATGAACTATAAAGCTAGTTGAGCAAACATACTTTTTTATATTTGAGTCAAATTTGGGCCAACTAAAAAACAATAATTCAGGTAACACTGTGGAGACAGAAATTGAGTGAACATAACATTTCTGTGGAACTAGTTACTAAAAAATAAGCCAACAATTTATTTTTTACAGTGTTCTTGGCAAGTACAACGATCTCAAAACAAAGTAGCGGATGCAAGCAGAAAAGTATAAAAAGCACAAACGTAACTTTTTTCATCGTTGAGGTGAAAGGTATGTAACGTGCAACTTATGCCCATTAAGAAAGAGTCTCTTCACGTTTGTAGCAAGTAATTCTGATAAAGCACCTAACATCATCACATGCTGGCAAAAAATTTGTGGTTTCTTTTTAGTGTCTTTAAGTGATTAAGTTGAGCATCACATCAGCAAATCAGAGTACTGAATACGGTCATATTTTCCAGATAAATGTTGCATCAGAATAATTCAAAAATTTAACTGTTGATTGTTTAATATTGCGTGAGGTAGTTGCTTGGTAGTTATAACAACTGAACTACAGGTTTGTGTAGGCAGTAAATATCTTATAAACAGTTCTTTCTAGAGTTAGCCTGTCATGTCTTGTTAACTACTGCAGCAATCAAAATATTCCATACGTGCATATGAAATCACTCGTTATGATATTGCCTAATGTTTTGATTTGTCTTCATTAAGGAGACAAAACTATTCAGTGTTGTGTATGTTTAGAAAGCTTGAAAAACAACTTAATGCTGCATTTTCCAGGATATTATGAAAAGAAAGGCTGATATTCATTTTCTTAACCAAAAAGAATAGAAAAATCAAATACTATGGGAGTGGAAGGTACAAATAAAACAGAAAAATATGTTGCAGAAGGGAAAGGAGTAGATAAAGTCATGAAAGAATTAAACATAAAAAATGGATGGCAAAGACCTAAAAAGAAGTGAAAAGACAGAAATCCATCATGAAGTGAGTGAAAGGATTAAAGAAGAGGGTTATGAGAGAAAGATATGTGTGCCTTTCAAATATGTTTTACATTAATATAAACTTATACAAACCTATTTTATTTATATAACAGTCTTTATAGCATTATGTTCAACCAGTCATTGTTTTTAGATATTGATAAGATGTATGTATTAACTTAGTATTAAGACAAAGGGTGCACAGTATATAATTTCTTGAATCCACGACAACCATGCAAGGATGCTTACTTCATTGCCACCCCTCGTATTTCCCATGCCACCCCCTTGCCACTCCATAAATAATTTTCTAGATCCGCCCCTGCCCCCACTGCATGCTAGAATCTGCGGAAAAACAAGCCGAAATCAATGTCTAAATGTACGCTTTTAAATATACAAATACTGCTATCTTAAACATGTAGAGGCCTCTTCATGATCTCAACTAACGGATTCTGCAAAAAAAAAAAACACAAATTGTGAAAAAAACCCGCTTCTTTCTCATTAGCTCGAAAGTTGTGCTGCCGACTTGTGTCACTGGTTTTGGTTACGTGTGCCGTCCACCGGTGGAAAAGCTTTGGTGTGCACGCCCCTTAAAGGACAAGTTGGGTATTTTAGACTTAAAGCCCTGTTTTCAGATTGTTTATGGTCAAATAGAACGGTTTTGACTGAAATTTCGACATTTTCGGCTGCCCTGAGAATTTTCGCGTGTTTGTGTTTCAGCTCAGACCTCTACAATGGGTTTAATGGTGCACTGGAACAATCCTTCCTAAAATGCATTAAACTTTCGTTTACAAAGACGTGAAACTCACCGAGTGGTCAGGGGTGTTCACTGATATGCTCACACAAAAATGCAAAAGATGCTTTCCAACAGGTGTTTTAGCATTCGTTGTAAACTTGGGGACCTATTTTTCCAAACGCCTCACACCCGTACATTCTTTCGCTGAGAGCTTGAATAATAGACACTTTTAAATAATCCACACAAATATGATGCTGTGAGAATGAAAGGGACATGTTTTTATATTGACCAAATTAAATGTGTTAATGTATCTTTCGCGCTCTATAGCAGGCAGGGTGGACAGATAAAATACTCCACATGTTTAATCTGAGTGATTTCATAAGTTATTTACGCCTGCCGGCTGTGTACAAACGTTGCTATTTTTGTTCCGCTATTTTGTATGGAAGTCAATGGGAAGTCTGGTTTGTTTTCCCCCCAAAAGGGGCGGTGACGAAATTTACAGTCAAGTTCCCGGATGTGCCGGTAGTCCGTATGACAGAGCATCAGTGCCCGGTTGCATGAAAGTCCTTAAGCTAAGAAATCCCTTAAATATAAGGTTAAGGGTCCCCTTAATAAAAAATGGGTGGCAAGAAAAACCCTTAAGTGAACCTTAAGGCTGTCAGTAAGTATTTACCCTTAAATGCTAAAGTATTACCTTAAGGTCTGCTACAGTATGCGTTGCTAGAAAGTCCTTAAGTCCCATTTTCCCTTAAAAACTTAAGGGACTATAAGAGGTCCCTTAACGTCACAAGCGATGGCTGATTTTATGTTTATTTAAGAAAATGAAGTACCAACGTGCATTTCTAACGTTCAAAATAATCCCTTCGAGAACAGTGATGCGCATTTATTAGGAGAATAGCGGTTTGATCGTCCGTCAATCTAAAGTGTTTCCAGTTTGAATTACTTTCAGGTTCTATACATGCGGCACTTTACAGTCTGTTATTTGCGATGTTTCATTGTACACAAATACGGCGTCTTTTGAGCTGCTTGCGTTGATTTGTTTACGCTGTGATATTTTGTAACTATAGCAACTGCTTCTCCGCTGCCGTGTTTTGGCAGAGACTACCGTAAAATACTTAGTATACGTAAACACTTATGTTAGGGTGACAGTTAAGACCTTTGTTGCAACGCTCTTAAATAAATCCCTTACCTCAGGGTTTATTCTCCCTCAGGGAAACCCTCACTTAAGGAGTTTCCTGCAACCGGGCACATGGAGATATTCTCACGAAAGAAGTTAGTAAGCGATGTTAAGCATTATATATTTGAACAAGTTTAAAAAGTCTATCATCTGCTTTATGCATACTAAATACATGTTTATCAGCAGATGTGGAACATTGTGGAATAAAAATAAAGACTTTAAGGTTTCTCATGCTGCTTTTAAACAGGCAGAATGATTTTCAGCATGTTACAATAAAAAACACTTCAACAAACACTCAGAAGTTTACTTTTTGACCAAACCACACGAGCACATTTAAATGATCTGTAATAAAACAACACTTTTAATGCTTAAACTTTAGAGAAACAGATTAAATGACATGTTTAAGGTTATTGTGTACACATATTGAACACATTCGCGTTTCTGTCAGTCTCTCACTCTCTATCTTGTAACTCCTCATATTCATTTGAAACTTCAGAGAAACATTAAACAACATATTTATGCTCATTGTGTATGATAGTGAATACGCGTTGTTCTCTCACTCTCTACTACTTCCGGTTAGATTCCGAAGTGTGCATACGATGGACCCTTTACTATCCTATGATGCCCCAGGAGCGGAGTTATGCAACGAAGAAAAAAGGCGAAAGCAGCGATGTGGCCGTTTTCGCGCTGGTATGACATGACGTGACGACGACGTATGTCACGTGATGTATCAACATGGCAGATGTAGTATGTCCGAAACGCATTCATACTACTTAGGATTCATTCTATACAGTACCTACTGTTTTAAAGGTCAGTAAGTAAGTACTTCATCTCATTTAGTACCTACTGAACAGTATGGGGTTTCGGACGCAGCCTTAGCCTTGATAGAGAGGCTGCATAGCAGGGAACGTGTCAAACGGGAACACACTTCATGTGTTGTTGGCCAATTCCTTAGTGTGGTCCAAAGGCTCCAGAATAAATAACATTGAAATGAAACTGGCCATCAGCGGAATTCAATTGGTTTGGTAAGAGCAAGGGAGACTACAAGGAAGTCATCGCTAAAAAATAAGTACTTTTTGACTGTAAATAAAATTGTAAGGAGTAAAAAGTACTTTTTTCTTAATAAATGAAATTAAGGAAAAGTAAAAGTATTGATTTTTAATTGTACTCAAGTAAAATAAAAATCCCCAAAAATAATACTTAAGTACAGTAATCAAGTAATATTACTCAAGTACTTTACACTTCTGCAATTTAGAGTATTAGGATTTCTAGACAAGGGTTTCATGTACTTATTTTTATGGAAAAACTCAATATCGACCATATCAACATTTTGACTTTTTCTGCCTGTAGCTGAAAATTAGACCATGCACATTTAGACTCATTTAGACAGCACAGATAACAGCATCCTTGTTCTTTCTGTGGATAAAGACAACTTTTCTGCAACTTATACAACCCGGAAGTTTCACCCTATAGGGCAAACAGCTGTATGTCTGTGTATGTTTTTGAGGATCGCTCTGCGTCTGATCTCTTTTAAAAGTCCTTCACAAAAATTTAATTATCTCATCTTTTTGCTCAAAATGTTGTGTTTTTGAAGAAACCTACCCATATTTGAGAGGTGATTACAAGAGAACTAATGAAGGTAGGATGAAACATTTTTTTCTTTGAAAGCAGAGGGTCTGTTCTTTCGTATTGCCTACTTGATATTGTATGTTTATATATTTTAAGAACATCATTTTCTGGAAGGCATTAGACTTTTGTGAAAATCATGAAAAATGCTAGTGCTGGCTGGCAACTTTTTAAAAAATGCTGGTAGGTAAAGAGTTAAAAGAGAAATGAAAACAAACACCTATAGAAACAAGGCACACTGTTTTAATAAAAGATTGTGTTGACAATGGTTTTGTGTTAACGTGTTTGGTGTTGTATTAAATTAAGGAGTAGCAAAGTCTTTTTCTTTAGTTTCCTGTTTAACATTTATGTTGGGTGTTAACTATTTGTATGAGTGCTCAGTGCTGTTAATTGATCATTGCTTTGCAAGGGCTCAATCTGATGGTTTGAGGTAGAATGTTTCAGTGAAGTCTCAGACGAGTTTATGCCAAAAGATATTACAAGTTAAATTCTTTATCATCAAGTTCTATTAGAAATAATCTTACCTCAGTCTCCCCAGTTTACATTGAGGATTCTTCAGTACATCAGAGATCATCTTCATTCCTGAAACTCCAAAAGGAGTCTCAGACAGATTCAGATCTCTCAGGTGTGATGGATTTGATTTCAGAGCTGAAGTCAGAGCAACTAAATATTCATTCATTATACCACGAGCAATCATCCTGTAGAGATATTAAGATAAAATATCAGTTTAAAATTACATGAGAATGAGTAAATAGTGTAATTGATTTTGGGTGAACATCTCTGAACATGATTTTGGGTTCTTGCATAACATACTGTATGACAACTATTAAAATATTACAAAAAAGGTATTTTACTATTGAATTGTTTTATTTAAATTAGAGCCCGAACAATATGGATTTTTGGGGGCCGATGCCGATATTAACTTGAAAAGAGCCGATTTATAAGCCGATATTTTGATTTTTAAAAAACTGTATATTAGTCCCATTTCCTGTAAACTGCACTTACACAACATTCAATAGCAAAATATCTGCCTGTTCTATGTATGTGGGCTGTATAAACAATTTTCCAGAAGGGATTATGTTAAAAAAAGCCTTAGATTACAGTCTCAATGACTAAACAATTGCACATCAAAAGTATATATTTTTAATGATCAAAAAACAGTCTGGTTCCCTTTCAATACGGTTCACTTCGCATTGCGTCAGTTAGCTCACGCTATGGGGGAAACTCCTGTTTACTCCGTGACTGAAGCCTATTGGTTAACGTCTGTACAAAGTACAGACCAATGACGTTTGAACCCGCGCGCGGGAGGAACGCGTCCCTATATAAGCGCGGTTCAATCGTCAGGAGCTCATTATTTTCTCCTTCAGCGCGAACCTCTCGCTGCTCCGAAGAAAAGAAGAAGCCTTACCTCGCCGTTGACAAAAGCCCTGCAGCGGAGTCCAGGCCTAGCATCTTCCCCTGCCGTTTTCCGGCTGAGAACCGAAGATAGCAGAGTCCAGGTCTAGCGTCTTCCCCTGCCGCTTTCCGGCCGAGAACCGAAGATAGCCTTCGCTTGCCGTGGTACGAGCCCTGTGCAGCGGACACGCCTGACGAGGTCTCCCCTGCGGCCGCCCGGTAAGATCAATATTTTTAATATAAAGCTATAAGCTAAAAGAGCAGGCGCTGTTGTAATAGCGTCCAGCACAGCGGCTCGGTGAGCCTCTCTGCTATGAATTTCCTCCGAGCGCGTTACCGGTCTGGCACCTCCCACGCCGGGACCGCGCTTATGCTTTGGTTGTCTTATCCATGTTTCGTGCTCCCCCTGCTGTTCCTCTCTCGCCGGGATGAACACACGGCGAGCCATGAGACTAGATGGATGCATAGACAAGCACACACGGACTAACCCCCCCTGTGTTCTGTCACACCGCAACCGTTCATGCTTACAGAGTCCCTTCTCTCCTCTCACATTCAGTGGCGAGATCTCTGGCACATATATTAATCCCCCGAGTGCATCGGGTGATACCGTCACGACGCATGGCTGTTCTGTCTGTGTTGCTGCTCCCCTCTGCCGTTCCTCTCTTGTTGAGATGAACAAGCGGGGAACCGTAGACCTGGATAGATGCATACGACAAGCAAACACGGGCGGTCTGCCCCTGTCTCTGTCATAGCACAGCCACTCGTGCTCCACGCTCGCGGAGTCCCTCGCTCCTTTCCCCACAGTGGTGAGGTCTCTTAACGGCTTAGCTAGCACGCGGTATTACGGCTCGCTGCCTCTAAATGCAGCTGTCCAGTGTTCAACGATTACAGAGCTTCATGCCCCTCCCCTCCTGGAGCGGCGCGATCTCATTCGTCTGCTCGATAGGGCCGATTCGCCGCTATTGGAGCACCAAGAACACTCATTATAAGAGAGCTTCATGCCCCTCCCCTCCTGGAGCGGCACGATCTCATTCGTCTGCTCGATAAGGCGGACACGCCTCTATTGGAGCGCTAAAACACTTATTATAGAGCTTTACTGGCCTGAGCCGATCTCACTTCAGATAGCTCATTCTTCGTCTGCCTGGTAATTTCTCTCTGGTTTAGACGGAATCAGAGGCAGAACGAATTTGTTTATAATATACTGAGGCCCGAATACCTCCCTTTATTCAATCCCGTCCTATATCAGTGCGCTGAATATTGGTACATTCTTATATATATACCCGGTTTTTCTGCCCTTTTAATAAACGGCAAAACCGCGGGCCTCA
Organism: Paramisgurnus dabryanus; assembly: GCF_030506205.2. Classification (NCBI taxonomy): domain Eukaryota; kingdom Metazoa; phylum Chordata; class Actinopteri; order Cypriniformes; family Cobitidae; genus Paramisgurnus; species Paramisgurnus dabryanus. The sequence continues at coordinate 8,875,500 of NC_133344.1, read as the reverse complement.
CGGCAGACTTCCTCTCTGCGATGGGTTCAGTCTGACATTGAACCACCTAGACATACTACCCTGCTCCGTGAGCCGTTCGGTCACCGTCACTACTGAGGCTTGTGCACCTGAACGGCTGAGCTCTGGTCTCCGCAGCACAGCTGCATCAACAGAGAACGAAACTGTCTGGGAGAAAAGGGGTTATGTCGCGCCTCGGCTGGACTGCCCTGAAATGTTTTCTGTGTGCTGTTTATCCAAACATACTGTGTAATACTGTCGGCTATGCGACCTCACTATAGTGGCGAACGGTATTTAATTCCTCTAAAAAGAGTAATTTCCGTGCTTACTATACTGTGTATTGACACCCACGGTTGTACGGTGTCTCTAAACACTTTATCGCCTTACTGACAAGCAATCAGTAATACGCACACACGGCCCGCTGTCCATAATTCTATCGACGCTAGCCGAAAAAAAACCCGGTTTGGCCATATACTGTGTATTGACACCCCACGACTGTACGGTGTCTCTAACACCTTTCTGCCAAATTCGCTCGCAGCCCACCTCAGTTTCTCCGCTACGATGCTGATGGCGCAAACGAGCACGGTCTTACGGCTGTTATTCTTTCTTCCTAGAGGAAGGACAGCCTCAGACTTTTGCATGGCTCCAAGCGTTTGAATCGCGCCCTCTCCGGACGGCCACTCAAAGGCTTACAGCCAAGCGGTTTATGACGTTTTTCAGCCATATAGCTGATTTATATTAGCAGATCCGAAGACGCTCACACCTCCGCTCCAATACTCGGAGATATTAAGGGTAATATCAACCTCAAGTGAGCTTGCTACCCGCCACAATAAGTTTCAAAGCTTAAAGCGCGCGCACAGTCAGACGCGCGCGGCATCTCGTTTAAGACGGGCACACGTACCCCTCTAACGAGCCTCAGAAAGCTGAATATCGTGGCATTCTGTTCATAAGTCCACTTCAGTTTGACTAAGCAAAGGTCCCGCCCCGAGCTGACGGCCGGGAAGCTTGCTTAAGTTACACACGGCTGCATGAAGTGCTGTCATTACGAGCTAGCCCAGCATTTGCTGTGGGTTGAACACGCTTTACGACGGCAATCAGCCTTCGGCGCGTGGAACGCCGTTTGTCTCATATAAATCACCTTGTACTGTGAATACGGTACATTAAGAGGATGATTTAGCACTGCAGCACTCTCGACCGTGTTATTGTGATAATGCGGTCGGGCAATCTACGGTGGTTTCATTATTTACCGAACCAGACTGAGATCTCGCCCCCTGAACAAGCTGACGAGTCATCTCCTTTATAAACTCATTGCATCGCTTTATAAGCTATGTTCAATCAGAGTGATTGGCATCTCATGCTTAAACTACCAATATTAACCCATTACGATGGGCGTGCGGAGATGGCATCCGTGGGACACAACCTACATTACGTGCCTTATGACACATTGACACAAGCTGCTAGGACCCCTTTCACGAGGCGTCCTTATGCAAAGTCTGATCCATTCTGTCTAGTGACATTTGAAAGTCAAAACCCCCCGCGAATCGCCGGTGGAACACTTTCTCCTCACTACAGAGGCACGGCGGCTCTCTCCCCTACCTATATCTATGTGGCCGTGGTAACAGCGAACCACGCTTTTACGACCGACCATTCATTTAATTCACAAGCCTGTCATCTCTCAGATGCGGACGGCGGCGGTAATAGCGAACCATGCTTTTACGGCTGGCCATTCACTTTATTCATAAGCCTGTCATTTCTCAGATGCGGACGGTGCCCGAGGCACAGCGCTCTGGAACTGTCCAAGGTTCCATCAGACGATCAGCTGTTCATCTGCGTCACAGATCACTCACTAGAGCACCTGTCAATACAGGCTATTTATGGATCGTTGACGTTATCACCTCCCGTGACAATTATGCTCACTTGTCTTAGAGCATGGGCATGGTCTTAGAGGTTTCTCATTTGACAATTGTGACACGGCCGGCTGGTCCCCGCCGTCCACGTTGTCAGTTTACAGCTTCGACATCCCTGCTTCGCGCACTACTGAGGTTTGTTGCATTAAAGGTGCGCCCATTAGCTCACCTGTATGCACGATATGGTTTTTAATTATATGCGTCCACCGTGCGCTTAGAGAAGCTCACATGTACACGCTATAACATTTTGGTATACAATAAGATGCGCTTGGGAAAGCTCACCTGTATACATAGCTGTGTTATGCTTTGTGACACATACATTGTTGTTCATCTGTGTACGTTCACGGTGCGTTGGGTGCCCACCGTTACGTTCATCAATCATATCTGTACACATTCACGGCGCGTTCTGTGCACTGATTTATCTATACGCATTCACGGTGCACTGAAGAGTTCACCCGTGTGCGCACAATTTATTATCAGAACACATGACGGCGCGCTCGAGAATCTTGCCGGCCTGTGCATTATAACACTCTGATTCATCTATATGTATTCACAATGTATTCAAGTGTTCACCTGTGCCCGTGCAATTTATAGTCAATACACATTTACGGCGCGCTTGGAAAGCTCACCGATCTGTGCACTATAATACTACCTATATGCATCCCGATGCGCTCGAGGGTGCACCTGGGTTCACACTATTGTGGTATCTGTATAATCCCACGCTACGAACCGTTCTGCCGCATATTTTAGTCAGATCGGCCGTTCGTGAGCTTCGCAGATCACTCACTACGTATGTCTGTTGCTAACAGTGGTTATTTAGATGGATCGTTGAAACCATCGCACTGGCTCACGCCCCTCTATGAGCTATGTCCTATATAGAGCCCACTCTGTGCGAGTTTGGCTTCTTCATGAACTTGGTCTACAGGGGTATCTATATCTATATTTGATGTCTGCTACGCGGCCGGCTGGTCTTCGCCGTCTACGTTGTCAGATTGTACAGCTTAGACGTCCCTGCCCTACGAGCGCAGGTTCTCTCGGCTCAATCATGCACGCTCATGCGTTTTATGTGTACACCACGGTGCGCTCAGCGAGCTCACCAACGTGACTCTGAATTTACTTATCTCGCACAGCCGCGGCGCGCTCGGTACCTCGCCGTCTTGTGCTATGCGTTGACGCAATGCGAAGTGAACCGTATTGAAAGGGAACGCTTAGGTTACTCATGTAACCCCGGTTCCCTGAAATAACGGGAACGAAGCATTGCGTCTCTTGCCGTGCTACAAACGTCTACGCAGCGAGTGTTATTCGGCTGCGCGCTTCAGTCGAATAATAATGAGCTCCTGACGATTGAACCGCGCTTATATAGGGACGCGTTCCTCCCGCGCGCGGGTTCAAACGTCATTGGACGTTAACCAATAGGCTTCAGTCACGGAGTAAACAGGAGTTTCCCCCATAGCGTCAGCTAACTGACGCAATGCTTCGTTCCCGTTATTTCAGGGAACCGGGGTTACGTGAGTAACCTAAGCGTTTTAAACATTTAACACTTTTACTTACTTCCAGTTGAAGCTGGTTTTAACAGTCTGTGTACTGTAAATAAATTATAATACATGTCCCCTCTAGTTTAATAATTTCTGACACCCCTACTGTAGTTACTGTAACTACACTATATTTGCTTTCACAGACACATTCACAACGGACCCGTATATCTTCTCCCCTTCTCTGTGTGCAGTCTGAATCAAAACATTTGCAGTTAACAGGTCATGTGTGAACAGAACCTTTCCGGGCTCCCAATTTACCAGTAAGACAGGTTGTAAGATTACCAGTAATTTACCGGTAAGTGCGATGTGTAAACTAAAAATATAGGAATATCCGGCATTAAGAACGGACAACGTCAGACCGCGCTGACATCTTCGGGCCAATCAGAACGTTTTTATACAGATGACGCGTTTACCCCCGCATTGTTTACGGACATTTCCACACACATGCTGCTTAAAAGTCAAGCACACCTGAAGCTAACATCCACATTTCTTCACCAAAGTTGTTTAAAACAGCTTACCATCTATTTGCCAAACTGCCAACGTCCTTAGCACATTCTCTGTGAAGCCTAATGTGGAAACACAGGTTCCGTTTGACGCCGCCTAAAGGTACATTTACATTATAAGCGACTTTGTCGCTGTGTGTCGCTCATCTCTTTCAAAAGAGCCGTTTCTAAATCTAGTTGTCATAAACAAATGAGTAACGTCTGCTCCAGTAAATGACAAGATGCGAATGAAGTGACCTCCACTGCTTTGTTCTCATTGGTAGTCGCTTCCGATTGTCGCTCATAATTTGCATAAAGTTAAACTTTTGATTTCTTAACTTTGAGGCGTGACTGGACACGCCCATCCAGCCGTCAACGGTCACTGACGCTCGTGTCACCAGACGCCACCGAGCTTACATTAAAATCAATGAGATTGCGTCACTCTGCTACTGCTAGTCGCTTATAACGTGAATGTACCTTAACCCAATGTTGTTTGGTCACAAGCAACTTCGTAACCATCAGCGTTTGCCACAGATGTGAAAACAACAAAATACGTACTGTGGATATTAAAGGCAAAGTGCACAATGTTTGGAAAACGCTTTGGAAAAGGAAACGGGCTGACTACCAAAACACACTTATAGCCAATCAGCAGTAAGGAGCGTGTCTACAAACCGACATCCTTGCCGGGTTGCGTATGTGTGGGGCGGGTCTTTTAAAAGAAGGTCCAGATTCTATTGGGGTAGGGGCATGTTTGGGTGTAATCATTAGGGGTGGAACAGTACATGTATTCGTTTCGAACCGAATCGGTACGGGGGTCACGGTTCGGTGCATGAATTTAAACGGAGAATACACGGTATGAAAATAAAAAAACTTTTAATTAATGCAAAATAATTAATGTAATGCGGAACTACAGTTAGATACGCGGGTTCTTTTTGGACAGCTAATCTGTTGCCCTGCTTTAGCTCTGAAGCTCTAATTGGCACCGATGCAGCCGAGCTCCGCCTATGTATGCGCTCTATCAGGGCCCGTCTACATTCTGGCACTCTGCAGTTTTTGGTCAGGTCGACGCCACTCCAGTCAGTTAGTGAGCAGCGATAGCGAGGATGGCAAGTGGTGTTCCACAAGAGTTAAACGCTCTGCCGGCCTCTTTAAGATCTCAAGTTTAGCAAAACTTCAGTTTTCCAGTCAGTTGCAATAGTACAGGCGAGAGAGTGGTGGAAAAGACGAGGACTGTGCGTCGGCGTTGTTCAGCAGTTGTTAGGTATGTGAGTGGAAATACATCTAATCAGGGCTCTCAAGTCTCACGCATTCACCTTGACACACACGCATTTCAGTCAGTTCACACGCTCACAAGCCACACTTTGTATTTCTCACGCTGAGAAGTAGGAGATTGTCCTGCTAATATACAATTAATGGACGAGGCGCAGTTCCCTTTCAGTCGGTCACTACGACGTCACGTCGTGACCGACGAATTGGGAACCGCTCCGCGGGTGACCTATCTACTTCGAGAAACTATGAAAACGCCAATGAACTTGGCATGCAGGTATTTGCATAATGCCGGCGCCGCCCCGCCAGGTGCGTATATAAGCCGCAGGTGCACAATCCCAAATTAGCTTTTATTGCTTCGAAGCAGGCAGACATCTGCTCTCGAGAAGCTGTTACTGATCTTCGTAGATCCTGTGCTGCAGAGAAAAAGATCTCAGCTTGCTGAAGTTAGTTGGGCAAAGACACCTCAGCGGAGGCTCGCAGTGTTTTTCTCCACCCTTTCTCTCTCTCTCTCTATCTCTTTCATTTAGGATTTGAGTTCGAGTGAGTGCGTTGCCTCTCCCTGTGTGTTTCACCAGCTTGCACAAAGAGTGATTTCTCTAAAAAAGCAGCACGTTTGAGCTTTGTGTCTTTTTAAGACAGCCACTCATTCGTGTCACGGTCGGGTGCGTCTTTTTAAAGATGGCATTCCGCCCGTGCTCCGTTTCTGGTTGCGGTGTGTTCATCGCTCCCCGGGATGGCCACGAGCGTTGTGTTTCGTGTCTAGGGCTCCAGCACGCAGAGGCAGCATTGCGTGATAGTTCATGCTCCATCTGCGAGGGCATGACTATGGCGGATTTGCGGAGACGGGTGTCGTTTCTCGCCTAAGGGAACCAGTAAGTACTACGTGACTTGTAGCTAGGGCTGTGACGATAACCGCGTCACCGCATCACCGCAGTAATGAGATGCCAACCGCGGTGCTGAGTTCATCATCGTCATCACCGCACTTTTTATATTTTCATTATTTTGCTGGTGAAAGTTACAGAAGTCATATGGTGTATGATATGAACTATACACAAAAGTCATTGTTAATCATAATTTACTGTCTTCCATCCTGTGTTCAAGGGTTCTAGAGAAAAAACTGCTTTCCGCACAAGGGGGAGGGACGGTGCATTAAACATATATAGGGGTTTATTATGTGCGCATGTCTTATAATTGTTATTTAATTACTTAGTTTCAGTACTTAAATACACACAAGTAGCCTACTGTCACGGGCGCAATCTTCTTAAACATGAAGCCATTAATTTAAGCGCGTCATGCCCAGGTGCTCTGATATTCATTGCATGCCATGGAACTGTACCAACTCACTCACTGCGCGAATAACAAAATCTCAAGTGCAAGGAAATCTCACAGCCATGCGCATTACATTATTCAGGTGCAAGAAGGTCACCGGGCAGCACGAAATGCGCGTTGGTACTGATAAGTATAGCATAATTATTTAAAACTATAATGGTCAAACATGCCAACTATAGTTATGAAGGCTAGCGCGGTCGGCTGTAGACCTATATGTCTGACTATCGTAGCGAGGAAATGCCACTATCTAAAATCACATCTTGTGATGATTAACTATCATGTGGCGTTTGTCGGACTTGGGAGCACCAAACATACCTTTAGTAAAGCATAAAACTTCAGCCCAGCAACGACAGTTGGAAATCTCCAAGACTTTTGCGAGAGGAGCAAAGTACCATAGTGACATCAGTCAGGCAGGTGAGGGCTTACTGACCGCGTGACCCGTTAATGCTGTAAACTAATTTCTCCAGCTCGGGATCAAAAAAGTTTTATTATCTTCTTGATTATGTAAATGGACAGCAGTAATTTAAAGCATTGATTGGAGTATCCATAAGTTTTGCGCAGTTATTTACGGGATGATGCAATACGTTATTTCGTTTCGTATCTGCTTTGAAAAATTATAATTAAACATATTAACTATAGTAACATGAAATAATATTTATTTTCGTTTCTTTTGAGTTTAATATGAATTATGGAACAGTTTTTGTCATTGTTTGTAACCCATTTTATTGTGCAATAAATTATTTAACGTTCAACCCGTTGCGTTTGGAGGAGTGCGTTATATCCACGGAGTGTTACCCGAAAAACACTCTAAAAATGTCTAAAGAAATTGGAATCAAGGTTTTGCTTACAAGAAACAATGTTAAGCTCGGGCTCGGCATGTTCTTTCTAGTTTTTTTCAGGTTGCTATTGTATGAAATGTATTGTACAAAATGGGTTATAAACGATGACAAAAAATTATATAATTATTATATATATGTATTGCTATATATATATATTATACCTATGGAAATAAATATTATTTTATGTTGTTATTGCTAATATAATTTGTTGTTTTAATAATAAATAAGAAGACGTTTCCGATGCTTTGCGGGGGTGGGGGGTTGTGCTTTTGGGCTTTGGGGGTTACTGTTGTGCGGTTAACCGCATAACCGCATGATTTTTTTATGCTTCACCGCGGTGAGAAAATATCCTAACCGTCACAGCCCTACTTGTAGCTAGTACGTACATTGGCCGGCGTACTCTGAAACTGTCCGCTGCGCGCCGGCCCCCCAAAATTTTTCCCAGACCCCGGGGTGGGGCCCATCTCGCCCGAGGGCCGGCCCGGTCGCGTGAGGTGCGTCCCGTCCCCCAGGACCCCAGGGGGGCGGAGCTAGCCGGGGTCAAAAACATGGGGTTTCTCTTGCAGTAGCAATTTAGGAAGTGCAATTCATCGGGCGACGCCCCCGGACCACCCCATGACACGGACCCACTATTTGTCCATTTGCCCATTATTTGCGTGGATTGACCCCCTGACCCCACCTGACCGCACCCCCACCCTCCCCATGACACGGACCCACTATTTGTCCATTTGCCCATTATTTGCGCGGATTGACCCCCTGAACCCACCTGACCGCACCCCCGACCCCCCCCCCATGACACGGACCCACTATTTGTCCAATTGCCCATTATTTGCGCGGATTGACCCCCTGACCCCACCTGACCGCACCCCCAACCCCCCCCCCATGACACGGACCCACTATTTGTCCATTTGCCCGTTATTTGTGCGGGATGACCCCCTGACCCCACCTGAACCCCCCCCCCGACCCCCCCATGACACGAACCCACTATTTGTACATTTGCCCATTATTAGTGCGGGATGACCCTCCTTTAGAGCCTCAGCGATTTCGACCGCGTGGACTCGACGCAGACGACGCCCAGATGGCATCAAGGTAACTTTCGTGCAATTTCGACATGTACACGAACCCACTATTTTTTTTTTATGGAATCGATGACACGTGTCAGTGGCGTAGCTCCGCCCCACGGCGAATAACCGCCCCGAGACGCACGTTCCCGAGCACGGCTCGACCCCCTCATCACGTGTGAGCGGTTTGAGCTAAATCCGGCAAAGTTTAAAATTTTGTCCAAAAAATTGACGTAAGGGGTACGTACCCCTGTCGTCTTTTTTGGACCAAATTTTCGACCTCCTCCGATCTTCACCAATCTCGCACCACGCGTCAAGCGTGCCGAGACTGAGACAGGGGTGCAGGTCCCACCCTCCTAGCTCGTTCCTGTGCCGAGATAGAGGCCTGACACGTACATACAAATAGTCTGCCAATGGACAAATAATGGGTTTGTGTCACTGCTTTCCTTTAGAGCCTCACTGATTTCGACCGCATTAGCGCGACACGGACGAAGCGCAGAGAGCGTTGAGGTCACTTGCGCGCACGTACGACATGTACACAAACCCACTATTTTTTTTTTATGGAATCGATGACAAGTGTCAGTGCCGTAGCTTCGCTCCGCAACGAGTTACCGCCCCAAGACGTGCGTTTCTGCCCACGACCCGACCCCCTCTTCACGCGTAAGCGGGTTTGAACAAAATCCGGGGACGTAAAAAATGTTGTTAAAAAAAAAAATGACGTAAGGGGTACCCCTGTCGTACCACGTCACCGCACCCTTCAAAACGCCCCCACTCTCAAGTTGTCGTACGCGCGCGCAAGTGACTTTGACGCTATCCGTGCTTCGTCCGTGTCGCAGTCATGCGGTCGAAATCGCTGAGGCTCTAAAGGAAAAAACTGACAAAAACCCATTATGCGTCCATTGGCAATCTATTTGCAGGCAAGTGTCAGGCCCCTATCTCGGCGCAGGAATGAGCTAGGAACGTGGTACACACATTCCTGTCCTAGTCTCGGCACCCTCTACGCGCGGTGCAAGTTTGAAGTAAATCCGGGATTTTTTTTATCTCAGGCACTGAATTTCGGCCTTTTTTTTCCAATTTGAATGCCCGTAGCTTAGCCCTCAAGAGGGACACCAAAAAAAATAAAAAATCTATCTCGGCCAAGGAATGTCGTAGAGACTTGGGGGTGGTGTCGTTTGAAAGGTCTCGCCGCCCCCTCAGACACGCCCCCAACCCCAAGTCTCTATGGTCCCGCCCCTTTCCGATACACCATTGTTTTCAAAATGCCTTTTCAAAAGCGCATAGCTCCGCCCTTGAAAGAGCCACTCCCTCGACCCTGGGCTCTTTGTAAAGGTCTTGACCGGGCCTTTCCAACGAACCCTCATTCGAGTCTCTAAGACCTTCCTGGACTGAGCAATGAAGCCCCAAATTGAGCTTTTATTCACCCTTTTTCACAAAAAAGCCCTAAAAGCCAAACTCAAAAATCCTTCTCACAGAAATTTTACCAGGTGAATCAGCATCGTCTGAAACGCCTAGAAAACTTGTTTCCTGGTGACAAATTTTCGCGTCCCATACAAAAAACATGAAAAAATAGGATTTTTGCAGCCTCACTGAAGGGCCCCAGAAGGGCCTAGGTGCCCCAAATTCGGGGCCCTGGCTCACAGAGTACCCCTCTACGACATATCCAAAGACGGGTGTCGTGGCGCGAAAGAATAAACAACCAGGAGTTGGTTTCCAGAACTCTCTCTCCTCGCGACAGCCCCTCCTTGGAAGATTCCCCTGAGGAAGAACCTTCTTTCTCAACAAGAGGGCACATTATGGCACCCGGCCCCGACCTGTGGAACCTCCATGTGTGGTCTCTGGATGGGGCACGGAGGATTTGAATGATTTACCACAAGAGGTATCTAACACTATTGCTGCAGCGCGAGCGCCGTCTACGAGGCAAGCTTACGCGCTTAAATGGAACCTGTTTGTCGACTGGTGTTCTTCCCAACGTGAGAACCCCCGAGAATGCCCGATTAGTGTTGTGCTTTTGTATCTCCAGCGTCGTTTGGAGAATAGGCTGTCACCATCCACTATTAAGGTCGATATCGCTGCGATATCAGCTCACCATTCACCCGTAAACGGTAGGACAGTGGGTCAGCACGACCTGGTCATTAGATTTCTTAGAGGCGCTCGAAGACTGAATCCTTCGCGTCCTCCCTCTATTCCTCCTTGGGACCTGTCCTTGGTGCTAAAATCACTCCAGGAAGCCCCATTTGAGCCTCTGCATATTGTGAGTGTTAAATTTCTTACTATGAAGACTTTAACTCTCCTTGCTTTGGTTTCTGTTAAAAGGATAGGAGATATTCATGCATTTTCGGTCGATGATTCGTGCCTTCAGTTCGGGCCAGCTGCATCCAGCTTAACACTGAGACCCCGGCCTGGCTTCGTGCCCAAAGTTCCCACCACCCCTTTCAGAGATCAGGTGGTGAACCTGCAAGCGCTGCCTTTGGAGGAGGCAGACCCAGCCATGGCTTTGTTATGCCCTGTTCGTGCACTACGTGTGTATATAGACAGGACACAAGGCTTTAGGACCTCAGATCAGCTCTTTGTTTGTTATGGTGGTCAGCAGAAAGGAAAAGCTGTCACCAAGCAGAGGATGTCACATTGGATTGTGGATACTATAGCCCTTGCATATCAGAAGCAGGACGTGTCTTGTCCATTTAATTTACGTGCCCACTCTACATGCAGTGTGGCATCATCTTGGACACTGGCTCGCGGTTCCTCGCTAACGGATATTTGTAGAGCTGCAGGCTGAGCGACAACTAATACGTTCATAAGATTCTATAGTGTTCGTGTCGAGCCGGTATCCTCTCGGGTTCTTCCTGTTAACTAGTTAAAAACACAGAGGGTCGGCTCGTGTGTCGGCTTGGAGCCTCTATTTTGGTGCTGCACATTTGCACCATTATGGAAGGCCGTCTAGACAAAAACGTCACAAAACAGTTTTTGGCTCTCCTCCACCACCCTGATAGCCGATGTTGCTGAGCATCTGCTGTCAGCCTATCACTGATGTATTTTCTGTAAACCTGTGTAGGCTAGGCATCCACATTTGTCCCCTACGTGGGGTTCATTTGTGTGTATAGTCCATGGGGTTCAATCCTCCACGTTTTTCCTTAGCAGAGCTTGCTCTGCATCTCTCTGCTTACCATGTATTGTTCAGAGTCTTCTTATGAGCAACCTGTCGGTTGTTTCATATTTTTATGTCATCAATTCAACCTTCTTAGGGTGTGGCTTCCGCAGTGTTAGCTCCGCTCAGTTTAGACGCTTCCCCAGTTCGCTGGTTCACTATCGTGGGTTAGGGAACAGGTAGTGACCGGCCTTCTGCATTTCGCCTTAGGTTCCGCCCCTTATGTGGAGGGCGGAGGGCTTTTACAGACACTGGAAGGGTTCAGCTGCAGTGGCCTTTTGGTAGGGATTCCCAAATACGTCGGTCACTACGTGACGTCGTAGTGACCGACTGAAAGGGAACGTCTCGGTTACGTATGTAACCCTCGTTCCCTGAAGGAGGGGAACGGAGACGTCACGTCCCGTCGCCACAGTTTGCTGTTCCATTGCTGTTTTTAGGCCGGGCACTGTTGCTCGGCTTCTCAGCAATAATATAGCTAATTTGGTATTGTGCACCTGCGGCTTATATACGCACCTGGTGGGGCGGCGCCGGCATTATGCAAATACCTGCATGCCAAGTTCATTGGCGTTTTCATAGTTTCTCGAAGTAGATAAGTCACCCGCGGAGCGGTTCCCAATTCGTCGGTAACGACGTAATGTCTCCGTTCCCTTCCTTCAGGGAACGAGGGTTACATACGTAACCGAGACGTTCTGTCGAGTTCAGCTGCTTTTTTAAAGTGTGCTCAACTTTACGCAGCGCCATCAGCGTCAGAGTACCGCGAGAAATCTAGCGGAGGAGGCTGATTTCAAATCGCTCTCGCTTTACTCTGACGTCATCCACTTGTCGTTTCTTGCAGCGCCTCGTGAAGTCGTACACACCTATTAATTCATCCTACAAGCCTTGTTCTTTAGTACATTAATATGAAATAAGGCCAAAATGTAATTTTAAAATGTATTTAGGTAACACTTGTAATACATTTGAACCCATATTTGTATGATAGATGAGTACAAGATTACTTAAAGTGGTATACATTTTTGAAATACGAGATAGTATGTTTAATGCATTTCAGTTCATATTCATGACATCTCAAAATAACACTGAAAAGGAAACCTATGTTTTTAAGATTATCTTAAGTACTAAAAAAAATGCCTTCTTCATTTTTGTTTTGCGTTTCCCTCCATTGTACCGAAAGTGAATCGAACCGTGGCGCCTGAACCGAGGTACGAACCGAACCGGGACTTCTGTGTACCGTTCCACCCCTAGTAATCATAGACATTATATACGTAGACACCTCATGACGTGCTGGAACGCATCAAGCATCGGCGCCATATTGGATGGGTCTCCTCAATGTACGCTAGCACCAGAGTCAATGGGAGTTAAAGGAAAGAAAGCCATACTATGGCCGTATTTTGTACAGCTTACGGTTGCAATAACCGGCACAGTATTGATTCCAGATCACATGGGATTACATTTCACAAGTACGATTGAACAATCATTTTGGTTATTTTATGTATTATTTATAATATTATGTCAATGTTCAGCAGGAACTGGTACTCTCTCTCATTACCTTTTGCTGTTTTTTCTTCACATTTGAAGGTTTCCCAGTGATATAGGCATGAGGAGGCAATGGGAAGTTGCTATAAAACAGGAGGGTTTTGTTGTGACAGAGTCGTCAAACTCTGATTCGTTATTAGCAACAGTCACTAGATGGCGCTTCAGTAGCGCGGCCGCTATTTGGAATGAAAATTCTCACAGCCAATTCATTCTCAATTAATTCATATTAAAATTAATTGAATACCCAATTACAAAAAATACCTAATTACGTAAAAATTACATAAACATTGTGTACTAAAGTACTTTTTAAGTAAAAGTAATGTTTAGATGTTTAATGTACTTAAATATAAACCAAAAACTTGAAATTATGAAATGTAGTGGAGTAAAAATTATGATAATATGCTTTGGAATATAAGTTTTCCAAAGAAAAACACTGATAAAATACAGATACTTGAAAATGCACTTATGTAGAAAGTAAAATACTTAAGTAGTGTCTGCCTCTGTCAATATGCCATACTTAAAGAGCATAATACAAAGTATTTTAGCACGAAAGCGGTATTTTTCAATGTGTGACAGCATCCTGTATCATTACTAAATCTCTGCCGCTTATAACAATTCAAACCGTGTGAAAATCCGGTAAAAATTAGAGGAGTTATGATTATTCCTCATTAGAAATGAATGCAAGGGAGCGCACTGGACACCCATCCAAGATGGCGGCCGCGCGATACATCAGCTCCAATAGGCAGCTCAGCCTACGAGGTGTCTACGTATATAATGTCTATGGGTGTAATGCTCTGCCACTGGTTTGGCTGATAGCTTTCTTCTGTAGTGGATTTCTGGCACTGTTGTCAACTGAGGAATTGCAGACCTCCCTCTGGTGGGCAAACTATGCAACACTCATAACATGAGTGAAGCATGAGACTCTGTTTCTCATGTTTTATCGGCCGTTATAAACGCAGATGCCGATTTAAATGTAATTAGCTCATATCGGCCCATAATATCGTCCAGGCTCTAATTTAAATATAACAAAATAATGTTCTTTAACGTGAAAGTTTTAAAGCTTTAAGAATAAATACAGAAACACATTAAACACACCAAACTCATATAACATCTGCACCACTGAAGATTTGAGATTTAAGAGTGAAGAGACTGTTCTTACTGAACTAATCTGGATTCACAAATCACAGGTAACAGCTGCTGAAGTTCTTTCAGTGTTTGTTTTCTTCCTTGGATAAAATCTGCCAGTCTAAACTCCTCAAACTTCTGTTCTGATGTCAACAACACAAAAACTACAGCTGACCACTGAGATGAAGAGAGTTTGGTTTTACATATTGTTTTAGATTTCAGATAATGTTGGACTTCCTCCATTAGTGAATGATCACCCAGTTCATTCAGACAGTGAAACAGATTGATGAATTTCTCTGTTGAAAGATCCTCACTGATCTTCTGTTTGATGTATTTGATTGTTTCCTCATTGCTGTGAGAGCTGTGATCTGTCATCTGTGTAATCAAATCTCGAATGAGTTTCTGATTCGACTCCACTGATAAACCCAGAAGAAAACGAAGAAAAAGATCCAGATGTCCATTTTTACTCTGTAGAGCCTCATCCACAGCCTTCTGGTGTACTTTAGAAAAATTTGTTGTCAGTGAACAGTTCTCGAAGAACAGCGGTGTGTTGTTGTTTATAAAGGAGATGTGAGCATATAGAGCTGCTAGATGTTCCTGTATAGTCAGATGAACAAAGCTGTAAACTTTCCCCTGATACAAACCCAACTCCTCTCTGAAGATCTGAGTACACAATCCTGAGTAGACTGATGCTTCTGATACATCAATGCCACAATCTCTCAGGTCTTCATCATAAAAGATCAGATTGTTTTTCACAAGCTGCTTAAAAGCCAGTTCACCCAGATTTAAGATTAAGTCTTCATCCTTCACTTTATTCTCATAGTCCTTCTGATGTTTGATGTTTGTCTGAATGATCAGGAAGTGTGTGTACATTTGTGTGAGAGTCTTGGGGATCTCTCTTCTCTCTGCTTCACTCAATATTCTCTCTAGAACGGTGCCTGAAATCCAGCAGAACACTGGGATGTGACACATGATGTAGAGACTCCTGGATGACTTCAGGTGTGAGATGATTTGATCAGACAGACTCTTATCACTGATTCTCTTCCTGAAGTATTCCTCCTTCTGTGGATCACTGAAGCCTCGTACCTCTGTGACTCGATCAACACACTCAGAAGGGATGAGATCAGCTGCTGCTGGTCTGGAGGTGATCCAGATGAGAGCAGAGGGACACAGATTCCCCTTGATGAGGTTTGTCAGCATCACGGCCACTGAAGTTGATTCACTAACATCACACAACCTCAAACTGCTGTGAAAATCCAGAGATAGACGATACTCATCCAAACCATCAAAGATGAACAACACTTTATATTCATCACTGAAGATTTCCATTTCTTTTGTCTCTGGGAAGAAAAGATGAAGAAGATCTAAAAGACTGAGTGTTTTGTCCTTCATCAAATTGATCTCTCTGAAAGGAAGTGGAAATATGAGGTGGACGTCCTGATTCTCTTTCTCTTCAGCCCAGACCAGAATGAACTTCTGTACAGAGACTGTTTTTCCAATGCCAGCAACTCCCTTTGTCAGCACACTTCTGATGTGTTTGTGTTTTTTAGGTAAAGGTTTAAAGATGTCATTACATTTGATTGATGTCTCCTTTGTTGTTGTTGTTCTTCTTCTGGATTGTGTCTCAATCTGTGTCACTTCATGTTCATTATTGATCTCTCCACTATTACTCTCTGTGATGTAGAGCTCTGTGTAGATCTCATTCAGTAGTGTTGGGTTCCCCTGCTTTGATGTTACCTCACACAAACACTCAAACTTCTTCCGCAGATTTGATCTGAATTTGTTGAGGACTTCAGCAGGATTAGAGTCGTGGCTGTAAAATTTAATGTGTCAGATTATCATATAGGTATGAGTAAAAAAGCAAAATGTTGTTTTGCATCACATGATACATGATATATTAATAGGGTAAGCAAATCATGAGGATTTATTCAAAATGTTCAAGTATTTAGATAATCAACTTTTTCTAGCATCTACTGTCATGGTTCTGCCATCTTGTCCTTTGTTTTATCTAGTCTTGTGGCAGAATCATGACAGACCCATGTTTTGTGTGGGTTCACGTGGTCTCAGTATTGGTTTACTGGTCCACGTGTTCCCTGTGTCTTGTCTCTTTTACCCCGCTCCCTTGTCATCCTCTCCTCATTATTGTTTGATTCACATCACCTGTTCCCCTCTTGATTTGCTCCCCTATTTAATCCTCTTGTATTCATTGTCCTGTGCTTGTGCATTGGTCCTAAAACCTGTGAGTACCCTGTCAAGAAGTTAAGTCTAGTCTTGTCAAGTGTTTTGTATATTTAGTGTTTTGTCTAGTTTATTGTTTAGTGTCATAGTCTAGTCTTGTCAAGTTTAGTGTTCTTTGTAATATCCTGTTTACGTTGTTTTGCCCCCTCGTGGGTTTTATTTTCTGTTTGTAATATAAATAAAGTCTTTTCGTTTGTACCTGCTGTCTGCACTTGGGTTCCTCCATACATCCACATAACATCTACAACAAAAAAATATAAAATCCTATGATTTACCTGAAATCGGGACTCATGTTTTCAGTGAAGTCTTGTGGTTGATTCTCAGATTGCTCAGTCGTCGTCGTCTTCTTACAATCGGGTTCTGTTCTGATTCGTCTGGATGGCAAGAATGAGAATCAAGAATCACTTTACACTTTAATATTAGTGAGATTTTTCACATTATTCTGTTCGACTGTTCGGACGCTTTTACTTGCGCTCTGTGCTTTGCGCTTTTGCTTTTTCGCTTTTATCTTTTGATTCAACTACCAGCAGTTCAGCACAGTGCTCAAACTAAACAATTGGGCACTCACACTAAAACTACAAATTCCTGGAACTATATTGATATTTGGAATATTCAACAACTTGGGGTTTCTGTCATAGCGGTCTACCAGTCTGCTATTGCCGGCAGCTGACAATCCTAAAACAAGACAACACAGCTGCCCACACTCAATCAGAAGAAAAGAAGATAAAATGCCTTCTTTTGGATCTCAATCCACCTGCTGCTCAAACTGTCACAGACTTTTACAAAAGATTGCAGTTCTCGAAACAAAGTTACTTGTGGTGCTGCCGACCCTGCCAGAACATACAGCGGAGTTTCATTGAGGTCCTTCTCAACATAAAGCTGGTGAGTCCTGTGAACCTAATGCTTTTCAACAGGTCATAGTGAGCTCAGAGAAACCTAAAGAAATTGAGGACACAAACTGATGGCATAAACAGGGTGCGAGACCCAAAAGTGCTCAAGACATTAGACTGTCACGAGTGTCACAAATTGCTGCATTAGCATCATCTACCCCAGATATGGGTACAACTCGAGTAGCCAATATTGCTACTCTACCTCCCCCTGTACGGCTTGAAAATAGATTTGAAGCACTAATGAGTTTGGGTGAAGAATCCCCAAATGTTAATGGACACACATCACATCAGCAAGTAGCTTACAGAGCTAACAGACGCTCAATATCATACAGGCAGCGGCGCTCCGCTCAAACAGCAGCCGAGCCAAGCACGCTGATAGTGGGTGACAATATTATCAGAAACTTTGGAAGCAAGGCTACCCGTACATACTGTTTTCCTCGGGCAACGGTTTCTGATGTTAACAAGGAACTTTGCAACATTCTGATGAAACATAAGTCTGTCAGTCGGATTGTCATACATGTGGGAAAGAATGATATTCGGAAGGAGCAGTCTGAGCTCCTTAAGGGAGATTTCAATGAACTTTTTGAAACACTTGCAAGACTGAAAGTTCAATCTTTCATCAGTGGACCTCTCCCAGCCCGAGGAACAAATATGTTTTCTCGGCTACTAAGTTTAAATTCATGGCTGCAAAAAACCTGCACCATGAGAGGACTGAATTACATTGACAATTTCAATATCTTCTGGAGCCAAAGGCAACTTTTTAATACAGATGGTATCCACCCAAACAAACTAGGTGCTAGGTTGCTTAAAGACAATATCTTTTTCTCCATGCATCATCCATCAGCTGAGTGTGCCAGTCCACTACTGAACAGCGAAAATGACCACAGGATTTTACACCAGCACCTGGATGGACATTCAAATGACAAGGATAAAACTCTGCAGTCACAACTACCGTTCACAGACACAGCTCAGGCTGAGTCCAGCCCACAGACCTCGCTACAGCTGGATTGTGAATCAACACCTAAGGACGTTTCTGTTGATAACGACGATCAGAGAAGGAATGATAACACTCCCTCCCAGCCTTCAGGAACACCAGAATCACAGCTGATGTCGTCACACTCGCTCTCCCTCTCTCCAACATCACCCCTTCTGTGCTTTTCAGAGAAAATGGAGAAACTGGTATTTGCTGGAACAAAGCTCTCCCACTCTATTGCTGCGAGTCCCCAAATATCAACCAAGAAACGGCGGGCTCCTCAATCACCAAAGCCTTCGGGCCCAGCCCGCCCTCCACCTCCATCTGAGAGAGCACTCCGACCTCTGCCTCAACGTCAGGGATCACACCAGCCCTCAACTGCAAACAGCACTGGTAACTGATGTGTTTTGGGTTCCCGCTACGTCAGCAGTAACAATCATAAATATTTTAAGAACAAGCGGGTGCCCGATGTCCCTTTAGCTTTCCCTATCTCTGTCCTTACATGTGATAGAATGACGAAGGCCTTCTCCAGCCGCACAGCAATTCTATCTAATTTACTGCCAATAATATGATATTCTGAGATTGAAACAGTGCCAAAACCAGTTACTGTTAAGTTAGCACCTCTGAACATCCGTTCACTAAAGAACAAATCCTTTTTAGTTAATGATCTTATCACCACTAACAACCTGGACTTTATGTTTCTAAATGAAACCTGGTTAGATGACAGCTGCAGTGTTTACAGTGACCATTTCTGTGTTTACTTTAATTTATTGATCTGTCCTACCACTGATGCTAGATCTGTCTATTTCAAAAAGAGGTTCATAAATGAGAACACCAGTGAGGTATTTATGAATGCTATATCAATGTTGCCAAACATATCAGCAGACTCTGTTGATGTTCTCCTTGAAAACTTTAACATAAAAGTTAAAGATGCCATTGATGGTATAGCTCCAGTATAGGTCAGGGTGATCACTGGCAGACATAAAGCACCCTGGATAAACACAACAGCAGTACAGCACATGAAAAGAACATGCAGAAAAGCTGAACGTATGTGGCGGAAAACAAAACTTGAAGTACATTATAGCATCTATAAGGACAGTCCTCGTGCTTTCAATGTAGAACTAGGCACAGCTAGACAGACCTTCTTTTCAAACATTATAAACAACAACATAAACAACACTCGCACTCTTTTTGCTACTGTAGAGAGACTAACAAACCCCCCAAATCAAGTTCCTAGTGAAATGTTCTCTGACAACAAATGCAATGAGTTTGCAACCTTTTTCTCTGAGAAGATCAATAATATCAGAATGACGATCAATACAGCCTCACATTGTACTGTGGTCAGTCAGATATCATTGCAACAACCTCAGAAATTAGTCATTCTCTCAGAATTTGACCTAATTGATATAAAAACCTTGGAAGAAACAGTACATATCTTAAAGCATCAACTTGCAGCCTTGACACGCTCCCCACATCTTTCCTCAAAAAGGTACTTAACTGCTTAGAAACTGACCTCTTAAAAATAATAAACACCTCTCTGATCACAGGCACTTTTCCAGAGTCATTAAAAACAGCAGTTGTTAAGCCTCTCCTAAAAAAGAGTAACCTAGACAAAACCATACTTAGCAACTACAGACCAATCTCAAATCTTCCGTTTATAGGCAAGATCATTGAAAAGGTTGTTTTCAATCAGCTGAACAAATTCTTAAACTCAAATGGCTATCTGGACAATTTTCAATCTGGTTTCCGTCAGCATCACAGCACAGAGACAGTGCTCATAAAGATAATAAATTATATTCACTTAAACTCTGATTCAGGTAAAATATCAGTGCTGGTGCTACTAGATCTTAGTGCTGCCCAGGGCCGGGTCTACGGGGGAGATTCTCCTTCTGCCCCCCAAAAATGTTCAGCCAACCTTAAAATAATGGAGTGTCTTTAAACAAAAATGTCTTCTTTAGCCAAGCGCTAGCGTTTACAGCTCCCGCCCACTCTCATCGGATTATCTTATTCAAGCCTTAGAGGTCTTTTCAGCAGTAATTAAGTCACAGGAAAAGCACTACTGTTCTCTATGACGGTAACTAAAAAAAAAACACATCTTTAAAATATATATCAGAAACAATGCAATTTAGTACTACATAAACGTAATAACCCAACACATATTAATTTGAAAAAATATTTAATAGTAAAACATGCCCAAAATAGCCCCTTATCCTTTCTTGGACTCACCTCATTATTTATTCATTCAAATACAACAGCCAATGGCAAGACTCCAGCAGCATTTAATGTGTTTGTTTTAGACGTAGTTCTGTTTATTAAAATTAGAATATGCAGTTTGGTTGTGGCATGCTATATAGTAGATATAAGATGGTTATACAGTAAATATACAGTATTGTAACAGCTGAGCATCGCGTGCAGTTTTAAATTCAAATTTTAGCGGGTTTGTCATCGTCATTCATCATTCAGCTCGCGTTTGAGGAAAACTTCACACGCAAAAATCTACAGACTCTTAAGTTCAGGAGCAACTTTCACTCCGCAAGGTCATCGTAAGGTAAAACGTTGTATTTTATAATGTTGCGTTCTATTATAATATCTAATTTGCTGTGTTATGAACAAAGCAATGTGATTTATCTTTGGTCTCGTCGCGAATCACACTTACAGTATTTTACGGCTTGTGCTTTTGTCTGGTGCTGTTACAGGATAACCTTTGACGAATTTGTCATGCATGTCAAATTGCATGATGTTTCAAAATATATTATTTAAAGCATTGTTCTTTGTTGTGATATTTGAGGTTGTTGCTGCAGCAGCATGATAGGGTCAGGAATGAATGACAATACAGCTTATCACATATCACATTGAAAATACATTATTTTAAATGAAGAAAATGTTTGAGAAGTGGAAATAAAGTTCCTAACAAGTGTTTATTTAGAATAAAGGCATATGTTGGGTAGGGTAGGTATAAGAATGGCTTTAATTTATCTATAAGTGAAATAATAGATTAAATGCAGTGTAAACATTAATAAAATATAGCTATATGCTTTGTATTCATATCACCTGCTTGCCTGATTTCATTAATTGTGACTAAATGTGTCAAACTAGTGTAATCATTATAACATTATAAATCATTAATCTAATTGCATCTACTTTTAAAATTTGAATGTGCAAAATGACATATAAATAAAAATAATATAAATGCAAAGTAATATTGGATTGAAAAAACATTCATAATTTTAGTGTATGAATCATTTTAGGCGAGAAATGGCTGCCCACCCAAAAATCCTGACTGCCCCCCCAGTCCAGCAAACCTAGTACCGGGCCTGGTGCTGCCTATGACACGGTACAGTAGATCACACCATACTCTAACATAGACTGGAAAACTGGGTAGGGCTGTCTGGGATGGTCCTCAAATGGTTTAAATCATACCTACAAGGAAGAGGTTACTATGTGAACATAGGTAACCATAAATCTGAGTGGACACCCATGACATGTGGAGTCCCGCAGGGTTCAATTCTTGCACCGCTTCTGTTAAATTTGTATATGCTCCCACTTGGTCAAATAATGAAAAAGAATTAAATTGCTTACCACAGCTATGCAGATGACACCCAGATATACTTAGCCCTGTCACCTAATGACTACAGCCCCATTGACTCTCTATGTAAATGCATTGATGAAATTAACTGTTGGATGCGTCAAAACTTCCTCCAGTTAAACAAAGACAAAACTGAAGTCATTGTATTTGGAAATAAAGATGAAACTCTCAGGGTTAATACTTACCTTGACTCTAAAGACACAAAATAAAGTCAGAAATCTTGGTGTAATTTTAGAGTCTGACCTTAATTTCAGTAGTCACGTGAAAGCGATAAGCAAATCAGCTTACTACCATTTTAGAAATATTGCCAGAATTAGAGTTTTTGTCTCAAGACAGGACTTAGAGAAACTTGTTCATGCTTTCATCACCAGCAGGGTGGATTACTGCAATGGACTTCTTACTGGGATCCCCAAAAAGACCATTAGACAGCTGCAGCTAATACAAAACACTGCTGCCAGAATTCTGACCAGAACCAAAAAATCTGAGCACATTACTCCAATCCTCAGATCCTTACACTGGCTTCCTGTTACATTTAGAATAGATTTTAAAGTATTGTTACTCGTTTATAAATCACTTCATGGCTTAGGACCCAAATACATGACAGATATGCTAACTGAATATAAACCTAAAAGATTACTCAGATCATTAGGATCAGGTCAGTTAGAAATACCAAGGGTTCACTCAAAACAAGGTGCGTCAGCATTTAGTTATTATGCCACCTCTAGCTGGAATCAGCTTCCAGAAGAGATCAGATGTGCTTTAACAGTAAACACTTTTAAATCTAGATTAAAAAAACATCTGTTTAACCCTCTGGGGTCTAAGGGGGTTTTAGGGCCCTGGAGAAGTTTTGACCTGCCCTGACATTTGTGCTTTCTTCAGTTGCTTAAAAACATATTAATGGCAAAAGTCTTATAACACTGCATTCAGCACAAACTGGGCTACTATATTATATGATTAACATGTATGTACATTAGGGGTGTCCTCGACTAAGGATTTACATATTCGAATCAGAATTGTTGAATCTTTCCATAGTCGACCGATAGTCGAATCATCTATGTTTGTGTGCATGGGTTGGGAGGGGGCCAGACCAGGTACAAATTGGTAACTTTAATTTTCTTTCACAAGCAGCACACATAAACAACTTTCTGATAAAGTGACCAAAACTGTCTTTCAAGTAATAAACGAAGACAAAACTGACGGTGCATTTATATATATATATTTTTAAGGTAAAATGTAAGGCAACATTTGTTTAATTATTCCTCATAACATTTTAAAGCCACGATCTACAGAACATCACACAAAAATACATTTTGATAACTAAACCTAAAAAAATAACAAAGGTGATCCTGCCCTGGAAACTCCGGCTACAATTAAGTGTTTTTATTTAATTTGGAGATAGCGCGTCAAAGCATTCATGACCAAAAAAAAAACCCGACAAATGAGAAATGACAAATAATTTGTGATTGTGACTGTAAATGATAAAAACTAATCTTTATATACAATTCATTAAACGTTAATTTATAACAAGAAAAACACTGAAATTAATGATTTTATAGACACTACGCGTTATTATTTAGCACAGAAATACCTGCTTGCTTGCTTTGACTTTGATCATCTCTGTATTAACTTTAGATACAGAAAGACCGGATGATATTATTTATTTCAGGAATCTCTTTGCTATCATTTGAAAGTGAACACCGACTGACCATAATATTAAATCACAAGAAAGACATTCGTGTCAGGCAGAAATAGGTTCGGTGCAGATACTAGTTTCCGTTTCGTCACCGAAATAAAAAAAACGGCTTACCTCTTTTGTAGTTTAACTTTTGACAAACCACTCTGTTTTAAATACATTTTAAAAACTTGTACTCGTCGAAAAAAATCCGTTTTTTAATGTTTAGTTTGATGAACTCCTAAATATGAGACGCAGAGAGCACCTAGCCCGTTCGGCTAAATTACATGCGCAAGCATGGCCAGCACGCAATAGCGCAACATCGATACAACGAAAAGCAATCCAAAATGTACATACTTAAATTAGATCAGAATTTACGTTTATAATAAATACAATTTTTTAAATAAAATAAGGTCAGAAGTAACAAAGTGCAGTCAGAACAAATATGCAAAATGCCTCAAGTGCACGGAAACAAAACACAAGCCAAATAGTTAAATCAGATAACCCAAAGTGATTTATAAATAAAATAAAATATAGAAATTATTAAAAAAACGAAAGGCATAATTTCATTTGCCAGCTTTGTCTTTTAAATGTAGAAACAAAGAGGCAATGGTTTATTAACATAGAGACCTCTTATGGACGTGTAGCCCGGTCACAGGGGTTGTTGGATTTATTAACACATTTTAAAAATATTTATTGAAAGCTACTTCACATATTATTTTCAGCATTATCATAATATGCTGTATATTAATATATTGTGAGAAAGCTGTTATATGTGAAATCAGATAATGTGTGCACCCATATACGGCCAAAATTTAATGATCCTCATTTCATAACACATCTGCGACGATTCGACTGTGAGATTGGTAGTCGAATCACGCTTCTCCTATCGATGCATCGAATCTTCGACTATTCGGGGTCACCCCTAATGTACATGTTTGTATTTTTGAGAGAAAAATGTTTATGCATGGTTTTTGAAAAAGAAAAAAATTTAAGTGACTGATATAACTCCACAAAACTCATTCTAAACATGTTTTCCCAAGACTTTTCAAAACAGGATCTAGTAGTCTAGAGTTTTTTCTTTAAAATGATGTGAAAATCATTCTGCTTACTCCTTCACATAACACAATATATTGATTTACAATTTCAAAGTCACTTTTTGGTTAGGAAGGCAATTTGCAAGGAGGCTGGAAGCTCTTGAATAATCTGTGATTGACAGCTGAAGAACAAAACAATTGCATAATGAGCTGCATAATGAGTCTTTAGGCAGGAACGTGAAGACGCCATTATTGTTACGTGTTTGTTTGTGAAAGCAACACAAAAGAAATGCCTTCACATGCATGATCCTGCGTTAAATAAACTTACTGTGCAGAGATAAACGCGAATAAACTGGGTTTTAGATGTGTTTAGATGCGTCTTAATACAAAGTGGGTCTAATATGAGGCATTGTGTTTGTGTTTGGCCATTGATCGCGTCTGACGGAAGCACAAAGAAAGCGCATGGAGATAACTTTAATTTACTAGGCGAGAGTAACCAAGTAGATGTGATGTTTGCAATCGTCTTTTATAAGAATACCAAAAAGCGCGTCAAATGAGGCATCGTGTGTTTGTGTGTGAGTTTGGACATCGATCCCGTCACACTGATGAAGCACACACACTCGCGTCTGTCTGGAGATTTAGGCGCGAGTAAACAATGTGATGTGTGCAATCGCATCTTTTATAATGATACCACAAAACGCTTCAAATATGAGGCATTGTGTGTTTGTGTGTGCGTTTGGACGTCGATCGAGTCACACTCGCGTCTGGAGATAACTTTAGTTACAGTCACGAGTAAACAAGTAGATGTCATGTTTCCAGCACTCGGATTAAAACTCAACACAGCAGTGAATGGCTGCAGAGACGGAATGTCCATTGACTGGGGTTGATTAATGAATATGGATGATCTCTGCTCTTTTCTTCAATGGAGGGGGGCGTGGCTCATTATAGATAATGAAGCAACAGAAGAAAGACGGTACATCTCCCTCTTCTAATACAGTTAACAACGAATTACAATATTTGTTTTCGATTTCACTTACATCTTCCAAAAGCAGACATTCCAAGCATTATGTAGACATTTATCTTTTGTTTCTATCATAAATATTCGTTAAGTTACAGTTCATTTTTCTGACGTGTTTCTGAAAGGACTTCACTGAGGGAGAGAGAACAAAACGCGCATCATGTTTATTTTCTTAATTTTGCGAAAAGCACAACATTCAGTTTTTATTGGGAGTGGACAGAAAAAAACTAGACAATTTAACGTTTTAAATGATGTATAAATCATATCTGTATGTCCAAAATCAGCAGAGTTATCTAAGTCTCTTTGGGGAGTGATTGAAAAATAAAGAGTTTGCGGCGCCCGCGCCGCAGCCGACCCCAGAGTGTTAACTCTGCATTTACTAAAATGAGCACTGTGCTGCTTCACACTGACTGCACTTTTAACTCAAGTCATTTTTACTTCTGTTTTATTCTTTTTAACATTTTAAACAGTTTTTATTAAAATCACATTTATTTTCTTTAATTGTTATTTTAAATTCTCATGTATCTTTGTTTTTATTGTGATTTTATTGAGTATCTATTATTTTTACATTTTCTTTTTTCTCTTTTATATATTGTTTTCTCATTTTTATGTAAAGCACTTTGAATGACCTCTGTGTACGAAATGTGCTATACAAATAAACTTGCCTTGCCTTGCCTCGCCTATTCTATTAACTCTACAGTCTGTACACTGCTGTGAATGTAACTTACTAATACAACTTTCATATGATCTTTTGATTTATACTATTTTAATACAAAAACTGTAAATTTAACTGTGTGCTTGCACATATGTGTCTCTCTACATGAATATGTCTGATAATGAAGAATAATTTCTCATCTCTTTTACAAAATTTATCATTGCTAAAAATGTCAAACTAGAATCAGGTTTCAACGAACCATTGACCCATAAGTCTTCATAGACACACATTTGAACCCTGGATCTGATCTCGTAACACACAACAGAATACAGTGCAAATGTCTAAAGCATTGAATGGCCAGGCTGTGGTCTCGAGAAATGACTCCTGCCAGAATTTGACTCTCCTTTTTCCCTGTATGGTCGGGATAGGATTAGCTAATCGGCTAGCAAAGTCAGATTTAGGGATGTGCATGCATGTCATTTTTACACATCAATCACACATTAGCTGTGTCGTGTCATCCTCTCATTTGTTCTCAGTCAAGATGTTATGCTTGTATGGCTCTCTGATCAGTTGACATTTGATGTTTAAATATGAGATAACCTATTGAACTTGGTGACGGTGCTATACAATGTGACCAGTCACAGAAAGTAGGGACACAAGTCGGATCTGGGGCATTTTGAGTTATTCTGAAAGTGCAGTTTCTAAGCTTTCTAACGATGTGCAACACATGGAAATCTGATAAGATTTGGAGAAATTGTGGCCATTTGAATGTAACACATTCAAGAAGGAGAATGCTGAGAAATTTGAGGAAGAAAAAAGTTAACACTTTCCCTTTTCCCTGGCTGGAGAGACAATAGGGCTCATTTACATCTCATTTAGCTAAGACATACCCCCTGTAAAGCTGTTTTGAGATAGGCTACAGATGTTCTAGCATCATGTAGTATTTTATTACAGAAGTCCGAATGAACAACATGCAAAAATAAACAGGACTTTTACCTTTGTGGGGATCACAAGTCGAATCCAGTCTGTTTTAGATGTGTGAATCATCCAATGATTTTTGTCCACAAATGCGTATAATCCGTGAAATATATAGTCTATTAGTACATCAGATTTCGCATGAACTTCTGGTAATACAATATAATATACAATTTGAGGACTATTTACATCGTAACATGTAAGGGTATATCAGATTACAGTCCGGTATTTGCGTTCCGTTAAACACATGAACCCGCCTTCAAAGTTTGAATTTAACACTGTAACAAATTGCTGTAGTTTCTACAGCAAAATTTTACAGGAAATTCCTGTTTTAACATTTTACAAGATTTTAGTGTAGTTCACAATGCATTATGGGTAAAAGAAAGTATTACAGCTGTTAACAGTATATTTTCATTTAAACTGTAATTGAATTTACAGGCAGGAGGTGTTGCCACTGTATATCATATGTTTTTACAAAAATTAATTGTGAAATGGCATCATGGGATTGCGTGGGTGTATTTACGTTTGAAATGGACTTGAACACTGAAGAGTCATCATTCAAAATTGTTGGTAAGTTCACGTAAATCATTCAAATATAGTACAGTATTAAACTAATATAGTACTATTATGGTCATTTAAATAGTGATATCTGGTATGCGACCGCTATACCAGATATTATTAACATAACAGATGTTAATAATTTGTATTTCACAACAGCGAGTCATTAAGACATGTAGCAAAATATAAAATTAAATTCTTTACATTATTTTAAATGTTACATTTGGTAGTTATGTGTCATTAACTTTATAACGTTTCAGATGTTTGTTTCAAGCATGAGCGAGGCAGCAAAAAGCGCGAGGGGTCCGTAACGGCTGGACTGCATGGTGGCAAAGAGTGGTGGTGAGACGAATCTTCGAACTTACAGGTAAAAAACATTGTACATGCTGTGCATTTTATCATGGATGCGTGCTAAAGTGTTTTTAAACCATTGCTGTTAATTAAACGCGACACTGAATTGCTTGTTAAAGAAAACTACGTTATAAACGCGTACGTTATTTGCTGCCAGTTTAAAAAATAAGATATGGTTGGATATCATGCAAATTTCTAGTTTATTTCGCCAGCTTATACTCCTTACTAAGGGCACGTCAACATGTTTAACATAATACCCGCGTTATATCTGAGTTGAATGTGCAGGAGTTTTGAATTCAGGCGCAAGGCAGCAAAGATGTCACGTCATACGGGTCAACTTCAGGGTGGTGAGACTAAAGAAGCACCAACAGAAACATCATACAGGACGTTTTATTTTTGCATACGGCTGTAGTTTGTTGCCATTTTGTTAAAGTATTTTGGATTGCTGTTATATGAACGTGATATTTAAACGGAATTGCTTGTTTAAGAAAACGAACGTAAGGTTACACGATAAATGCGTATTTGCTCTCATCTTAGAAAATATGTTAACATGGTTGGATGCTGCGATTTTTCTATTCTAGTTTACTTCGTCAGTTTATTTTCCTTACTTAAGGTAGTGTTTAACATATTGTGTCATACTTAAGTTAATGTGAAGCAATTTGATGCCTGTTATTTCGACCAGAAATATTTTATAACATTAGCCAACATAGTCAGATGTAATTAATTTTTCAGTTTGTAGTTCACTTTTTACATGTAAGTATAGGTGCTTGCAGTGTTGTTTTAAACGTGAAATTTGGTTAGGTTGGAGTGTAATTAAGTTTAACATTGTTTTTCAGGCACGAGACAGCAGAGATTGCAACTCTTAACCTGATAGGACTGGTGGTGTGAGACAAATGAGAAAAGGTGAAAAACCCACTGTGTACACTGCCCTTTTTCATGGATGAATGCTATACTTCACTGTTGACTTTGCTATTTTATAAAGTATTTTTAGACATGTATCACTGCAAGTTGTGTCAGCATGAGAGCAATACTATTATAGGCTTTACTCAGCATATGAAAGTACACAGTAATGTTCGTAACTTGTTCCTTTACATGTGGAGTACCTGAATGCTCCCGTGCATTCAAAAAATTTCAGCATTCAAGTCTCATTTAAACAGAGACCTAAGAGGGTATCATAGAAGTGTCAGATTTGACCAAACAGGCACCACATTGACTTGACAAATTTAAGTTTGTAATTTCACATGTACAAGCCTAAAGGACTTTATTGGACAATTAAAGGAACGCGCCCAGATTTTGGGAATTTAGCTTATTCACCGTATCCCCCAGAGTTAGATAAGTCCATACATACCTTTCTCATCTCTGTGCGTGCTGTAACTCTGTCTGACGAGTATATTGTATACTGTTAAAAGATAGTTGTGTCTCATATCACCTTGTTATTTATACAAATCACAACACATAAATAGGAAAATGTTTGCGTTATTTTGTCACTTATAAGGAGCAGTATACTAGCTGGAGCCATTTGCTTCCAGTCTTTGTGCTAAGCTTAGCTAGCGGGGGCTGCGTCAAACAGAGTTACAGCACGCATAAAAATGATAAAGGTATGTATGGACTTCTCTAACTCTGGGGGATACGGTGAATAAGCTAAATTCCCAAAATCTGGGCGTGTTCCTTTAAAAGACCATATAGATGAAGGCAGGGAGATAAAATGCCCTTTTAAGAGCTGTGAGAGGACATTTAGTGTTAACTTCATATTTGCTTCTCATGTCTCAAGAATACATAAAAACAACAATGTTTTGAAATCTGTTGTATTTGTTCAATAAATGTTGACTGTTATATTTTCTCTTACATTTTATATTTCTTGTTTTCAAGATTATTTTTAGGTGAAATCCTCAATGCAACTCAGTGGATGCTGAGTATGGACGGTCAGGTGGTTGTGAATCCACACCCCAACCTTGTGGCTGGATTTGCAGCTTTGTTCGCATCATACTACAACTTCAACCTGGTTTATTAGGAGGAGGCATCCTCCACACTTGAATTTGTTCTAAGGTAATTATATTCACATAGGTAGCTATTTGTTTTATAGCAGTGTTTCTCAACCAGGGGGATAGGACCCCCCAAGTAGGCCTTAAGACTTTTAAATGACAGTTATTCAAAATACAACGAAACAAGCATGATAAGCTAAAACAATCAAAAATCAAGAGATTTCTTATTGTTTGGATGTTTTTGTAACAAATTTACATTGTGTAGACATGCCAAGCTCTAGTACAGAGGTGCCCAACCCTGCTCCTGGAGGGCTACCGTCCTACAGACTTCAGTTCCAACCCAGCTCCAACACCAATACCTGTCTGTAATTATCAAGCAACCCTGAACACCTTGATTAGCTGCTTCAGCTGTGTTTGATTGGGGTTTGAGCTAAAATCTGCAGAATGGTAGCCCTCCAGGAACAGGGTTGGGCACCCCTGCTCTAGTATATTTTATTTGGTAGAAATAAGACTTTTGACATTGTTTTGGACAATAGGTTGAAAAGAAAAAAGGTTGACAACCACTTTTTTAAAATGTGTACTTTCCTGGTGTATATGTTGTATTTATAGATAAATGAAAAAACAGGGAATATGCTGTCTAAAATGTAAGCCTTTTAATACTAACTTCTTCACAATTTTTGTTTAATTTTTTCTTACTGGATTTCATCACGTAACGTAACGTTATGTGGGCACTCTGTAGATGTGTTTTTTTCCTGCATTATACTTTTTTCATTTGAAAAATAAAATTATATATACACACACACCAGGAAAGTACCCATGCTACCATATGATATTTAAGTGTTTATATGTACATTTGTCTGTAAATGTACATATATGTACATGTATATTCTAAAATTTATTTTTGTTTGTTCTTTGTGCAGATGTTTTGTTGGAATCACACCTACCACTGGCATCAAGACAGCCAAAACAAAGGTTGGAGGCAAAAAAGTGGAAACGCCTCTGAGAAGAGAAACAACACCATCAACCCTCATGTGTGTACTCTTTTCAGAAAATTATTGGACTTTGAATGGTTACGCATGTAAGTTCTTGTTCATGTATTAAGACCAAAACATATTGTAAATAGGCCAGTTCTGTGATTGAGCACTTGTGTTTTTAGACATACAAGTTATGTTATGTTCTAACACAGATTCAACAAGATCTTAAATGTAACACAAACCGTGTTTAGATGTTTTATAGATGCCATTGTTTTAGAATATTAAGGATTGAGTGGAATATTTGCTGAAACAACATAATTTTTTTGAAAGTACTTTGCTGTTAGTTTTAATAAATGTTGTTCTTGAAGCACCTTTGACTTTGGTTGCATTATTCTGTAAATTACATTTAATTCAGTTTTCATTCTCATGTATTTACAGGAATAGATTTGGTAAATATATTACAGTGTAATAATGTAGTAAAAATCCTTTACAGCATTTGAATGTAAAACTATTACAATATCATCTTGGGTTTTGGGGAATTTACAGGATTTTATTGGCAACTCTAGTTGCCAACTATATACTGTAATTTATTGGAATTACAAAAAAATACTGTAACTTATAATACAAGTATAATTCATTATAACTGTAAAATAAACGACAAAGTACTGTATTTTACAAACAACAATTAGCTGTAAATTGCTTTACAGTATAATGCTGCAGTCCATTTTACAGCAATTAATAATTTTTTTACAGAACTTTATTGGCAACTTTTTTGCCAGCTAAATCCTGTAAATTCTACAGTCAATTTTTTACAGTGTAGGGTCTCTGTGTAACTTATGAGTTTGACTTCATGCTGCGCTGCAATACGTCAAAGTACCGCGAGAGCGAGTCGAAATTAAACTACTCCGTAAGATTTCTTGAAGAGCTCTCGCGGTACTCTGACGTCATCCGACTGCGGCGCCCCATAAAGTCAGTGACACGGCTGACGTACGATGCGGCTGACTGTTATTTGTTCCGCCCCAGCTTCTTTTATCTTTCTTTTGTTTTGAGCGCCCGAGCTTCATTTACAGTCTGGGGAGACGCACGCTATAAGTTAAACAAAAAAAAACTAAGCAAACATGTCTGAGGAACAGGGCAGCCGCGTCACTACAGTCACGTGACTTCACGCTCGAGCCGGAAGAGAAGACAATGCTGAATAAAGTCGTAATTCTTGCTATTTTTGGACCAAACTATATTGTCGATGCTTCACCACAATCTTACTGACCCACTGATGTCACATGGACTACTTTGATGATGTTTTTATTACCTTTTTGGACATGGAAACCGTACATAGATTTTCAATGGAGGAAACAGAAAGCTCTCGGACTAAATCTAAAGTTAAAACATCTTTAACTGTGTTCCGAAGATGAACGGAAGTATTGCCTAACTCATTTGCATTTAATGAAGTTACGGTAGATGAAATTACTAAATTGTTAGAAGATCTTCAGGTGACTAAGGCAACAGGGTTAGATGGCATTCCAGCCAGATTCTTAAGAGATGCGGCAGATATTATAGCCCCAGCAGTTACTTTTATTGTGAATCTCTCTTTAACAGAGGGTGTTGTCCCCGACGATATGAAGTTGGCTAAAATTAAACCATTATACAAGAAAGGAAATAGACATGATCCAGGTAATTATCGTCCAGTTTCAATTCTTAGTATGGCATCAAAAATCTTAGAAAGGGTTGTTTATAATCAGATGTATCAATATGTATGTAAGAATAGTTTAATTTATGATTTTCAGTCAGGTTTTAGAAGATCTTACTCGACTGATTCATCATTATTATATTTAACGGATTTCATAGGGAAACAGATTGATAGTGGTAGGATGTGTGGAATGATACTCTTGGATCTCCAAAAAGCTTTTGACACTGTGAATCATTCAGTTTTAATTGATAAATTAAGTGTCATGGGTTTTTCAAGTAACGTGATTGCCTGGTTGAAATCTTATTTATCTGGTAGAGTACAAAGGGTAGAGATTGATGGGATTTTATCAGAAGAGAATAATATTATTACTGGAGTTCCTCAGGGTAGTGTTTTAGGTCCTCTTTTATTTCTTTTGTATATAAATGACTTGGAAGCTGTTTGTGATTGCAATTTGTTTTTATATGCTGATGACTCTGCCTTATTAGCTTCGGACAAAGATGTTGGATTAATTCAAAGGACATTGTGTGAGGAACTTGGTAAGGTAAGAGACTGGCTTTCTGAAAACAAACTTTCATTAAATCTTGATAAAACTGAAGCTATATTATTTGGGTCTAAAAGAGCTCTGAAAAAGGTACCTAATATGTCCATTATGGTTGGGGAGTGTGAAATCTCTAATAGAACTTCAGTTAGTTATCTTGGATGTATCCTTGACAATGATTTAAGTGGAACCAGTATGGCTTTAAAGATTTTGGGTAAGGTTAATGCTAGGATAAGATTCCTTGCTAGACATGCCAGTTGTTTGGATAAACAAACTCTTAAATTACTAGCATCTTGTTTGGTACAATGTCATTTTGAGTATGCATGTACATCCTGGATGTCTCATTTGTCCCGTGCATGGTTAGATAAAGTGCAAAAGTCACAAAACAAATTAATAAGAGTAGTTTTAAGTCTTAGTAGTTTTACACATGTTGATATATCTCATTTTAGACAGCTTAATTGGTTACCTATAGAGGGTAGAGTTAAACATCTTAAATTAAAAATGGTACACAAGATACTTAATAAAAGAGCTCCTTTATATTTTAATAATTATTTCTCAAGGGTTAATGAGAAACATACTTATAATACCAGGCAAAGTCTTATGAATGTTACATTATACAATTTTAAGAGTATGTATGGGCGTAGGTCTTTTCATTTTTCAGGGGCTCAAGAGTGGAATAATGTGCCTCTTAACATTAAATGCATTATGAATACAGGTGGTTTTAGCATGAAAGTTAAAAATTGGATATTAGGTGGGTTGTTTTAGATTAGAGTAGGTATGATTTTTGTATATTGTAGGAATTTTATTGTGATTGTATTTGTTTGGTATTCTGGAAATGTTTTTTTAGATGAAGTGGTTTATTTATTTGTAATGCCAATGCCCCTACTTCCTTTGCACTAGAAGTGAAGTTGTGTTTTACTTCAAGGACCACAATGGAAATAAGTTATTTTTAACTTTATTGTGTTATCCTTGACAAATGTGTTATTTCACTTTTTGTCCAATAAATCAAATCAAATCAAATCAACGGAGGTCTTCCGAGTTTAGAACGACATGAGGGTAAGTCATTAATGATATTATTTTCAGTTTTGGGCGAACTATCCTTATTCAGTAGTCACGCTGTTCCCTTTGGGGGCGGAGGCGAAAACACAAGCCGCTTATCCAGTATGTAAATATACACACAGACAATGACGCCCCCCGCTGCACGCTAGAATCTCCGGAAAAACAAGCCGATTTCAACCGCAAAATGTACGCTTTTAAATATACAAAAACTGCTATCTCAAACATGGAGAGGCTTCTTCGTGATCTCAACTAACAGATTCTGCAATAAAACGAAAATCACAAATTTTGAAAAAAAAAACTTTGATTCTCATTTTCTCGAAACTTGTGCTGCCGACTTGTGCCCCTGGTTTCCGTGACGGGTCACCAACTTGCACCTGACTGACTGTATTTTGGTCTTACCAAAGTGAATTTGAAAAATCACTGCTTCCTTTTAAACGATAGTGCCTCAAGACTTATCTGTTTGTTTTTATTCATGCATGGTACTGATGTCATATGCCAGTCTGCGCAGGTCAACATGACGTCAAATATGGACCCAGTCTTTACTACCACAGGCACTTGTAATGCTAACCAGAAATCCAAATGCCGCTATAACCACAAAAAATAAAAAAATAAAACCACACGATCATCGTTTTTGTGATCGTTCATCGATGCCATGTTCGAGTACTCGACTGCACCCATCCCTAGTCAGAATCTGGCATAACACTGGTGTTATAAACAATAGTGCGTTATAAATTTATATCTGAACGTAGGTGGTCCATATTTTTGTGGATTTCATTTCTGTGGCAAATGCTGGAAGTCATGCAGATGCTCTTCACGAATTAACATTGTATTAGATGACTTCAAACTGAACTGTAGGGGAGACGCTACCTGGATCTAAAACAACAGTAGTTTAAACATAAGGTTTTTCAGAGAGTCTGAGAATGATGTGTGCAAAATAAATGGTGAAGAAATGTGACCAATAATTTTAGGTGTGTTATGTCAGCACAATCTGACGCCATCCATACTCACACCAATACTCATATTCTCGGTTCACATATAAATGACTGGTAATCATACAACTTCTCTTACTGGGCAATTACAGGTATCTACACCAATTTACCAGTATTTTTAAAAATGTCCTATTCACACAATCTCTTAATAGTAATTTACCAGTAAAGACTGTATTTGTAAAAACAGCTAATATGAGTATATCATTAGTATAGATATAAATATGCAAACTCATTTGTTACTAAAAAAGCTCATATGATCTTTTCATTTGCACTGTTAGTACAACAATTGTAAATGTAACTCATTGATCTCCTGCACATATGTTTCTCTGTCTGTGTGAACATGTACTGTATAATAATGAAGATAACATTTTCTTAGTGATGCACCGATGTGAAAATTTTGGCCGATACCGATAGCCGATATGACTCTTGTCTGTTATGGCTGATACCGATATTTGCCGATGACGATATCTCTGTATAGAAAACACATTTTTATGATAATCAAATACAGAGCTATTTTCCAAAACACTTTTTTTTACTTTTGTAATTCATTTCCAGAAATTACTGATTGGGCACTTTTGCCCATGTGCAAAATGTCATCAATTAGCTGATTTCCCATATTCTTTGTAAGCTTCGGGATGCTTATTTTTTAAGTGGGTGTTCAAATTGGTTGTGTTGAACAATTTGGCCCGAACTCCCACTCGCATCACCTGGCCCTTACTCTCATTGCATACAGCAGGGGTGTCCAGACTTTTTGGTGTGGTGATCTAGTTTTAAAATGTTAAAGCCGAGAAGTTCTACATGCTAAAAACACTTTAAATGCCATGGACTATCCTGCATATATCTCTGCATTGGATTTAGGGCTGTCACAATTGCTTTATTTTTTTGAGGAAAAAATCCTGGAGTACATGTCGAGTACTGTTTAAAATAGTGGAGATACGGTTTAGTGAAACAAACTAGAAAGAAAATTACAATAGTATCAGAAGCATATAAATCAGCACAACGCTGCCTCTTTCTCTCCCTCATTCGCATGCACGCACGCACGCACGCGCACGCGCACACACACACACACACACACACACACACACAAGGCGCGTGGCCCGCATGAAGGCAAGAATGCGCTGCGATTGCATCCTCGTAAATTTCGGAAGTTTACATGACTGAGCTGCAGCGGGCAGGCATAAGATTTATAAAAACACATTTGACAAGAAAGGCACAGCAACTCAAAATACTTATGTGTTTCACAATTACTCTAAGACCATGCCAATTTCGCGCTCGGTTTTTCGAAGCTCGTGGAGGCATGGAGCAGCATGAGGATACACAGTTAACTTATGTGCGATCTACCGGCATTGCCTTTTCAATCAACCTTTCACTAAACCTTTAGCGATCGACGTATTGGACACCCCAGGCATACAGCATAGGGAGGATCTTCTTCAGACACTTTGAAGAACGACCAGGCAGACGACAGAACTTGCTTCAGCACACATGTGTAACTTATGCGCTCGTGCACAAACATCCTCGCCCACACACTCACATCTCCTACACACACGTCAAATACACAGGAATGATTATCGGCCTGTTCACATCGGCCCTATTCTGACATCGGAACGATGACAATATGTTAAAAAAAACAAACGACCGTATCGGCCGATATTATATCGACGGGCGATATATCGTGCACCACTAAATTTTCTACCAACAATCACAACAATACTTTCTCATCTCTTTAACAATACACATTACCAAATACAGTAGATTTAAAAAGTCTACACATCCCTATTAATTAAGCAGGTTTTGTGATGTAAAAAAATTAAACGATCATGTCAGAACCTGTTCCAGCTTTATTTATATATAACCTATTTATTAAAGTGAATAACAATAGGAAACATTTAGAAAAAAAATACAATAACCTGGTTGCTTAAGTATGCACACCCTCTTATAATGGGGATTGTGGCAGTGTTCAGAAAAAAACGAATCACAAAGACATGGGTCTTCAAAAGGGGGTCCGCAAAATTATGTTAATCACAAGCATTAATTTGTTAAAAATGTATGTACAAAACGTTACAACCAGTGTTCCCTTAAAATTGCGCACAAACGCGGAAGCGTATGCGTATTAAAAGGTCCCGCATGTTCAGATAAAATCAATGAAATGCTCGTATCCTGTATTTATATGAAAATCTGATTTATTCAGTTGTGTTTCACCTTATAATTAAAGAAAAGATCCTAGTAAAGAAAGAAGTAATTCAGAAAACATCTTAACCCTTAAAAGAGGTCTTAAGGTCCAAAATTGTTAGGAGTATCGACTTAAAGAGGCTTAAGAGTTTCTTTAGCAGAAGGCACTAAACTGATGCTAATGTAAACCCTGGTGAAATCTATTGCATAGCTTCAGTGTTAAAACTAATAAAATAATTGCTTTCTGTTGTTTTATATTTATATTTATATTTCGAAAAATAATAGCCTCACAGCAACATATGGAAAAAAAGAATAATGAACTAATTCTTTTTTGGAACTGTGAACTTTGGAAATTTGTAAGTATGAACTGAACTAGTTCATTTAAAAATTTAGCGAACTGAACTTTGAACTAGTTCATGTAGAAAATGAACATTCCCAACACTGGTCTTCATAAGACTGTGTTATATGTAGCAATGGGGTCAGTCCCACCTCCTGACTAAAATAAAAGTTTTTTGTATTTTTCTTGCACAAAGTTGCTCTCAGATTGGTCCTGAATCGCTCTTAATCCAATACTCCTACACAGAAAGCTCATAATTTATCTTAAAACTTCTAAGACGCTTTAAGAATACAGGCCCAGGAGAAAACTGGTAAGGGAGGCTGCCAAGAGGCCTATAGCAACATTAATAGAATTGCAACAATATCTAGCAAGTACTGGTTGCTCCCAACATGCAGGCCAGATGACAGTCTTGCCTGGGCCCGGGACAAGATAATCTTAGAGCCCCCCCCCTTAATTTTTACTGGTAACAAGACATGTGGCATTATCAGAGTCAGGATCTACAAATATTGCATATTATACATTGTATAAAACATTTATATAGTAGTTAAATGTAGTACTGACACTTTATACTGACACAAAATATCAAATGTGATCACATATGAATTATGAACAGACTATTGGAAATATCAGTAAAACAACTTCAGCTAATATTATGCCGTGTTTGGACTAAAAATAGAATAAATATTACTCCTCTCTAAAGAAATTTTAAGTAAACATATAAAATCAACCAATATTTATCCAAACATGCACGCCTATGAACCAAAAGCCCCAAAGGGATATTATTTTGTAAAGAGCTTTCATGATGAGCAGGCATTAGATTTTTCTCAATGAATGCGACTGAGGGTAGAGCCCTGCATTTCAGCCCAAGCCCAACGAGACCCGACCTTTTTACACCCCTCGGGTCGGGTTTCGGGCCAATTTTAACGTCACAGCTGATACGCGGGCGGACCTCGGGCTTATTTAGGCTTCTCCATCTTTTTATATTTTTCAATTTAATTAAAATAACCTTTTGACAGACGATGATTGCAAAACAAACGTAGTAAGACTTTTAACCTATAGCAAGAGTCCGCTATAAGCACAGCCAGCCACACATTTACAATGGAGCTGTTGCGTATTTAACAGCAGGACCTTCAGCTTACCGGGAAAAAATATAAATGGAGGACTAGATTAAAACCTTGGATACTGCGCATAATCTATGCAAACAGCATCCAAGACATATGCATAGCGAAGTTGTAAGATAAGGCAGGTTGCATGTTTATTCGGTTTCATGTTTATTTCGTTTCGTTTTGTAGCTATAGCCCTTTTCATTTTTTTTATTTCTGCACCCGTTGCAGCTGCGAGCAGCAGAGCAACCTGCCTCCGCTTTTTAAAAATAGTGTGTGTTGATAATAAACGTTTAAACTAACACTGTGATATGCTGAAAATATATACTTTATATAGTTGTTATTATAGACAAGTGAAGTGTTGATTTGAGAGTTCAATTCATCAAACATGTCGTCAACTTGCTGTCGGCTGCTAAACGCTTGTTGGTTATCATAAAAAAAACTTTAACAAACAAAAATACTCTAAAATGTAAATAAAAAAAGAAATATAACTATTTTGCCATTTAAAACAAATCTGAACTGCTTTAATTGCTGCAAGAGTAGTACAGCTGTGTAAGGAATCTGTGTAAGGAGATATTTTTTGCTATTTCTGCTGATTTTTTTTGCAAAATCTATGCGGAATTTTGCAGAATAATTAAAAATGTTTTAAAACAATCTGAGAGAATGTGCGCTGTGAATATTACAAAACAATA
Source organism: Paramisgurnus dabryanus (assembly GCF_030506205.2). Lineage (NCBI taxonomy): Eukaryota > Metazoa > Chordata > Actinopteri > Cypriniformes > Cobitidae > Paramisgurnus > Paramisgurnus dabryanus. The sequence continues at coordinate 8,835,798 of NC_133344.1, read as the reverse complement.
ACATATTTTATAATTACATTTTATTAAAGGATTACCCTGAATTAAACTGGACCAACATGAACCAACAGATAATGGATAATGTGCTGTCACGACCATAGGCGGCAATCCCGGGGGGGTCGGGGGGGACAGGACCCCCCATCTGAGGGTTGTCCCCCCTAAAATATCATTAAAATGTGTATTGAAAATAATTTAATGATTTATAATACTTAACTCTTTCCCTGCCATTGACGAGATATCTCGTCAATTAAGAGAAAACGCTTCCCCGCCAATGACGAGATTTTCCGTCTTTCCGCAATACCGCTATTATCCACCAGGTGGCGCCCTTCCACAACTTTTTAAAACCGGAAGTATTGCCCTATGGCAAGCTGCTGCATGTCCGTGTCTGTTTTAAAGATCGCTCTAAATGGGATCTCTCTGAAAAGTCCGTCACAAAAATTGAATTATCTCTGCTTTTTGCTCAAAATGTGGTGTTTTTGCAAAAACCTACCCATATTCAAAAGCTGATTGCAAATGAACCACTAAAGGTAGGATGAAACGGTTTTTTTTTGTTTGAAAGCAGAGGGTCTGTTCTTTCATTTGGTATATTGTATGTTTATATATTTAAAGAAGAACATTTTCTGGAAGGCATTAAACTTTGGTGAAAATCATGAAAAACGCTGGCGCTGGCTGACAACTTTTTTTTAAAACGCTGGCGGTGAAAGAGTTAAAATAGTTGTGTAAGAAGTAAAACAATAAATGCAAATGGAGCAACAACAAAAAAAGTTGTAAACATTTTGATTCCCCCCTCCATTGCCTCACAGTGGTTTGGTCCACTGCCAGCGCCACACAGTCGGGTGGTTAAGAAGTGTACGGAGCCGACGCATTAATCAGCAATATACCTACAAACCAACGTTTCCCATCACTTAACCTCATATGTTTTAAAACGGGACTATTTGAACATATAAACATGAACATATTTCGTTTTATGAGAACAGAAGCAGATAAACGAACAAGAAAACATTTTTATGCATTCATGCAGAGGTGAGGCAGAGCTGAAAGTAACAAATTACATTTACTCACGTTGCTGTAATTGAGTTTTTTGTGTACTTTTAATTAGTAAAATTAAAATTAAAATGACTTACTTTTTACTTTTACTTGAGTAGATTTTAAGACCAGTAACTTTACTTTTACTTAAGTAGAATATTTTATTACTCTTTCCACCTCTGCATTCATGTGTATTAAAATTAAATTTGCGTCTGTTCATAGAGAAAGAGCAACGTTTTCTATCTGTACACATTTCCTTGCAAGTACAATTTTGCCTGTATTATTTGTGTCCCCTTCAAAAATTGTTCTTGAAAAATGTTATGTTTATTGTCCCCCCAACATTTAGATGAAATTTTCGCCCCTGGTCACGACCATAGTGTTTTATATAATATACATATATTACTGTCTACAGTGTAACAGTAAAAAGAAAAGGCTGCTCATAATGAATGTAGCCAATATCAAGATAATTTCATCTGTTTAACAACACAATGTATATTTATCTTGTAAACGAATTTGAAATAATAAATAATTGTAGCGTCACTTAGCAATAGAGACGATAGAGATCTCATTATCTCATTATCTTCTCCGCGGTAATATTTTTTCAAATTCAAGTTTTACATATTAAATATTAAAAAGTTTGTGCTTTCTCTCATAAAAACCTCACAGCAAACAGCACAGACTTCTACTCACAAACACACGCGATGCAGTGACTATATTTGCGGTCACAGATTCCTAATGGGGAGAATTAGGAATTCTATTTTTCTCTTTAAGGCCTATATTTTCTTCTTCTTTTCTTTTCTTTTCTGAGCACCGGACATGTGCTGAGTCTGACAGGACATTTTGAGCGTACTGAACTTCAAATCAAATGAATCAACTATTTTCTTTATTTTTAACAATTATTCCATAAGTTCCAATTCTGGCCCCCCTCTGGCCCCCCCACCCTGGGCCCGGGACAACAGACCCGTTTGTCCCCCCCTGTCGGCGGGCGTCCCTACATGTGACAATAATCTCCTGAATTCGTGTTTGGGCCATGAGCCATTTTTGACCACAAAACATCCAAACCTGGCTAAAGTTTGAAAAAAAATATTTAGATCCATCAAAACCATGTGGAATAATGTATTATACATTAATGTATTATACAAGCAATTATTTTCATAAGAATTAATCTGCTGATTATTTGTTTGAACTAATCGGATAAAAAACTTAATATTTAGATAATTCGATTTTTCACATATTATAGCTAAGTAAGGCACTATATTACAGTATTCAAATGTAGAAGTGTACTTTTAAAAGTGCAAAAGCCACACATTGCTACAGTTTTACTTATATAATCTTTTGATTTTGATATTTTAAGCCTTAAATTAAAAAAAAGTTATGCATCTTTTAAATAGTAAAACATTTTTAAATGTCAAAATTTAAACATAACATACTGAGTCTTCAAGAATGTGCTGGTGGTGAGGAGATTTCGCCACAGATTAATAAACTCATATTAATCTTCAATTTTAGACTGTAGTGAAGAGGGAATATGGGAATTGGATTTCGATGGGTTAACACAAACAAATGCCCAGTTCTATCAGATAAGGCTGCTAATGGTGCTTTTCTATTGCATAGTACCCCACGGTTTAGTTTAGTTTGGGTCGGGTCAGCTCACCTCACTTTGGCGTGGTTAGCTTTTCCATCGAGTTTAGTATCACTTCGGAGTGGAAAGGATTTCTAGGCGTGTCATTATATTTGCGCTGCATACTGCTGTGACATCATACAAGTGAGAGCGTTGTTGTAAATTCATATACATTTATTTATTTATCAGTCCACAAAATTAAAATTGCCCACCACAAATAGATGTTTGCACACCGCGTTTACCTCTGTCTCACATGACAGTTTCTGTTCAAACACTCATGGTGTTAGCTGACGGCGCTCCGCTGAGCCTCATTGAAATTCCACTTAAGCATATATAATGCTGACGTGCTTGTCGCGAATGTGCCGCCACAAACTGTAAATCTGGGTAAAAACTGGTATGGTGTCCCTGTTTCTCAACCTGTGGATGTTTTTTTATGGGTAAAAGGAAGTTTGGGAACTTACAGCAGAGCACAGATGACAACATGTGTGCTCAAGACAGCACAAGCTAGCACAGGTAAAGCTAATCTACACTGTTAGATGTCGCTGTAGATTTAGCAGTACTTTACTGTAAAAATCCACAGTACTATACTGTATGTGTACATTACAGTACAGTACTGCAGTTCATAATGCATTCTGGGTAAATTTGTTTGAGCGGGAAAATTTTACAGTATATTTTGGTCTTGATGTAACCTTGCTGTAGCCATTGCTGTAATGTGCCAGGTGTACTTGCAATAATCAGAGAAAGTGCGCCAGAGTCAAATCACACAGACAGCACAACTCCTGGCTGCAGCTGAAGGAGGACGATTGATTTCTGGCAGTTCGGTAAGTTTGAAATATTTCTGTTTCATGAAAACTTAATTTTTAGTTTAAGAATGTTGTCAATAGTTTGTCACAATATTGTTTTAAACGTGCAATGAGAGAGAAAAATGGTCGCCAACAAAGTTTCAATCTCCCCCAGAAAGTAAGCTTACACACAGATGTCTACCACTGCTTTAACTCGCTTTACACCTTTTTTTAATGAATATAGGGTTGTTTTAACTAAATTATGAGGGTTTTGGTGAGTTTATATTGTGTTGAAAGTGTGGTGACAATGAAACTATTTTTAACGAAATGGACAAAGACAACCCGCCAGCGCGGTCTTGCGGTCCCAGCATAACGGTCGTTTATCTCGGCGTTTCATCCGTTCAGTTAGCGTCAGAGAAAAGTATTAAGTTCGACTGTTTGGTAAGGCTGTGGTTGTAAACAGACAGGACTTGACACGCCGTACACAGCATACCGAACTCCTCCACAGAAGTGAAAACAAGAAACCTCATATTTAACTGGATACATGCATCGAACTCATCGCAGCTTTAACTTCGACCAAATATAATTCAGACCTGGGCTCATCTTAATATCAGATGAACGAAAGGGATTGCCGCGCTTATTGTTGTTGTTATTATATTACGGTATATCAGCAAAAGCAGAGAATATCTTCTCTAAAGCGTTTTACACGTCCAGTAAGTTGTCCAATACATTTTTATGGCATATTGTTTCCACCACTTCAGATGCATTACATGCAGTATATATAAGTTTCCAAAACACATCAAATCAATGCACGAAAAGAGAATGGGCTCCGCATTTACGTACCTTTGTCTTCTCGTCTCTGTCATCTGATCCTTCATCTCTGGATGTAAAATAGTCCATAATTACATCGTGTAGGAAACTGGCATCACCAGGATTGCTCAGATTTAGGCGATCATGTTTATCTTTAAAGTGAGCAGCTAGCTACTAACGTTAACTTGTTAAAAAACTTTGCGTGAAATAGTGTTACACCGCAGCCGGTCCGGGTTAAACATGAAAGGGACAGTCTTTTTACCTTGTCACTATAAATCGCTATTTTCTGCACTAAACGAGACATTTTCAGAGATTTTCTGTAGACAAGATGTTATAATTAAAAAAAGACTTATTTAGATATTTATATATAATATATAATATAACAACTAATATATGAAGAGTTTGGTTCCAAAACGCAATAAGTCCATTTTGACAAATTTCGGTAAAAACGTGTTTTCTATACAAAGAAAGTGTCAAGATGAAAACCACTATTTTCTGTTATAAACTTTCACATAGCATCTTTAGGTTATAAACAGTGTTGGGGAAGTTACTTTAAAAAAGTAGTATTTGCTCGTTACTCGTTACTTTTTAAAAAAGTAATCCATTACTTTACTTAGTTACCGCCTTTGGAAAGTAACTTTTTACGTTACTCGTTACTTTTACGTTACTTTTATGTTGCCTGTATTTTGAAAATATTTTGGAAACACACACAAACACACGAACACATACACAATACCCTGTTACTCAGGCATTTGATCTTGACATTGTTAAAATCTTGTCTTTTTTACATGTTTTAACACTGTACATTTATCTTAAAATATTTAATTGTGTACAAGAAAACAGCTCTTATTAATGAATTATTAGTAGCATGTTGTAGTGTCTCTGGAGATTGTGCTCATTGTTAAATAGCTGTGTGGCTACTGCACTGGAGCGGCAGTTTAAAATATAAACCCAGAATTCAGCGAACGTCAAGAACAAGAAAAAAACAATAAGGCCAAGACGCAGGATTTAAATTAAGTTACACGGACCATGTATAAATTTCAATGTTTCTGGACAGAAATACCAACTTTGTCTGGTATTAATAAGCTGCACATTGGAGTGCTGGCTGCTCCCCGCGGTGCTGAAGACGCGTGATGGCACATATACACAGATATCTACGTGCAATCTATTGGAAAGTGGAGGAGTCATTAGTTGGGTTAGTAAAATAACGAAATTACAGCTTTTAAATAGAAGAAAAGAGATATATTAAGTTTAAAAGTGCAGAACTCTTCTCAAGGGAAAGAAAGCTATACTTTTCCCCTTACGTGCAACCTATCGGAAAGCCCAGATGAGTTAGTTGGGTTAGTAAAATAATGAAATTATAGATTTAAGTACAAAATAGTATTTATATAAAGAGAAATATTGAAATAAAAAGTGCAGAACTCTTCTTAAGTGGAAGTAATAAAGTAAAATAACGAATAATAATTATATAATAATGAATAATAGTTTCCAATAGGTTGCACGTAAATATCTGTGCCGCCACCAGTACTCCGTCCGAGCGCGTCTTCAGCACCACGGCCAGCACTCCAATGCGCAGCTTATTAATACCAAACAAAGTGAACAAGTTGGTATTTCTGTGCAGAAACATTGAAATTTAAACATGGTCTGTGTAACATTATGTAAATTCCGCGTCTCTGTCTGATTGTTGTTTCCGTTTTCTTGTTCTTGACGTTCGCTGAATTCTGGGTTTATATTTTAAACAGCCGCTTCAGTGCAGTATAGCCACAGAGCTATTTAACAAGCACGATCTTCCGAGATACTATGCTAAGATACAATTAATACAAAACGAAATTAACTTCAAACGGAGTGGGTAGACATGATTTTTACCACTTTATATTAAGTTTGTTTTCGTAGAAACCTTTCTCTAAAGTGAATTTCGTTTTGTATTAATTGTATCTTAATTTCAATCAATGTTTTATCAACCATGCTTGAATTTAATAAATAAGAAATAAATAAAAGAAAACCATTTAGTTTTATATTTATGTTTAAAAAAATTATTTCATTTAAACATAAATATGAAGCTGAATTGTTTTCTTTAATTTATTTCTTATTTATTAAAATCAGGCAATTGGTTGATAAAACATTGATTAAAATTAAGATGCCTCCATCCCTCAAAAGTTAGCGTCAGCTGCTTCTTGCTTGCCATGATTTCTTTGCAGACTGATAAGAGCCTCGGTCATGTGTGTGGACCTTGTGACTATTGCGCAAACGCGCAGATGGCAGTGTCGCTGTCAAATCTAACCAAAAGTAACGTTGCGCTGAATTGGAAAATGAACTACGTTACGTTACCAAATTTTCAGTAGTAACGCGTTACACTACTTTTTTCTCAAAAAAGTAGTTATGTTACTGTAACGCGTTACTTTGTAACGCGTTACACACAACACTGGTTATAAAAACATAAAAAAATCAAATCCATAACTTGATTTTCAAAGATTTATTATAAAAACAGATTATTTTTTTCCACAAAATGCAATAAATCCATGACAAGTTTTTATTCAAAATGCTATAAATCTATTGAATCAATCGCCTATATAAATGTGCATTCATCTTTGCCATGTTATATTCATTTAGTTGAACAGTTGTACACACTGATTAAAAAAATAAACATTAATGTCATTAATCAAAACACTTACTTTGTGATATTAAGAACACTGTCATTGCTGCGGTTATACTTGACGTCTTCGCTTAACGTTTTTCACAGCGATCAGCTGTAAAATGTTTTGGTCCTGCTCGATTTTCGTTGACTTTGAGTAAAATTATGGAAAGTTTTTCATAAGATCCCCTGGGGTCAATGTGTTATCATGACAGAAACTTGATGCTGTCGTCCCGGGCAAACAAGCCCCCGTCTACCGAGTGCCTTTTGCGTAAATTATTAGATGTTGATGCTTACGTTTCTTTCCCGTCACAGAAAACCACCACAGGTTTATCAATGCTATTAAAGTATTATTTTGTTTTTGTTTGTTTGTTGATCACGAAGTAAAAAGCAGATGAGGAAAACTAGGACTCCGTGTACTCAGCGAGCCGCCATTGTTTGTTTACATTGCGTGAATGGTGCGCTGTAATTTCTGGAACGGATTTATTGCGTTCTGTAAAAAAGGAGGAGTGGCGTTTATTGCGTTTTGGGAAAAAAGGGAGAAAAGATGACAGAATAACACGGCGGATATTGGATTTTGCGTAAAATTAAGAATTGACTTTTTAATCCTGACCTGATATAATACCGATTCTGGCAGTAACTCATTTTTTTCAAAAATGGCGTTTATTGCATTTTGGAACCAAACTCTTCATATATATATATATATATATATATATATATATATATATATATATTTGTTTTACAACTGACTTAACACTTACAGTAATGTTTTATTTGTTAGCATAGCATGATATTATATTTAAACACTTAGTACATTTTTAAATCAATCACTTTGTCTCTGCACAATGAACATTATCAAATATTATTAATGTTGTAAAATATATTGTTCATTGTTAGTTCATATTAGCTAAGGCATTACCAAATGTTAAGGAATAAACTCTTATAGTAAAGTGTTACTAAATTTTCTTTTACCATTTCCTTCACAATGTCTATTTATTTCTATGGCTAACAGATTTTGTAACATTTGTCTTTTTACAGTCTTACCATTGCTTGTAAGCTGGATTGGGTAAGATGGATCATCTTTAAAGGCACCAGGCAAGTACATGATGTACAGTTACAAGTCATGTATTTTTTCGACTGCAATATTAAATGCTTTCACGTCACATGTAAAAGTACACAGGAATGTGGCTGATCACTTTTTATTTGTAGTTTACCTGAGTGTCCTTGCACTTTTCAGGAGTTAAGGCAGATGTGGAGGCACAACGTGTGATACCAGACACACACCAAGCACATTATGTTCGGTAAGTTTGCACTTTACCACTACAGCTTCTTTAAATACCCATGTATACACTCATTCACAATTCCCACACACAACACTGTAACACGACCATACACAACATGTACACAATTGTCTTAGTGTGCCATGTAGAAATATACAAACAGAAATATTCAGACTTTGGTTATAAGAAATTTAATTTAATAATTGTATTTATTTAGCAAGGTGTCCCTGGACTTTATTGACAAAAGATTTTGTTTTCAGAATAAAAAGTTGTGTCCAAATCAGTAACAATTGTACTTTCTGTTCAGGACATTCAATCATGACAGGATCCAGGTGGATGCTGTCCATTGAGAAAAGAGTTTGTTCAGCGGTAAGTGAATCTTCTGTATTTTTATGTAATTAGGTGTGGAACAGTAGAATAAGAGCAAAAGGTTTCAGAATAGGAGTAAATTCAAGGCTGAGTTTAGTTTTTTAAGAAACTTTTTCTATCTTATATTTGTTGACTTAATGTTTATGATATTTCTAACAGGTTTCTGGATAGAATTAATTCCAAAGATGGGAAAAAGTGCACATCCAGACAAGGAGCAAGCAAAAAGACAAGGAACTTGGTGCAGAGAAAAGCTGTGGCCATTAACCCCTGTGAACAGCTTCATGCAGTCCCTGATTGAGTTTGAATGGACGACTTCAAAGTAAAGGCCACTGTGGTCTGTCTGCCACAGTTTAATTTTTAATTTATTTTTAGTGTTAAATGAAATTCAAGTAGAATATTTAAAACTATGGGCCAGTGTTGTTTTTACCACAGTGAAATGTTACCTTTTAGTCGATGATGGACTTTAAACTGAAAACTTCAAACTATGGAACAGTGTTCTATTTGCCAGAGTTAAATATGTTACAGCAGGGGTCTCCAAACTTGTTTATACTTGTTGATTTTATTTTATGTTACTTGATTATATGTTTATTATTGTTTAAAATCTTGTTTTAAATATGTTTGTTTCAATTAAATGTTTTTTTAAATAAAATTTTGATACAAACATTGCTTGGATTGCCTTTTAATTCATTATGTTTTAATTAAGCATTTTTACCATATTAATAACTATAGATTTAAACCTAAATCTCTAGCTATTTTATATAATATTATTGTATTAATTGTAATAAGTAATAAATAGTATTTATGGGTCAATATAGACATTACAGTAAATTACTGTAAAAATAGACTACTGTAATAAAATATTGTAAAATTACAGTACAGTACTGCTTTGTAACTATACAGTACTAGTTTGTGTACTGTAAATGGTATTACAGTACAGTACTGTAAACCCAAAATACAGTAACTTACTGGCAACCGTGCTGCCAGTACCGTACTGTAAAAATACAGGGAAATCGTTAACAGTGTACATTATAGCGATGACGCTGTAGTGACGATTCTCTCAGACCAATCAGTGATCTACAGTGTTTTCGCATCACGTTTGGTATTGGCTCAGGTCGCTTGGAACCCCAACCGAGGTGGTGCGAAAAAAATATCGGGTACCACCAGTGTTGGGTGTAACTAGTTACTAAGTAATTAGTTACTGTAATTAAATTACTTTTCCCTTGAAAAAGTAAAGTAAGGGATTACTCTTATTTTTCTTGTAATCTAATTACAGTTACTTCTGATGTAACTAAATACTGTGTATGGACTCTAAAACAATAATGTATACTATAATACAACAGTGGATTTAACATGGTTTAAGTTTACAAATCTCACTATTAACTGGTTGATTATTAGCATTAATTTTAATGAGATGCTGGCTGTTTATTAATACTTAATAGCACATATTAATGCCTGATTCTGCAAAACCTTATTCTACTTCCTTAACCCTCCCCATTTCTACCAAAACTTAAAATTAACAACGTCTTTAGTATTAATAAGCAGTAGTTGGAGTATATTGAGGCAAAAGTAGTTAAAAGTTAGTTAATAGAGAGAATTGGACCCTAAAGTGGGACCAGAATAATTGATGTACTTTTATATATTATTTCTTCGAGCCATTTCAAGCCTATCCGTGTATCATGTACTAAATAGGATTTAGAAAGTAATTAGTAATAAGCAGAGGTGTAAAGAGTAGCTGAAAGCCATACTTGAGTAAAAGTACAAATTCCTTACTGTAAAAATTACTCCACTACAAGTTACAAGTCACCAATTTAAATACGACTTGAGTAAAAGTATTAAAGTAACCCAATTTAAAAGTACTCAAGTATTTTTACTCGTACTGAATGTTGGCTCAAAGATGCACTAGTCCTCAACACAAAGAGACATTGTAGGTCTGGGCAGTGAAAACTAAGAAAGTTTATTTATGAGGTTTTATTTCCTAATATAGAAAAGAAATCAAACACCTCAAAATTTTGACCTGGCAGAACAAACACAGATTAAACATAGTCATAGTCTTTTGACTAAAATGTAATTTAGTTTTAGTCATATTTTTGTCATCTGAATTGATTTAGTTTTAGTCTAATTTTATTCAACTAAATGCCATGAGATTTTGGTCTAGAAATCTACATAAAATGTAAATGTGCCATGCTGAAAAATATATAGCCTAATTTGTGATATAAATATATGGTAACACTTTACAATAAGGTTCATTAGTTAACATTAGTTAGCTACATTAGTTAACATGAACTAATAATGAACTGCACTTATACAGCATTTATTCATCTTTGTTAATATTAATTTCAACAATTACTAATACTTTATTAAAATCTTGTTAACATTAGTTAATGCACTCTGAACTAACATGAACAAACAATTAAAGCTTAAATTTTTATTAACTAAAATTAACAAAGATGAATAAATAATGTAACAAATGTATTGCTCATGGTTTGTTCAAGTTGGTTAATACATTAACTACTGTTAACTAATGAACCTTATTGTAAAGTGTTACCAAATATTCTTATATAGGCCTATCCTAAAAAAGATATAATTTTAATATTTAAAAAAAATCCAGTAAACTAAAATTACACTAACAGAAATATGATAATGCATATTAAAAACGTGAAGTTGTTCATTTGAAAGATTAATTGTAAACACATGTAGTACGTAACACCACTATCTCACAAGTGCACTACATTTCTTCTGTCATGCATCCCTCTTTACAGTAAATACATTACAGCATACTTGATTAAATGTGAGGACAGTGAAATTGTACACTTATTATCAATCTTATAATGAACTTAAGTTACTTGGGCAATTAGTACAGGACCTCGCTGGTTTATTTTGGCTTATATAGTAAGTTATATCAAGTTATGTAACTCAGGTTAGCTGATAAAGTAGCATCAGAGTTTACAAACATTTGAGCTTGCCTTTGAGTTGCGGGATGACCCTCCTGCAATCGCGCATCACTTTTGTTTTGATTGTAGCATCACATGTTTAACAAAGGGTCCCTTGACTGAAGCAAATGTGATATGCATCCATATGTTTGCTCTTTATCTCTTCTTTCAGTCCAGACGCGAACTTTTCTCTACAGTTTATGACATACCCAGCACGCAGATGTCCCGCTACGGTGGCTCAACGCAAGCCATTTAGTGTTTGACATCAAAGTACCGCGAGACCAGACTTCTCCATATGTATTTGATTCGCTCTCGCAGTACTTTGATTTCATACGATTGCTCTGCGCAGCGCCAAATGAAGTCCCTCAGTTGTGTGTGTGCGTGTAACCTCGCGACCACAGATTCTATCCATCATCACTCTCTGACACTTTAGTCTCATTTTTATTTGACGAATAAACAATGTAGCGAGTAACGGTAAGTGTTATTTCAAATGTAGTGGAGTAAAGAGTACAAATACCCAATCAAAAATGTAATTGAGTAGAGAGTAAAAGTTGCCTATATTTTTGATACTCAGTACAAGTACAAAGTAGCCCAAAAAATACTTAAGTACAGTAACGAAGTTCATTTACTCAAGCACTTTACACCTCTGGTAATAAGTAATTAAATACTTTTTGAGATAGTAATTTGTAAAGTACTCTAATTACATGATTGAAGATGTAATTAGTAACTAGTCATTAATTACTTTTTTGGAGTAACTTACCCAACACTGGGTACCACATACTGCACCCAATGGAAAAGCTCCCAAAAGTAACCTGACCCGACCCAAACCAAACCGTGGGGTACTATGCAATGGAAAAGCGCCATAAAACAACTACCAGGCACCTCTTGTGGCTGACTTGAGTACCAAAACTGAGAAGAGGAGGAAGTTTGGATTGGACCCACAGCATTTCTTCTAATCATCCATCCAAACCCCTATGCAATCTCATCCTAAGCCACAAGTTGATCATAAAAATTAATTAAGAAACAGCATGGCTATGCAGCAGTGTTGTCTAAAACAAAGGGACAAATCTTTACATTCTTTCACCCACAAAATGACCACAAAAACATCACCTATTGACTCCATACTCAGAGACAATAGCATTCTTAATTACATCTCTGTGTTATGCAACTGTTAAAAATCACAGTTATTAACATTTGAATAAATGAATACATAATAAAGTAACATTTTGCTGTCATCTTTATATTTCAAACATTCAGGACAATGCCAAGGGTATTTTGGAATAGAGGTAAGACAATACATCGGTATGGCGATCTCTAACAATACTATAATCAATATGCTGACATTAAATATCGATAAATAAATCAATAAAAAAGATGCTCTAAAATAGATTTCTCAATGTCATTACTTCATGGCTCCTCGGGTGGCACTAAACACATGAATAATTTTATGCCAACGTAACGATTCCTGTATCGCACGGAGGCAGACAACGATACATCTCCTTATCGATGTATTGTCCCACCCCTAGACAAGATGTGTGAAACTGATTTACACTTACTCATTAAGATTGCATGCTGTGATAAAATCTAAAGGTGCTGCAACTAAGGATTAGTTAAGATGTGTGCACACTTATGCAACCTGGTTATTGTACAATTTTTATTTTGCATTTTTTCACCGTAAAATGATTCTTATTGTTATTAACTTTCATTTATAGGTTCCAACATGATTCATCTTGGATTCATTTTTACCACCACAAAAACCTGGAATTTTAACAGGTGTGTTGACTTTTTATATCCACTGTAAATGCTATAATCTTATGTTTCAGAGTTTTTTTAAATACCTGTCAGCAGGTTGTGTATCTTCACTCTTAAAATGCACTGGTGGATCCATTGACACGTCAGTCTTCATAGACACACAGCTGGGCTCTGGATCTGATCTCTTCTGATGAACTGAACTATAACACACAACACATTTAATACTTTAAATTACATTATTCTAAAAATTTTAAGAAGACCATGATGAAAATTGTATTTAATTATAATATTTTTTATAATATAATAACAAATAAATATAAAACTCATTTGCCATTAGAAAGCACTTATTTGAGCTGTTGATTTTTTTTATTTGCGCTGTTGGTACAAAAACTGTCAATTTAACCGAGTGCTTGTACAGATGTTTCTCTCTTTTAGAAACATTTTTTTTTTTGCATTTTTTTACCGTAAAATGATTCTTATTGTTATTAACCTTCATTTTTAAGTTCCAACATGATTCATCTTGGATTCATTTTTACCATCACAAAAACCTGGAATTTTAACAGGTGTGTAGACTTTTTATATTTACTGTAAAAGCTATAATCTTATGTTTCAGAGGTTTTTTGAGATCGTGCATCGGAGCTCCGTCGAGTTCATCATCTAAAATCCTTTTTTACCATCTTATTCCTATTTATATAATATAACTTATTAGTTTTACATAGGAATACTTTACCATGACGATTATTGAGCAGTACTACCACGTGAAACTATTTATCACTAATAAACACCCAGTGTTAGCATATAGCCCGCTAGCATCAACAAACGGTGGAGGCTGAAGCTAACATTTTCCAATCTAATGGCGGATTCATCTGATATATGCTTTTCTGACCTGTCCTCACCTGAGCGGGAAGCTGTGGAGGAGTTGATACCCGGTTTTAGCAGATCCAACGCGAGGTACAGGGCCCACTTCACCCCGTCTTCGGACGTCCACAAGCGACCGAGGCGTGCAACAAACGAGCACTCCACACGATGCAGCTTCACGGACCGTGAACGACTGAACGGAGACGCCATCGCCCAACATGAAAGCGATCGGGAAGCTGTGGAGGAGCCGCTGCCCGGCCTTCGCAGATTCAGCATGCCCCACATCACCCTGGCCCCAGACGTTCGCAGGCGACCGAGGCGTGCCACAACCGAACACCCCACGCGATGCAGCTCCGCAGACCGGCATAGTCATATACGGCGTCCTTCTAAGACCCATAACGTTACGGTAATTTCTAACAGATTCGATCCCCTAAGGAGTACACCAGCTGAAACACCTGTTAAAAGTGCCCTGGTCATTGGAGATTCTATACTCAGGAACACTAACATTGAGGCACCAAACACCATAGTCGAAAAGGAGCCAGAACGTCTGACATTAGATCCAAACTTAAAGTGCTGGCTAATGCTAAGCGGAAGTTTCTAAGATTGTTATTCACGCCGGCACGAATGACACCAGACTCCGACAGTCGGAAATCACCAAAGATACTATGAAGGGGATGTGTGAAATTGCAAAAACAATGTCAGACAATGTAATTTGCTCTGGTCCCCTCCCCGCCTAACGGGGAGATGAAACACATAGTAGATTAGTGTCTCTCAATGGCTGGATGTCAAAGTGGTGCCCTCAGCATAACGTAGGGTTTATAGACAATTGGAAGCATTTCTGGGGAAGACTATTCCTCCTAACCTGAGATGGCCTTCATCCGTCATCGGAAGGAAGTGCTATACTCACTAGAAATCTGATCAATAGTCTTAATTCTGATATAGTCTGACTATCCAGGGCCCAGGTCAGGAAACAGACGGATCGGCTTAACCATCCGTCTGTTAGCTGCCGTGATATGTCAAGACCACTTATATCCCAGCACTTCGAGTCAATCTTACCGAAATATCAGCACATCTCAACTGTATCTGTTCCCCGAACAAATAAATACAGAGCACCGCTTGCTACATCTGGTACAAATCTGATTAATATAAAATTAGAAAACAATACATTAACAGATGAACCTCGAACGTTAAAATTCGGCCTTCTTAACATTAGATC
This sequence comes from Paramisgurnus dabryanus, assembly GCF_030506205.2. Lineage (NCBI taxonomy): Eukaryota > Metazoa > Chordata > Actinopteri > Cypriniformes > Cobitidae > Paramisgurnus > Paramisgurnus dabryanus. Next base: position 8,820,528 of record NC_133344.1, on the reverse strand, counting down.
GCTTACCAATAAAGAACATATTGTCAATGAAATAATTACAGACCAAAACTTAGATGCACTCTGTTTAACAGAAACCTGGCTTAAAGCAGACAACTACATTAGTTTAAATGAATCCACCCCACAAGACTATTATTATAAACACAAACCTCGATTAAAGGTGAGAGGGGGTGGTGAAGCTACAATATACAACAAAATTTTTAAAGTAAAACAAAAATCTGAACTAAAATTTAAATCATTTGAACTAATGTTGTTAAATATGGAAATAACTAATCGTAACCACAAACAGCTTTCTTTTGCCTTAGCAACAATCTATAGACCTCTGGGCCACCATGCAGATTTCCTTAAAGAAATAGCAGATTTCCTGTCTGAGCTTGTAGTCACTGTAGATAAAGCTCTTATTGTTGGTGATTTTAATATCCATGTGGATAACCCAAAAGATGCATAGGACGTGCGTTTATGGATGTTCTAAATTCTCTCAATATTAGACAAAACGTGACAGGGCCAACGCATACTCGTAAGCACACATTAGACTTAATTCTGTCACTCGGACTCAATATTAATGACATCGAAATATCACCTCAGAGTGATGCAGTTTCTGACCATTACCTTGTGTCATACACTGTACTTCTAGATAGGATCACTCAATCCACAACATGCTACCGACTAGCCAGAACAATAATTCCCACCACTAAAGATAGCTTTATTAGCACTCTTCCAGACCTGTCCCAAATGAAACATGTAGCAGATAACTGTGACGATCTAAATACTGTAATAGAAAACCTGAACAATGTCTGTTCTAACACATTGGATGCCGTTGCTCCAATTCGAAAAAAGAGATTTAAAGAAAAACCGCCAGCTCCATGGTATGACCATCACACCGCAGCCCTTAAAAAGGCAGCTAGAAAAATGGAAAGAAATTATAGAAGCACAAAGTTAGAAGTATGGCGTGCAGCATGGAAAGAGAGTGTTAAAAACTACAGACAGGCTATTAAAACCGCCAGATCTACATATCTTAGCAAGCTTATAAATGAGAATCATAATAACCCTCGTTTCCTCTTTAGCACAGTTGCGAAACTGACTAGAAACAAAGAACAAACAGAAACCAATAGTAAACTCCAACACAATAGTAACGACTTCATGAACTTCTTTTCTAACAAAATTTCGGCTATTAGGGAAAACATTGTAGCTACCCAGGCAGCCACCACTCTACCCACTAGTTCACTTAACACTAGATTACCATGCGAACATCTTGATTCATTTAAACCTACTACAATAGATGAGCTCTCTAAACTAGTCACATAATCCAAATCATCGTCCTGTATATTAGTCCCCGTTCCCACAAAACTACTTAAGGAGGTATTCCCTGTAGTGTCAACCCCGGTTCTAAATATCTTTAACTCATCACTAGAAATAGGATACGTTCCAACAGCTTTCAAACTAGCAGTTATTAAACCGCTGATTAAAAAACCACAGCTTGATCAGGGAGAGCTTAATAACTTTAGACCAATCTCAAATCTCCCTTTTCTTTCGAAAATATTAGAAAAGGTAGTGGCAAGCCAGTTAAGCACATTCTTGACAAATAATAGTACATATGAAAAGTTCCAATCAGGATTCAGGCCCCACCATAGCACAGAGACAGCGTTGCTTAGAGTTACAAATGACCTCCTATTAAAAGCTGATCATGGTGAAATCTCAATTCTTATATTACTAGACCTTAGTGCAGCCTTTGACACAATAGATCACACAATCTTACTCAATAGACTAGAAAACTATGTTGGTATCAGTGGTCAGGTGCTAGCCTGGTTTAGGTCATATCTAACCAATCGCTATCACTTTGTTTATGTAAATGAGGAAGAGTCATATCACTCCCTGGTAGGCCTGGGGCGGTAACCGGATTACCGCCATACCGCGGTCACGTGACCCATGCCGCGGGTCTGAGCTCCTCACCGTCATAACCGCAAAAAAAAAAAAAAAAACTTGAAACATTGGCCTGCACCTGTGTGTTATGTGCGGATGTTATACACGCAGCTTGTTAACAACCGCAACTTGTTAACAGAACATTAACTGATATGATTTTAATATTAAATTGTCATTGAGTAGAAATACAGGTGACGTTGTCTGTCACTCGTTTAAAGTAGAGTTGCTGTTCAAACGTGCTGAGAATCCTCCTTTTACGGAAGTAAAGATAACAACCATGCATTAGGAAAATTAATAATTGCTTTATTTAGGCTATAGTATATTTTCTATAGACGTGTAAAACCATATTTTGGCGGATTGTTTTTTACTTTTATTGTTTTTACTAGTTTGCATGCCCATTTAGTCTTAATAATTAATGGAACCTAAACGAACTTGACTTGCTGTTCTCGAAGGCAGCTCGAATCTTGGTCGGGCTCGAGACCCAATTCCAAGTAAAAGAACAGAAGAAAAATGCAGTGAAGGAGGAGAGATGCCAGAAGAATTGCGGCTGGGCGCAGATCGTTTACCATGATTAATGATGATTGACAAGTTTAGGTTCCTTTCAAATTTACGTTAAAAGTGTAGCCGTTAAAATATTATTAGCCTAATAGTTTATTTTGATCATGGTGCTACGATCGACGGATAATTCTGAAGTTGTTATAAAGAAGAATAAAATAATTACTTCTCAGTCATTTGCGCTGTCACACATTTGAACGTCTCCGCATATGTACATCATTGCAACGTACATTTGCAAATGATTCATAAAGTCATACCTCCGCAATTCTTTAATCGATTGTGTTTTAAAAGTACTGTATGCTCAAACTCTAATGACAGCAATGTGATCGCTGATGCGCTGGTAGAGAGAGAGAGGCGGAGAAAAAGAGAGAGAGCGCGGCTCTGTTCAAATGTGGAAATGATTGATGTTATTTGAAGTCGGCTCTTACAATACAAAATACCCGATTAAGCTATTACGTGGCTATTATACACATTTTTTCGGGACGTTCTTGTGACCCGGTGGCAACTTGTCCACGACCCAGTACTGGGTCGCGACCCGGTGGTTGGGGACCTCTGATCTAGCCTACAACAGTGGCAATTTCTAAAGCAGGACACATTTCAAAAATTTTTGCTTTTGCGTCTTCTTTCTCTGTTTGTGGAAAAAGACAGATGTTTATGGTAAGGGTCGAGGATAGAAGCGGTCTGTCCAAGCACGCGCAACAGAGGCGGACTGCCCAGGCGCGCGCGAGACAGACAGACAGACCGCATCATCTTGCACACACACACACACACGCGTCTCCGTGCAGCTTCCCAGCTATACTCAAGCACAGACACATATGCAGTACAAGTGATTTCTCATACAAATGTTTATTTTACCAGACCATCAGGGCAGCAATAATTTGCGTCCTTACAGGCTATTCACAAATTAAGGATAGAAAAGTGGCGAAATGTCTGTAGGCACGTGTGGACACGCACAATGCGTTAACATTTTTTTTAACTGATAATACTAATTGTTCAAGTTGTTGAATGTTGAAATTGAAGAAATGTGGAAGGAAATAAAATTCACTTTACATGTTCCTTAAGTAATTTGCACGTGTTTTGTATTAAAGATAAATAAATCATGCATGTTATTTAACTCATTGTCTTGCCAATAAACCGCAAAACCGCGGGAATTTGTTGATTACCGACCGCGGTAAAAAAAAATCCAAACCGGCCCAGCCCTACTCCCTGGTTAAATACGGTGTACCGCAGGGATCAGTTTTAGGTCCTATCCTGTTCTCGTTATATATGTTACCCCTAGGAGACATTATCAGGAAACATAACATAAGTTTTCACTGCTATGCGGATGATACCCAGCTTTACTTCTCCTCACATCCCAGCGAAACACACACGTTTTCTAAGCTAAAAGACTGCATTAGCGATGTTAGTGCCTGGATGGCACATAACTTTCTTAAGCTCAACTCCAATAAGACAGAGATGCTTATTATTGAACCGAATCGCTACAAACATAATATGTCAGATTACAAATTGCACATAGATGGCTGTACTGTGGTGCCATCTTCCACGGTTAGGAACTTGGGTGTGATGTTCGACAGCAACTTATCCTTCGATAGTCATATCGACAACGTCTGCCGCACAGCATTCTTCCATCTTAGAAATATCTCCAAAATACGCCATATACTGTCTACATCTGATGCAGAGAAGCTTATTCATGCTTTTATGACCTCTAGAATAGACTATTGTAACTCGCTACTCGGGGGATTCCATTCAAATCAGGTCAACAAGCTTCAGCTAGTTCAAAACGCTTCTGCAAGGGTACTTACTCGATCTAAGAAGTATGACCACATAAGCCCAATTCTGGCATCTTTACACTGGCTACCAGTTAAATATCGCATACAATTTAAAATATCACTAATCACCTACAAAGCTTTAAATGGCTTAGCACCCTCATATCTTAGAGAGTTACTATCAGAATACAATCCATCACGCACACTACAGTCGCAAAATTCTGGTCTATTGATTATCCCTAGACTATAAAAAGTGTCTAAAAGTGTAAGATCCTTTTCCTACTTAGCCACTAAGCTCTGGAATGATTTACCAACCGATGTCCGAGAATCAGACACAGTCAATCATTTTAAAAACCTTTCTCTTCAACAAAGCATTCGCATAATTTGTCTAGTAAAGGTTCTTAACTCGCAATAGTTATTTTCACGGAACAAAGCACTCACGGTCATAACACAGACCAACCAAATAAATAAATAAAAACCTTTTCTGCATGAAAACTTAAAATGAATTGCATTAAATAGTTTGCCACCGTTTGCCACTGAACCTGCATTAACGACGACAGTGGGGCCTCCAGCCTTAGTCAAACGGGTTGGCACGTATGGCCGGGTTGCAATTTTAGCGCTTTCATGTGTCTTGTGAATAGTATGCCATACAGACCCGTTTGCCACTGAACCTGCATTAACGACGACAGTGGGGCCTCCAGCCTTAGTCAAATGGGTTGGCACGTATGGTCGGGTTGCAATTTTGCCGCTTTCATGTGTCTTGTGAATAGTATGCCATACAGACCCGTTTGCCACTGAACCTGCATTAACCCCCTGGGGTCCAAAAACGCGGGGCTGCGTTTTGACGCATTTTTTTCTGTTTCGTGTGACATCCACTTAAAATACTCCGTCATTCATAATCATACACATACATGTAATACATCATTAGAAACGTCTCGGTTACGGATGTAACCCTCGTTCCCTGAAGGAGGGAACGGAGACGTCACGTCGTGACCGACGAATTGGGAACTCGCTTAGAGGACCAATCTGCTTCGAATACTACTAAAACGCCAATGAACTTGGCATTGAGATATTTGCATAATGCTGGCGCCGCCCCGCCAGGTGCGTATATAAGCAGCAGGTGCAAATAGGGAAATTAGCTTCTTTTTCGCTGAGAAAGCCGGAAAGTGTGACCGGCCGTAACAGCAGGTGGCAGCACCTGTGGCGACGGGACGTGACGTATCCGTTCCCTCCTTCAGGGAACGAGGGTTACATCCGTAACCGAGACGTTCCCTTTCAGTCGGTCACTACGACGTCACGTCGTGACCGACGAATTGGGAATCCCTACCAAAACGCCACTAGGGGCTGACCTCTTCCAGTGTCTGCAGAGAATCCTCCAAAATCCCCTCGGGGACATGGAGAACTAAGATAGGGCAGAAGGCCGGGCACTAGATGTTCCTTTAACCCACAGAAGTGCCAGCGACTGGGAAGCGCCCTACCTGAGCGGGATAGGAACGCTGCGGAAGCCACCGCCCCTCTTAAGGGCTAATGGTGGACGATAAGAATAAAGACAGCCGTGGCTGTGTAAGCAAAGCAGTGCTCTGCTAAGGGAAACGTGGGCTGGTAGGATTAACCCCACGGAAAAATACTCACAAAGGAACCCGGTGGGACACAATGTGGAGCCCGAGCCAACACGTAGGTTCGCGAGGATGCAGCTAGTGAAGGCTGACAGCCAATGCTCCGCAACAAAGGCTGCCAAGGCAGCGGAGGAAGAACAATTCAAACCATTACGCATTTTTGTTCTGAAGGCCTTCCATACTGACACAGTTATGAAGCATCAGTTGGAGGCTGCAAGCCGACCTGCGAGTCTGCTCTCCGTGCCCTCCCTGGTGAGGAAAGAACACGAGAGGATACAGGCTCGATACGAACACTGTAAAATCTAATGAACGTATTAGGTGTCGCCCAACCAGCAGCTCTACAGATGTCTGTTAGCGAGGAACCACGAGCTAGAGCCCAAGATGAGGCAACACTCCGTGTGGAGTGCGCTCTCAAATTAAAGGGGCAAGGAATACCCTGAAGATTATAAGCCAGGGTGATAGTATCAACTATCCAATGAGACAACCTCTGCTTAGTGACAGCTTTCCCTTTCTGCTGGCCACCATAACAAACAAAGAGCTGGTCTGAGGTCCTGAGGCTTTGCGTGCGAACCACGTAGAGTCGCAGTGCGCGTACGGGGCACAACAAAGCCATGGCTGGGTCTGCGTCCTCCGGAGGCAGCGCTTGCAAGCTCACCACTTGGTCTCTGAAAGGAGTAGTGGGAACTTTGGGCACGTAGCCTGGTCTGGGCCTCAATGTTACGCTTGAGGCAGCAGGACCAAACTGAAGGCACGAGTCGTCAACAGAGAATGCATGTAAATCTCCTACTCTCTTCACTGAAGCCAATGCTAGCAGGGTCAGAGCTTTCATTGATAAAAGCTTCAGACTCGCAGACTGCAAAGGCTCGAACGGGGGGGCCTGAAGGGCTTTCAGCACCATGGACAGGTCCCAGGGAGGAATAGAAGGAGAGCGCGAGGGGTTTAGCCTACGAGCGCCTCTTAAAAATCTAATAACTAAATCATGCTGGCCAACTGATCTGCCGTTGATAAGTGAGTGATGAGCAGAAATAGCAGCGATATCAACTTTAATGGTGGAGGGTGACAGCCTACCGTCTAACCTATGTTGAAGATATAAAAGCACGATGTTAATAGGGCATTCTCTGGGGTCCTCGCGTTGCGAAGAGCACCAGGTGACGAAAAGGTTCCATTTAAACGCGTAAGCCCGTCTTGTGGACGGAGCTCGAGCCGCGTCGATTGTGTTAGATACCGCTTGCGGTAAATCACCTAAACCTTGCGCGCGCTCAACGACCACACATGGAGATCCCACAGGTCGGGGCGCGGGTGCCATAATGTGCCCCCTCCTTGAGAAAGAAGGTCCTTCCTCAGGGGAATCCGCCAGGGAGGGGCTGTCGCGAGGAGCATTAACTCTGGAAACCAATTCTTGCTCGTCCAATATGGGGCGATCAGTAAAAGGCTCTCCTCGTCCTGCCTGACTTTGCACAGTGTCTGCGCGATTAAGCTCACTGGGGGGAATGCGTATTTGCGCATCCCCCGAGGCCAGCTGTGTGCCAATGCGTCCACGCCGAGGCTGCCCTCGGTTAGTGAATAAAACAGGCGACAGTGGGTATCGTCCGGCGACGCAAACAGGTCTATCTGCGCACGACCGAACTTCTTCCAAATTAGCTGGACCGTCTGGGGGTGGAGTCGCCATTCGCCGGGGCGCGCAGCTCGAGAAAGCGCGTCCGCCGCTGTATTGAGCGAGCCCGGAATGTGAATGGCACGAAGGGACCTCAGATGCTTCTGACTCCAAAGGAGGAGATGACGAGCGAGATGCGACAGGTGACGGGAGCGCAAACCGCCTTGACGGTTGATATACGCAACGGTCGCAGTGTTGTCGGTGCGTACTAGTACATCCTTCCCTCGCAGCTCCGTAGCGAAGCGTACAAGTCCCAGATATACTTCCCACAACTCTCGGCAATTGATGTGCCAGTGCAACTGGGGTGCTGTCCACACCCCTGAAGCTGTAAGCTCGTCGTACGTGGCACCCCAGCCCGTGTCGGACGCATCTGTGTGTACAACAGCATGCTGAGCGATCTGTCTCATGGACACACCGGACCTGAGAAACGCGGGGTCCGACCACGGGGGGAATGTTAGGCGACACGCAGGTGTAATAGTTACACGATGGATGCCGGCGCGCCACGCTCTCCTCGGGACTCGATCGTGAAGCCAACGCTGAAGCGGTCTCATATGGAGCAGTCCGAGCGGTGTCACGGCCGCTGCTGCTGCCATATGCCCCAGGAGCTTTTGAAATTGTTTCAGCGGGACCGCATTCTTCCCTCGGAATGAACCGTGGCAAGTCAGAATTGACTGGACGCGCTCTTCTGTCAAACGCGCCGATAAATCGATCGAGTCCAGTTCCATCCCGAGAAAAGAGATCCTCTGCGTGGGGCAGAGTTTGCTCTTTTCCCAGTTGACCCGAAGACCCAAACGGGCGAGATGCCGAAGCGTTAAATCTCTGTGCTCGCACAGCGTCCGTCGAGAATGCGCTATTATAAGCCAATCGTCGAGGTAAGCCAATATGCGAACACCGCTCTCTCTGAGGGGTTTTAACGCCGCCTCCACTACTTTCGTGAACACAGGGGGAGAGAGGGATAGCCCGAACGGTAAAACTTTGTACTGGTATGCCCGTCCCTCGAATGCAAACCGGAGAAACGGTCTGTGACGAGGGATAATGGACACATGAAAGTACGCGTCTTTCAGGTCTATTGCCGCAAACCAATCTTGGGGGCGAATTGAATTGAATATTTGCTTCGGTGTTATCATCCTGAAAGACCTCTTCTGCAGAGATTTGTTCAGAACGCGCAAATCCAAGATCGGTCGCAACCCACCGCCTTTTTTGGGTACTATAAAATACGGGCTGTAGAAACCCGATCTCATCTCGGTTGGAGGGACCGGCTCGATCGCGTCCTTCGCCAGCAGGACTTCGACCTCTGCACGCAGTACGTGTGCATCGGACGCTTTCACCGTGGTGAAACGAATGCCCGAGAATTTGGGTGTGTGCCGGATGAATTGAATTTCGTAACCGAGGCGAACAGTGCGTAAAACCCAACGAGACGGGCTGGGAAGCTGAAGCCACGCCCCCAGGGACCGTACGAGGGGAATTAACGGCACTGTCGGGGTACCCGCGGTGGGGCGGCTGAGCGGGACAGGTGGTACTGCCGGTACGTCTGCTGGGACAGCATAAGTATCTACAGTATGTGTGTGTGTGACACTGACCTGAGCCCGCTGAGGGTGACGGTCGTCTGGTCTCCTCAGCGGAGAGCACAGACTCCGAGGAGGGTGCTGGTGGTCCAGTCTCCTCAGCGGAGAGCTGGAACTCCTCAGAACACCCGCTGGCGATAGAGGAGAGGGAGGAAGAGCATGTAAATGCCCGCTCACATCTCTCTCGATCCTCTGGAGACCTGGAGAAGGAATAGGAATGCACTCTTTTTGTGGTTTTGTGGGTGCCGGCTGAGAAGCCGGCGGAACAGAAACAAAACGAAACCAAAGATTCTCCACCCGGCCCTCTACCGGTGGAGGGAGCGATGCCATCACCGTCTCCCATAGAGTGATCCCATCCAAATCCAGGTCGCCCGTCTCAGGGCCGCTTCGATTTCCGTTTACCACGGGAAGCGGGTGGGGCGGGCGGGGCGGGCTGTCGACGGCTGTTCCCCCTCCGTGGCCTGGAAGATGTTCTAGTGGGGGGGGCGGAGGCAGCCGCCACAGGGCGCCCTCGGCGAGGAGCAGACGGGCCCGCTGGCGCTGGAGGGCGAGATGCAGGTCGCTTGCGCCGGGGCATGATCTGAGCGATCGCCTCTGTCTGCTTCTGGGCGGCGGAGAACTGCTGGGCGAAGGACTCCACCGACTCACCGAAAAGGCCAGCCTGGGACACTGGAGCGTCCAAGAACTTGTTCTTCTCCGCATCCGACATGTCCGCCAGACATAGCCATAAGTGGCGTTCCTGGACCACCATCGTGGACATGGCACGACCAATTGCCTGCGCTGTCACCTTCGTAGCGCGAAGAGCCAGATCAGTGGCAGCCCGGAGCTCCGAAAGGACAGGCGAGTCGTGTCCTCCCTCGTGCAGATCCCTCAAGGCCTTCGCTTGGTGAACCTGCAGCAACGCCATAACGTGCAGGGCTGAAGCCGCCTCTCCACATGCCTGGTGGGCAGCGCCCGTTAAACCGGAGGACTGTCTGCAGGCACGAGAGGGGAGGGTTGGGCGGTCCTTCCAAGAGGGACCGTTGGCCGGACACAGCTGCATCGCGACCGCACGCTCCACAGGAGGGATCCCCGTATAACCCTTAGCGGCTCCGCTGGTGAGGGAGGTGAGGGGGGAGGGCTGAAACGGCCGTAATCTCATGGAAAACGGCGACTTCCAGGTTCTAGTCAGCTCCTCGTGCACCTCGGGGAAGAAAGGCACCGGTGGAGAGGGTTGTAAAACCCGGGCAGCTCCAAAGAACCAATCATCCAGGCGGGACGGTTCGGGCTGAGGGGGGGGAACCCACTCTAACCCTACGGTCTCCGCCGCTCGAGCGAGCACGGCCACCATCTCTGGATCGAACTCCGGCGTCCCAACCCGACCAGAGGGAGGAAGGGCGTCGGGGTCCACGTCAGGGGGAGGAGGCCCACCCTCGGATGCTGCGGCGTCGGTGGACCCGGAGGGCGGCACGATGGATTCTAGAGACATCGTAGAACACGACGCTGAAGTCTCCATCGGCACATCAACCGGCTGTGGATGAGGAGGCTGAGAGCCTGAGGACGAATCCCCCGCTCGGCTCAGCACAGTGATGCGCAGGTCGTCCTTTGAGAGCTTCACAGCCGCACCGTGGCGGCGTTCAGCACTCGCATGACGAGGGTTGCGTTTTTCCCGGAGGAAAGACAACCGTCTGCGCAAATCCACAAGGGACATGTTCTCGCAGTGAGAACACTTACCCCCAGCGAACGCTGCCTCTGCGTGCTCGATGCCCAAACACGAAAGACAACGCTCGTGACCGTCCTTCGGACCCATGTATTTGCCGCACCCAAGATCGCACGGACGAAAAGCCATCCTGAAAAGGACGCTGATGTCCGGATATACGAGAGAGTGGCTGCCTTTAACAAGGCACAAAGCTCTCTCGTATCACTCTTTTAGGGAAATTCACTCAGATGCTTAGTTGATGAGCGCACAGGAAGGCAACGCACACACTAAACTCAAAACAATAAAGGATGTAGAGTCGTGGAATTAAGCGAAGCGTCCGCTGTGGTACTGCTAGTCCAACCAACTTCAGCAATCGAATCCCACCAGAGTAGAGTAGCTTCTCAGTAGCAGATACTGCCGGCTTTCGAAGCGATAAAAAGCTAATTTCCCTATTTGCACCTGCTGCTTATATACGCACCTGGCGGGGCGGCGCCAGCATTATGCAAATATCTCAATGCCAAGTTCATTGGCGTTTTAGTAGTATTCGAAGCAGATTGGTCCTCTAAGCGAGTTCCCAATTCGTCGGTCACGACGTGACGTCGTAGTGACCGACTGAAAGGGAACTGTGAAGTGTCTACTTTAATGTGAGTGCCTTCATAATAACAGCAAAACCGTGTGCTTTTGGCAAATAAAGAAAATAAACAGGGAGTGCATTTCGACATCTCTGTCTCCTTGACCATCTTCCTCAAACACGTTACAAACATGAACTGATAACTCCGCCAATACTTGTCACACGAACATGATACATATGTCTAAAGAAAGCCTGAAATGTCTACTTTTACATGATGTAATTAAAATCATTGTCTGTTTGTGTAATCGACATGTAAGTAAAGAGAGGTACAGTTTTTCTTGCTCGACCTCATTAGCACTAATGTGATCCCACCTACCCGCGTGCGCGCCATTCATATGGAAAATACCTGATGCGGGCTATGCAAACAAGATCAACGCCCCCAAACAATGCTTTGAGAAGCAGCAAGTTTTGACAGTTTCATTCACTTATCGATGCGCTGGGAAAATGAAACGCTTTACAGGTGAGGAAGCTCTACAGATGCTCCTGGACAGCGAGGAAGAGTTCACAGTTTCTTCAGACGAAGAGCAGGACTCCGACGATGAACGTTTGTATTTTGAAGAGCGACTTGATCCAGCTGAGGATATAATTTCTGAAGAGTAAGTTTTACCTACATTTGTTGAAATGTTGTGTGATGTATTTTTATTTTTATTTATTTATTTTGATAGGGACAATGCTCATTGATCAACAGACAAAATTAATTGCTGTAAACAAGCCAGAGTTAGCTAAGTGCTAGTTTCCATCTGTAGTCCCTAGCCAGATCTTAACAGGCACCCTAAAATACAAAAGCGATAAAAATACAGTACAAATATGATAAATACAATAGCAATATAATAGATCCACCAGCACTCAACAAATAGTATTGCTTACCTCACATAACCCTCCATTCAATTAATTCCAATACAATTCCAATATAAGTAAGTAAAGTCTAAATACACACACATAAAAAAAAAAAAAAAATTGATAATATATATATACCGTCACAGACTTAGTTACTAGATGTATGATTACAATTGTAATTGTCATGAAACCAAGATTTCAAATGATTTTTAAAAGTGGAGAGACTGTTACACTCCCTTAATTTATTAGGCAAACTATTCCAAAAACTTGTGGCTCTGACAGAAAAGGCTGTGTTTCCAAAACTACTTTTTCTAAATTGAACTAAACAGTCCCCTCTAGTGGTTGCTCTAGTTACTCTATTAACTTTATCTTTGTAAACTTTTATATACTGTATACTGACTATTTGCAAGCAGATATTCATAATGACTTTATATAAACGTCTCGTAACTTGTATTTACATAAAAATGATAGTTCTTACATTAAACTGTATGCTGATTAGTGTAATGGGAATATGTTATAAAGCAATATCGGTAACACTTTACGGTAATGGTACATGAATTATCATGAATTCATGTATAAATTCATGCAGGAAATATGCATTCATTTATGCATTAATATCTCATGAATCATCAAGAACTAACACGAGTTCAACGTCTTTCATTCATGACTTCATGGATGAACAACACCTTAATTAAAACATTAACTAAGAGGAGTACATCATCATGAATTATGATTTATTACACATGATCATGATGTTTTCTTTGTTCACAAAAAAATCGGTCTTCACCACCCATTGTGGATAAAGCTACAGTAGTGGTGGTACATAAATCATCATATATTCCATTATTAACAAAGCATTAACTATCAATGACTTCATCATGTGTGTGGCCCCTCAACTAAAGTGGTGACTTGGTGCTTTGAAACACTTATGAACAATGTGGCATAACTGGGAACATACAAATTCTGTGGGCATTCAAATAAAGTGGTCATCATTAACTAAGCATTAACTATCAATGACTTCATCATGTGTGTGGCCCCTCAACTAAAGTGGTATTTCATGCATGAATTTATACATGAATTCATGATAATTCATGTACCATTACCGTAAAGTGTTACCGCAATATCACTACTATAACTATAGTGTTCATGCCGACTTATCAATAAGGCTTCTTTACGTGATTATTTGCTCGGGTGTAATGCTGTAAATGCGCCCGGAGATATGTCATGCGTTAAACAGTATGATTGTATAGTGTAATGTAAATATACAATATGTCATAAAACAATATCACTATTTAGAAAATATTTTGACTAGCGTTTATATGGGGGTAATTTGATGCCAATATTATTGAAAATGGACAGACTAAAAGTCACAAATAGATATTACAACTTGTAAACACAAAACGCAATCTACAAATATATTTAAAATCTACAAACACAGTCCTCGTGATCTGCAAATGTAAAACAAGATCTACGAATCGTCTTTGTGATCCACAAATATAAAGCATGATTTACAAAAAGAAATCAGTGACTTGTACTTGAAAACCAGAATTTGAATGAATGTAAAGTGACTTCTTTGCAGATGAATATCATTTTCTATTTGTAGATTGTGTCACATTTGTTTTCAGAATTCTGACACTATTGTTTCGCTTTGGTGACAAAATAATGCCATAATCGTTGAAAATGAAGAGACTACAATTTGTAAACACGAAACAAATCTGCAAATAGGTTCCAAATCTGCAAACAAACTCCTCATGATCCGCAAATGTAAAACGAGATCTACAAATATATAAAAATCCACGAACAGACTCTTCATGACATACAAATATAAAATGCGATTTACAAATAGATTTAAAATCCGCAAACCAACTCTTTATGATTCACAAATAGAAATCATCGACTTGTACTTGACAAACAGAATTTAAATGAATGCAAAGTGATTTGTCTGCGCATGAGGGTCATTATTTGTTTGTAGATTGTGTTGCATTTGTTTTCAGAATTTTGGCACAACTGTTTCGCTGTTTTCCATTAAAAAAAAATCTACAAATGCCCTCCTCACAATTTGCAAACAAACACAGTCTAACTTGTATTTTCCAACCATTGTAAAAAGACATTCTTACACATTCTGTGCAAAGTTCAGCATGCAAGTGTTGAATCTGTGTTTGCAAATCACAGGGCATTCACGAATCCTTCTGCACAAGTCTACAGATCTTTTTGGCACTATCTTTCCGCAGAGTTTGTCACTACGATCCACGCGTGTAGTCAGCCAATCAGGGGTATTGCTTCAAAGTAATGCCACGCCCCCTCAATAAGCTCTTTTCAAAATAAAAGCTGGGCTCACTGCCATTTACCGTTGCCGGTGTTACAGCACTGAAAGGCGGCCAGACCGCGTTATCGATATTATATTAATGATATTAAAGCATTTATGTATAGCATGGCAAATATGTAGCATTAACTTGAACTAGAACAACCCCTCGTTTAAGTTATTATCAGTGCCTGACAATTCAGCCGAGGTCATTAAATCGTTAAAAACACTGCATGAAGCGGTTTTATCCTTAAAACATCAGTGTCTCTTCAACGAACATTTGCCGAGCGTCAGCGTCAGACAAACAAGCACAAGCCGTTTATAGAAGCAGCTGCCTGTCAGCGTGTACGGAATGAAGTCAAAACTGTCTCGGTTTTTAGACCGGCAGTCTGCCTGTGCCATTCCACCCTAATCCGGACTGCAAATGACATGTTAATATTATATCCACCATTTACAAACCTTCCTTTAAGGTCTGTTCTGCTTTTAACAGCTCAAAGCTATTACTCTCTGTAGCTTTCGAGTCCGTTGTAGGCTACAGGTAAATTTTGCAGTTGTTTAAGTTAACTTTGCAGAGCATTTTATTGTCGGAAATGGTCCTGGGCTGGGTTTTCCTATAACGATTGAACTTAGCACTCAAGAGCGCTTTCTACAAGGTAAAACGATCGCTCACAGCTGGGTTTTAAGTGCTACTAACGAGTCGCTATCCCTTTGTCAAGTGCTGAAATGTCACTTACTGAATGACTCGTAATTGTAGCAGAAGCTTGTTTAGGCTAATGATCTTCAGCCGATGTGCACTAATATTTTTTAAAATATTATTAATTATTTTTCAATGACTTATTAAATGTTTTAATAATTTGTGCATCATGAAATATTCTTTTTTCATATTTAGTTAGGACTCGTCCCACTGCGCAATGCCTTCTGCATTTTATAATATAGTTTAGATTTTTCTTTTTATTTGTTGTTTATTATCTATGTTTATTTATTATTAAGGATTATTGCATTACCCAGTTGCGAGCGATCGTTATACGTGCATCTTTGGGAAACGCACATAAATGAACAACGAATGTTCGTTAAGCTCGTAGAAAGCGCTCTTAAGTGCTAAGTTTAATCGTTATCGGGAAACCCAGCCCTGTTCGTTTGGAATGTGACTGGCACACAGCTCTAGTCAGGACTGATTAGGCTATCCATTTATCAAGTATTGATTAATTATTTTCACTTAATCCCTTTTGCATTTTACAAAAAGTAGAATAGGCAGGCATATTCTGAATTTAACCAAAATTATGACTGTGGCGTTCCTTTAGTGATAAATAAATAAGTTATTTTGCTATTATTATCTAGCAAATATGAAAGTTTCAAACAAACTAAGTAGCCTATTTATTTATTTATTGGCAAATGCAGAACAACAAGGAACATGTAGAACATAGGCGACACGCCTCTACCTTGCGATGAGAAGATTAATCATGGTGAACATAAGCTAAATGTAATTTTAAAATGTATTTAATTTAAAAACAAATTTAAACCGAAAGCGGACTGTTTATGCTTGTCAAATTTATGCTGGCTCGGTCACAAAATTTCGTCAGGCAGTATTTGATATATGTATTTGTGTTCATGGAAAACAATATAGGCTATAGAAATTCGTGCTGAGTGACAGGAAAAAGACAATCGTGCTAATTGGCACAAGAAAAAAAAGGGTCAATGAATACGAACAAATAAATCGAAAAAAAAATTAAGATATTGTTGATTCTGCATTTATCCAGCCAGCATAAATTTGACAAGCATGTGCTTTCGTTTTAAAAATGACATTTAAGCCTTTAATCATATAAGGGAGAAAGGCGTGTAGCCTACATTTGCTTTCTCCTCATTTTTCTGCATTTGCCAATGAATAAGTCAGTCATATTTGTTATTAAAAAAATCAATGTTAATAATAGAACTTGTTAATTTTTTACCAAAATAAGAAAAAGAAAGTCGGTAAAAATGTGCACCCAGCTAGACACTCAAAATGAGGGCCGGAGTGGGACTCGCTGACTATTAAAATAATATAATTAAATCCTCAGTAGCCATATCTGCTATACTGTTCTCTGCAGCCTTGAAAATTCATTGTATTTTTCTAATATATAATTTCCAATTCAGTGCAAATACAGTATCCTAAACAATTATGATTTTGCCATAATTGTGCAGCCCTATATTTTAATATTATTTAAGTAAACTTGTTAAAAAACTACTAAAATGGAACAAATGCGTTTTCCCCCAATTTCTATAAAAAAATGTAGGTCTTGTAAATACGTATGGGGTTGCAATAGTTTGGAACCTACTGATATACAAAACTGGCTAATATGTCCTGACTGGAGCTGTGCGCGTCTGCGAAAAAAAAAAAAAAAAAAAAAAAAAAAACGAAATAGGCGTCAGCTCATTTAATGTCATTGTGCTTTCAGTTAACCTGTTTAGAATTAGAAGTGTGCGCCCTGCCACCTCGACTTTAGGCGGTGCGTTCAAGTTCATATACAGCGTGCAGACAGCGTGCCCGAGCGCGAGGGGGAAAAGTCCGCGGGAGAAACTCAACAGCTTTAAAGGGTGTGTTGCAGGTTAAATTTTTCAACGCATTTGTGCAGTTTGCTTGTTAATAATAAACATTTAAACTGTTATCCATTGTATTTTATGTTGTTGGGTATCACAAAACCCGAAAAAGTATGAAAAAGTACAGCGGTTTGCAATGATTCTCCTTTCCCCCACAACGCACTGTATGACGTCACGCTGGGGAGAGAATTTACCAAAGACGCCTTGAGAGCATTGAGAATGACTATAGAAAGACGAGTAAAGTACAGTTCTGATAGCGCAGATTATAAATAAATAGATAGATAGATAGATAGATAGATAGATAGATAGATAGACAGACAGACAGACAGACAGACAGACAGATGGATAGGCTAGTATAGAGAGATAGGCAGACAGCCAGATAGCATAACGTTAGCATATCTTCGTGTAGAAAGTAAACAAACAATTAACATACTCGTGCATGCTGGCTTGAGGGGGTCCATGATCCTGCCTGAAATGGGTGTAACTTTATGCGATCTTCAGCACAAAGGTTTTGGCAGCATGTCTCTAATCCTGGAAGGTGAGTGAAGCACGTCACATCTGTTCGCGGGGACCAGCGACCCAAACGCACTCGCTTTCTTACAGCCAGTAGCGGAATGGCAATCGGCAGAATCGGGACTTTCCCGGTGGGCCGATCTGATTATAGTTATACATTTCGAGTTAACACCGTCTGGCGGCGGCGTGATGTGCACCGGTTCCCGCAGCCCGCTGGTCAAACTCTGCAGCCTCTCTGCTCAACAAAGTATATAAAAGTGCTCAACCTGTTCGGCAGGTCCAAACATGTACAGGATTTATAAAAATACGGTGATCAATGAGCGGTTCCTCCTCAAATGGCATAGTCTGTCGTGATGTAAAAAGCCGCCGAACGCCTGTTTATTACAGTATGTATGCGGTCGGATCCGAGTGTGCTGCAGCTGCTGACTGCTGCTGTGTATAAAATGATTGTGTGATTTGTTATAATCGCATAAACAATATAACCAAGCATCATTTTATTCCACAAAACAATATATTTGAGATATTATTTGATAGACTAGTAAGTGTGGATTAAGGATGTTTAAAAATCTCTAGCCTGGTGGTCAGGACATGAATGGATCAAATCAGCAGATTTGCGAAGTTTTATTTATCTCCACAGATATCATAAATAATAATTAGCATGGTATCTTTGCAGTATAACACATTATATATTTCCTACGATGTATATATGATTTCCAAATTATATACCTAAGTAATAAACAGCAATAAATGTCTCATCTATCTCTATGGCTCTGGCTGAGGCTTTCTCCACTTCTCCCCAACGTGACATCATCGCAGAATTGCGTAAAAAAACGGTTACCAAAAACGTAAAAAAAAAGTGTTCTTTAAGACCATTTTTGAGACATTTTAAAAATTATACACATATCTTGAGTGATTTATGTACCCATTAATCGACAGTGGTGGTTAACCTGCAACACGCCCTTTAATGTACAAAAACCTTACGACAAACGAGAAACGTTCTAACGGAAGCCTTCAGTCAAGCAGGATTAAAAAGAGGATGAGAAACGTGCAAAATATACAATGTACAGTATATACAGTTATGTCATTAATAACTACTGCTTTTAAAAGGACTTTTAAGTTATTGTTTTTGTTTCATTTTCAAAGTTTGATACATTGTGCATAATGACTTGGAAAAAGGGATAATTCAACAATAATTTATAATTGTATATCTTTTATTAATTTTATGAAATACATTCAACTATATTTCAATGCACATTTAGGCCCTGAACAAAAAACAACTCGCGAGGGGAGGACTAGGGATTAACCCTTAATTAACTTTAAGGAATTAACTTTAGTGTTTAGAATTCAGTTAAAAACCAAAAAAAGAATTCTGTGTGCTTTTTGTTTAAAGTGCTTGTTTTCATTTAATGTATTTATTTATTCACTGGTGGTAGGGTTGGGGGACAATGAAGGGGAGGGGGGGGGTTCGGCACATATGCTTCAACCACTACTGATTTGATGTAACGGGTGGAATAATTTTAACATGTCACCTGCATTCCGGGTTAGGGTGGATTCCAGACTGCGGGTCTAAAAGCCAAGACTGTTTTGACTCGATTTGAGTGCCTAGCTCGATTTGAGTGTCTAGCTGGGTATGCGGTTTTACCTACTTCGTTTTTCTTATTTTACACTGTAAAAAATGTTTTGTGGCTTAGTAAATTTAACTAAATAAAATTAGTCAATTATATAAAAAAATAGGTTAAAACAAAAACTATTTTTGGGTGTAAATAATGCAAAAATGTGAGTAATTCTAGATTAACACATTATTTAGTTAATTCCTAAATTTTATCATGTAAAATTTGTGAGAAGGAAATTAAATAATTATAAAAAAAATAATAGGCTGTATTAACTTAAAAATATAGTGCATCATTTTTGCATCAACTTTTTAAAGTAAATTTTACATGGAATTTTTAGTAGGCCTAATTGCTTCTCCATGTAAAACTTACTTAAACATTGCAATTGCTTAAATTGCAAAGGCTTAAATTCAATGTAAAACTTACTTTAAAAAGTGTATGTAAAAATTATGCACTGTATTTTTTTTTTTAGTAAATCCAGCGTATAATTTTTTTCATATTATTTTTATCAGTGTACTTAGTTTGTTTAAAACGGTCATATTTGTTATTAAAAATCATCAATATATGCTACGTAATAATAGCAAAATAACTTTTATAAAACGGGCAGTTCCGGTTCTTCATTCTGATTGGTTGAAACGCGTTCTAAGCCGTGATAAAATACACCGGTAACCTCACGGTTCAGACCACATTACATAAGTATCACTGCGCCACTGTTACTGCGTATTGATTTATGAAAATAAACACCACAGTCTTAAATCATATTTTTTATTTGTCTACAATTGCACTATTAATGGCGATATCCAGATGAATGTCAATAAATATTGTTGAGTCATCTCGTCGATAAAGAGAAAACGTTGTCTGAGGATTTATAACTCAAGTTCATACGTCCGCTATTATCCACTGAGTGGCGATCTTACCCAACTTAAACACTGACGCATTCACTGAAAACACCGTGTAATACTGTTCATGGCTCCGTCTGAATCTGATCTCTTACTAAAGTTCTTCACAAAAATGGAATTATCTCCGCTTTTAATAAAAAAAATTGAGAGGTGATAAGAGATCAAATGAAGGGTAGGATGAGTGAAAGTTTTTTGTTTGTTTTTGTTTCAAAGCGGATGGTCTGTTCTTTCATTTGATATTTTATGTTTATATAAAGAAGATAATTTTCTGGAAGGCATTAAACTAAAACTGGGTGGCAACTTAAAAAAAAAAAAACGCTGACGGGGAAAGAGTTCAGCATGCTTCCAAGCATATTTGATCATCACTTCAACAGTTGCACGATATGTTAATGTATAAATTAGATGAATGGTGATTTATAAAATAAACACCACAGTCTTGAATCATATTTTCATTGTGTCTTTGCTGTGTCTGTGTTGGTTGGGAACTGCGCTCTGTTTCAGTCACACTTGATTCTGAGGAACTACTTTGTTTGGCAGAAGAGTAATATTTGTACTAATATAATTACAACCTTTTTGGGTTTTATTTTATAAAATCCCGCTAACGTTATGCATATGAAGTAACCGTTTTATAAACGCAATAAACCCCTCGAAGCGTTGGGTTACCAGTGCATTTTATAACAGCTAATAAGTCGTGCCTAACAATGCCCCTTAGCTGTTATAAAATGCACTGGTAACCCACTGCTTCTCGGGGTTTATTGCTTTAATTTATTTTTCACTAAAATAGGAAAGTTTCTTCATGCCACAGTCATAATTTTGGCTAAATGCAGAATATGCGTGCCTATTCTCACTTTTTGTAAAAAGCAAAAAGGATTAAGTGAAAATAATGAATCGATACTTGATAAATGGGTGACTTGTTCATTATTGTAATATAAAGAAATGCATTACATTTTTTAAAAACAAAGCCCGCCTTTTAATCTTTCTGACTAGAGCTGTGCGCCAGGCAAATTCAAAATGAGCAGGGCCGGGTTTCCCAAAAGCATCGCTAAGTAGATCGTAAAAACAATCTTAAAATTCATCTTAGAATTATGGGCCGTTTCCCAAAAGCTTTGTAGCTTAAGTAGCACTCGAAAATCATCGTAGATCTACGAGTGCTCTGGAGTAATCGTTAATTTATAAGTGCATCGTTAGACAGCAGTGTTACAAGGTCACCTGCAGGACAACCAGCAAATTGCACTCCTGCAATAACGATAATGTAATGTTTTAAATGTAGGCTATATTTATTTATTGGGGTTTTTTCTTTGTTTATTTGTTTAAATTACTTTAATATAATATATTTAAAATTCAAACGAGAAATGAAATTTAAATGACTAAACATAAAATAATTAAGAAGGAAAATGTATTTGGTACAATTTTGGTAAAAGTTGGTACTAGCAAATTGATAAATGGTTCCTACCAATTGCTGCTATAATTCATCTAGGCTACAGTAAAAAAATATTTTTTTGAAGGGTATGGCATCTGATTAAAGAAACCAAATAAATATTTACGGTACAATGCAATAATCCTTAATAATAAATAAACATAGATAATAAACAACAAATAAAAAGAAAAATCTAAACTATATTATAAAATGCAGAAGGCATTGCGCAGTGGGAGTCCTAACTAAATATGAAAAAATAATATTTCATGATGCACAAATTATTAAAACATTTAATAAGTCATTGAAAAATAATTAATAATATTTAAAAAAAATATTAGTGCACATCGGCTGAAGATCATTAGCCTAAACAAGCTTCTGCTACAATTACGAGTCATTCAGTAAGTGACATTTCAGCACTTGACAAAGGGATAGTTAGTAGCACTTAAAACCCAGCTGCGAGCGATCGTTTTACCTTGTAGAAAGCGCTCTTGAGTGCTAAGTTCAATCGTTATAGGAAAACCCAGCCCAGGACCATTTCCGACAATAAAATGCTCTGCAAAGTTAACTAAAACAACTGCAAAATTTACCTGTAGCCTACAACGGACTCGAAAGCTACAGAGAGTAATAGCTTTGAGCTGTTAAAAGCAGAACAGACCTTAAAGGAAGGTTTGTAAATGGTGGATATAATATTAACATGTCATTTGCAGTCCGGATTAGGGTGGAATGGCACAGGCAGACTGCCGGTCTAAAAACCGAGACCGTTTTGACTTCATTCCGTACACGCTGACAGGCAGCTGCTTCTATAAACGGCTTGTGCTTGTTTGTCTCCATGCTCAGTTTGGAAACAGTTAAATGTTTCTAATAACAGCGCGATTTGTAAGTGCATTCCGGTCACGGTATGTATATGAAATGCATATGGTCAAATAGTTCAATTAGTGCTGCTGTCAAATAAGGCTCATGTTTTTGTTAATTACGGCAAGTTACATCCAATATTATCATGGCAGGCGCTTGCTTTATTTTAGCTGCGTCACCTTAGAAGCTCCACTCCATCCAGCTGGCTCGCTGACGCTCGGCAAATGTTCGTTGAAGAGACACTGATGTTTTAAGGATAAAACCGCTTCATGCAGTGTTTTTAACGATTTAATGACCTCGGCTGAATTGTCAGGCACTGATAATAACTTAAACGAGGGGTTGTTCTAGTTCAAGTTAATGCTACATATTTGCCATGCTATACATAAATGCTTTAATATCATTAATATAATATCGATAACGCGGTCTGGCCGCCTTTCAGTGCTGTAACACCGGCAACGGTAAATGGCAGTGAGCCCAGCTTTTATTTTGAAAAGAGCTTATTGAGGGGGCGTGGCATTACTTTGAAGCAATACCCCTGATTGGCTGACTACACGCGTGGATCGTAGTGACAAACTCTGCGGAAAGATAGTGCCAAAAAGATCTGTAGACTTGTGCAGAAGGATTCGTGAATGCCCTGTGATTTGCAAACACAGATTCAACACTTGCATGCTGAACTTTGCACAGAATGTGTAAGAATGTCTTTTTACAATGGTTGGAAAATACAAGTTAGACTGTGTTTGTTTGCAAATTGTGAGGAGGGCATTTGTAGATTTTTTTAATGGAAAACAGCGAAACAGTTGTGCCAAAATTCTGAAAACAAATGCAACACAATCTACAAACAAATAATGACCCTCATGCGCAGACAAATCACTTTGCATTCATTTAAATTCTGTTTGTCAAGTACAAGTCGATGATTTCTATTTGTGAATCATAAAGAGTTGGTTTGCGGATTTTAAATCTATTTGTAAATCGCATTTTATATTTGTATGTCATGAAGAGTCTGTTCGTGGATTTTTATATATTTGTAGATCTCGTTTTACATTTGCGGATCATGAGGAGTTTGTTTGCAGATTTGGAACCTATTTGCAGATTTGTTTCGTGTTTACAAATTGTAGTCTCTTCATTTTCAACGATTATGGCATTATTTTGTCACCAAAGCGAAACAATAGTGTCAGAATTCTGAAAACAAATGTGACACAATCTACAAATAGAAAATGATATTCATCTGCAAAGAAGTCACTTTACATTCATTCAAATTCTGGTTTTCAAGTACAAGTCACTGATTTCTTTTTGTAAATCATGCTTTATATTTGTGGATCACAAAGACGATTCGTAGATCTTGTTTTACATTTGCAGATCACGAGGACTGTGTTTGTGGATTTTTAATCTATTTGTAGATTGCGTTTTGTGTTTACAAGTTGTAATATCTATTTGTGACTTTTAGTCTGTCCATTTTCAATAATATTGGCATCAAATTACCCCCATACGTTTATGCCTCAACAAGCCTTGTTTACGCGACTATCTGTTCAGTTGTAAATGTATCGATGCAGTATCGATGTGCTGTAAATGTGTCCGGTGATATGTAATGTGTTAATGTTTAGCCATAAATATGTCCGGTAATGGCCCGTTAACAAAGATATACAGCGCATCTATGTACCCAATTATCTTATCTCAACTATGCTTTACCGCCTTAGTATTGCTTTATAAGTTTGGTACTGTGGAGAATACATTATATTAATTATTAAAAACTTGTAGGAATGTGGCAGCATCACTCTCCTCTTCAGCGGGCATTTGCAGAAATGCGACGGACATTCATACAGGGTAAGTCACATTTGCGGGATTTTCTGTTTTATTAGTAGACTATTACTGATGTTTTGCTTAGTAATTTGGAAAATACAAGACGCACGGGGGCATGCAGAAACGAACCCGAAATTCATAAAGTGTAAGTTACATTTCGTCCCCTTGGAATTAAAAGGTTCTATTAGGGCTGCACGATTACAGGAAAAATGATGATCACGATGTTTGCTCAAACTTTTGATCACGATTAAAAATACGATCATTCTTTTAGTGAAGAACTTCTATTTACTTCAGTATTTTTATTACACTTTACAGCCATGTATATAATATTATATACATTTTATAGCCCTATATTATAAAATATTTTATTGTTTTGTAATATCTACAGCTCCCATTCTCTTAGATCTTTTTAAAACATTTAAAATAATTCCGAAAAATTCCGCATAGATTTTGCAAAAGAAATCCGCAGAAATAACAAAACAGATTCCTAACAGCTGTATGACTATTGCAGCAATTAAACAGTTCAGTTTTAACTGTCAAAATTATAAAATATCTTTTATTTATTTTAGAGCCTTTTTTGTTTGTTAAATTAAGGTTTTTGATAATGACCAAGCGAATGGCGGCCGACAGCTAACGTCATGTTGACGACTTGTTTGATCAAATGAGCCTCTCAAATCAACATTTACTTGCCTACAATAACGTCTATATAATATATATATTTTCAGCATATAACAATGTTAGTTTAAATGTTTATTATCAACACACTATTTTTTTTAAAAGCGGAGGGGGGCTGCTCTGTTGCTCGCAGTCGCGGCGGGGTGCAGAAAAATAATAAATCAAAACAAAACGAAATAAACATGAAACGAAATAAACATGCAGGTTGCCTTACTTTACACATTCGCTATGCATCAATTAAAATTCAAGGCTTTACACCGCATTTTTTACATGACTACCGAAAGAAGTCTTTTATAGATTATGCACAGTATTTAAGGTTTTTATTCAGTTCTCCATATTCCCCGATGCGCTGAAGGTCCTGCTGCTGGCGGAGACGCTAAACACCGTTGCAACAGGTGCATTGTAAATGTGTGTGGTGGACTCGTGCGATAGGTTAAACGTCTTTCTTTTATAATTTATCAATGTCTCAACGTTTCTTTTAATTAAATTATTATATATAAAGGTGGAGAAGCCTAAAAAATCCAGAGGCCTGGCCGCATATCAACTGTGATGTTAAAATTGGTCCGAAACCATTTATTTACCAAAACCATTTATTTATTTATTTACAGATTTACCACTGACAGTGATAAGGCACCTGTTGCAAAAAGAGTCAAGACCAACATCCAGGCAAGCAGCAGCAGGTCCATTCTGTCATGGAAAACAGAGGCTGATATTGATGTGGTTCCACACACTTTGCGTTTCTTTCCTGCACGGGAACCTGGACATCAGCTGAGTCATGCAGACGCACACACACCCGAGTCTCTTCAAAATGTTTTTTTCCGGAGGATGCAGTTTCAAATCTAAGCCATAAGACCAACGCTCAGGCTGCCAGGGTAACAGCAAATGGTTGCAAGTATAAATGGAAAGATGTCAGAGTCACTGAGAGGTAACGCTACATTGGACTACTATTTTATATGGCCATGGTAAAGATGATCTCCATCAGGCATTACTGGAGACAGGACGATGTTTTCTCCGTGCCTTTTCCTGCCAGAGTAATGTCAAGAGAGAGATACTGCACTATTTCATGGAATGTGCACATGAGTCACCCAGAAGTCGACAAACATGTAATGTTCCATTGTGTGTTCAGTTAAATAGGAACTGTTTTGAACAATGGCACGACAACATTTAACTCCATTCTCAAAGAGTTACAGTGTGTGATGGTTTACAAATGTATACCTTATTTTTTATATTGTGAAGTATTTTTAGATGCACACCAAACTGTACATTCATAGCTGACATTTAGAATAATTTTCTTTTAATTAGAGCCATATTGTACTGGTCATAGAATATTGTTACATGTATTGTTACTTTATTATTTATAATTACAATGATGCTTCTTTATTGATAATTACAATAAAGCTTTTTAACTCTATTGTTTTGTTCATGTTTTTAGCATTTTAGCATATGCAACCCTAAGACTTTTATTTTACTAATTTCAGATAAAAATAAAGTCTTAAGTCTTTTGTACTTTATTGTAACCTAAGCAAAATATTCTCTCTTTAAGTCTCCCCGCATTCATTCTTTTGTCCCAACATTCCTCACTGAGCCATTAGGGGGTTGGGTCTCTGGTGTGAAACACATCAATATTCATGAACATTGACCCGCCCTTGCATATTGCCTTTACACAGCAAAAGGTGTCTTACAAAAGTTAAATCAATGTATTGTTACATGTGAATGAGTGGGTTAAATGGTTTTTACATCTTTTTGTAACAAATTCTCTACTCTACAAGAGTAGATAACTTTTTTGCTTGTTTACAAATGTTTAGGATGTGTTCCTTGGCCTTATTTCAGCAACTTTTTGTTTTCTTTTTTTACTAACCACGCATGTATTTACTTAAAAATACAAACATGTACATACATTAATCTTACATATTATTATAGCACAGTTTGTGCTGAATACAGTGTTATGTGATATTAGCCATTAATGTGTTTTAGAGCAACTGAAAAAAGACCAAATGTGAGAGCATGTCAGAACCTCTGACAGTGTCCCAAAAGGGTCGGACCCCAGAGGGTTAACGACGACAGTGGGGCCTCCAGCCTTAGTCAAACGGGTTGACACGTATGGTCAGGTTGCGATGTTTGGCGTTTTCTCGTGGTCCTGTAAATGGTATACAATATAGACCCGTTTGCCACTGAACCTGCATTAACGACGACAGTGGGGCTTCAGGCCTTAGTCAAACGGGTCGTCAGGTTTCATTTTCTCTTAAAGATCGGAAGGTGACCCTTATTTACCATATATACCTTCGCATTGGGCCCCCAATTTGCAAAATCCTCAACTGTAGATAATATAATTATGCCGCAATAGTTAGTCTGTCTGGAACTAAGCTGAGTTAAACCACATCACTGGGTGACACTTCAATACATATGAACGGCCGCTACGCTAATATGATTTTGTTTTTCAATGGACAATGGGGACAATGAGACAAACAGACCCAGTTCCAGTAGATGTGAAAGTCGGCACACCTCTGATCTACTGGCCGTCCTTCAACGTGATGCCCAGCTGATCCCTGACCAACGATCACCGGCAGAACCCGCTTAATCTCCGCTAAATCTCCTTATCCGTTCTCCCAAGGGTTTTTCCCTCCTAGGACTTTTTTTAACTTCCTCGGCTAAAAGCCCGGGGGTTTTTTCTCCTAGGGGGTTTTTCACCCCGGGGAGGCAGGCTTTTTGGGCTTTACTTAGCTTCCTCTTCTAGACATTACTTTAGTAATACGTTCGCTTATAATATTGAGTCATAGCCACAGCAAATTTAACTGCTTATGCTATCATGTATTTTGTTGTGCTATCTGTCGTTTTTCTGTGCTTTTCACTGCTTCTATTTATGTAAAGCTGCTTTGAAACAATTGACTTTTGTGAAAAGCGCTATATAAATAAAATTGAATTAAATTGAATATACCTGTGAGCAGGCTGTGTATCTTCACTCTTAAAATGCACTGGTGGATCCATTGACAGGTCAGTCTTCATAGACACACAGCTGGGCTCTGGATCTGATCTCTTCTGATGAACTGAACTATAACACACAACACATTTAATACTTTAATTACATTATTCAAATTTTTTAAGAAGACCGTGATGAAAATTGTATTTAATTATAATATTTTTATAATATAATAACAAATAAACATAAAACTCATTTGCCATTAGAAAGCACTTATTTGAGCTGTTGATTTTTTTATTTGCGCTGTTGGTACAAAAACTGTCAATTTAACCGAGTGCTTGTACAGATGATTCTCTCTTTTAGAAACATTTTTATTTTGCATTTTTTCACCGTAAAATGATTCTTATTGTTATTAACTTTTATTTATAGGTTCCAACATGATTTATATTGGATTCATTTTTACCATCACAAAAACCTGGAATTTTAACAGGTGTGTTGACTTTTTATATCCACTGTAAAAGCTATAATCTTATGTTTCAGAGTTTTTTATATACCTGTCAGCAGGATGTGTATCTTTACTCTTAAAATGCACTGGTGGATCCATTGACACGTCAGTCTTCATAGACACACAGCTGGGCTCTGGATCTGATCTCTTCTGATGAACTGAACTATAACACACAACACATTTAATAATTTAATTACATTATTCAAATTTTTTTAAGAAGACCATGAAGAACTTTTTTTAAATTATAATATTTTTATAATATAATAACAAATAAATATAAAACTCATTTGCTATTAGAGAGCACTTATTTGAGCTGTTGATTTTTTTTTATTTGCACTGTTGGTACAAAAACTGTCAATTTGACCGAGTGCTTGTACAGATGATTCTCTCTTTTAGAAACATTTTTATTTTGCATTTTTTCACCGTAAAATGACTCTTATTGTTATTAACCTTCATTTATAGGTTCCAACATGATTCATCTTGGATTCATTTTTACCATCACAAAAACCTGGAATTTTAACAGTCGTCTGTAGACTTTTTATATCCACTGTAAAAGCTATAATCTTATGTTTCAGAGTTTTTTATATACCTGTCAGCAGGTTGTGTATCTTTACTCTTAAAATGCACTGGTGGATCCATTGACAGGTCAGTCTTCATAGACACACAGCTGGGCTCTGGATCTGATCTCTTCTGATGAACTGAACTATAACACACAACACATTTAATACTTTAAATTACATTATTCAAATTTTTTTAAGAAGACCATGATGAATTTTTTTTAACTTATAATATTTTTATAATATAAAACCAAATAAATATAAAACTCATTTGCTATTAGAAAGCACTTATTTGAGCTGTTGATTTTTTTATTTGCGCTGTTGGTACAAAAACTGTCAATTTAACCGAGTGCTTGTACAGATGATTCTCTCTTTTAGAACAGTGGCGGAACTAGAATTTTTTTAATGGGGTGGCCAGGGGGTGGCCAAAGCTACTTTAGGGGGTCCATAGTCCATAAAAGAAAATGACGTGTAACCATGTATCAAGAAAGCATAAATTAATCTTTTGATCGCATTAGATGTAAACATAATCAATCTAAATAATATCTTTCTACTGTATTTCTTACATCTGATTTACTGTCTGTAAAAGGGATTCACCCAAAAATGAAAATTCTGTCATCATTTACTCACCCTTGTTGTTCTAAACCTGTATTTTATTTTAATAAATACAAAAGAAGATATTTTGATAAATGATGGTAAGCACACAATTAATGGTATATCCATTGAATTCCATCATGTTGTTTTTAATCCTACTGTGGAAGTCAATGGTTACAGCTGTGTGCATATCATCATTTATTAAAATATCTTCTTTTGTGTTCATCAGAAAAAAGAAATTCGTACAGGTTTAGAACAACATAAGGATGTAAAAATGATTTTCATT
The DNA here is from genome assembly GCF_030506205.2 of Paramisgurnus dabryanus. Lineage (NCBI taxonomy): Eukaryota > Metazoa > Chordata > Actinopteri > Cypriniformes > Cobitidae > Paramisgurnus > Paramisgurnus dabryanus. Next base: position 8,790,811 of record NC_133344.1, on the reverse strand, counting down.
TTGTGAACTATCCCTTTAATGAAGCAAAAGATCAGGAAATCTAAACTCCATGATAAACCTTAAACTTACTTCAAATAGCAGAGCTTTACACAAGGCTGTTTATTTACAAAGATACAGAAGATGCAAAAGTTTTCTTTTTTCTTTTGATATTTAATTAACTTTAATGACAGAGAGACTTCAACAGTTAGGCTAAGACCGAATGCAATACAATGTTTATTCGTTTAAGACGTACAGTAACCAAATGTTTAGTATGAAAATCACCAAGACAGCTATTTTGACATATGAGCATTTGTCCGTTTAAACCAAAAAGACGCGAAGTTGCGATCATGAAGGCGTTTAAGCTCTTGCTGTGCACGCGCTCTATCAGATATGTGCAACGCTCTTTCAAGTTCAATGTGGCAATCCAGTCGAATTAACAATCATACAGTAGCATATAAAGATCACGTCAAGAATGAAAACATGGTGCTGGGTTTTGTTGTAAACAGAATTGGCAATCTTAGACTTTATTCAGTCCACAAGAAAATTACCACACTCCAGCATACGGTGAAATCATGTAGTATTAGCAAGTACGACTTCACTTACATCATTTTAAAGAGATTCCAAGCATTATGTAGACATGACATTTATCTTCTGATGGTATGAAAAGTATTCGTTAAGTTACAGTAATTTTTCTGACGTGTTTTTGAAAAGACATCACGATGGAGAGATAACAGAACGTGCAGTATGTATATTTTCTTAATTTTGTGAAAAGAACAACATTCAGCTTTTATAGACATACAAAAAATGACACCTTAACGTTTTATATGATGTATAAATAATATCTGTATGTCCAAAATCAGCGATTAATCCAAGTCTCTTTGCGCAGTGATTGAAAAATAAATAGTTTGCGCCGCGACCGCAGGGAGGGTTAATATTCTTAATGTTTTAACAATGTGCTGCGCTGCCGCACGTCGAAAATAAACATAGGGATTAAGTGAAAGTAGCGCATTAAATTTGGGGTGGCACACGGGGTGGCCAGTGCCACCCTGGACACCCCTCTGGCTCCGCCACTGTTTTAGAAAATTTTTTTTTTTGCATTTTTTCACCGTAAAATGATTCTTATTGTTATTAACTTTCATTTATAGGTTCCAACATGATTCATATTGGATTCATTTTTTACCATCACAAAAACCTGGAATTTTAACAGGTGTGTAGACTTTTTATATTCACTGTAAAAGCTATAATCTTATGTTTCATAGGTTCCCTATCGAGAGCGGTCTCTCGACATTGCGTCCGCTGACGCTATGGGTTAACTCCTCCCACTTCACCAAAACTGAAATCTTATTGAACAATGCCATTGCAGGGCACTGGCCAATCGTCGCTGATGCAAGGGAAGAGGGAGCCTATAAAAGGTGGTGTAAGAGCGACGAACGTCAGAATTCTCTTCTTCACTCAACATGAAATCAACTAGCAAGTCGATGATCTGCATTCTCTGCGCAGGACCCCTGGAGCAGCCGGACTCCCACGAGCACTGCATCGCCTGTCTGGGATTGGCGCGCGCCGAGGCGGCTTCTTGCGGATTCGTCGTGCGAGCACTGCGCCGACCTCCCAGCACGCGTGCTCAGGAACAGGAGAGCCGTGGCTCGAGGTCTCGCCGGGGAACAACCTGCTGCCGCCTCTGTGCCGCAGGCGGGTCCCCCCCTCTGATTCTTCCCTTGCTCCCCGCCAGGATGGTAACGACGGCGGTAGCTCCTCTGGTGGCGCCCGCCCTTCGGAACCTAAGCGCTCTCCAGTGGAGTTCCACCCGGATGTTTTCCGCCCCCCTTCTGCTTCGGACGTGGCTGTTTCGTTTGGTATTGAGGACGAGGACGACAGCATGTCTCTTTCTGCGTCGACCAGCTGGGCGGAGGCGGAGCGGGAGCGCCCGTCTCACGTGGATCTCCAGTCAGAGCTTTGTAGAATTATGGAGATGGCGGCTAAGGAGCTGGACCTCAGCTGGACTTCGCCCGACGAGCCGGCGAGGAGCAAACTGGATTCGTGGTTCCTTCAATCTGGACGCCAGCAGGCCGCTCCGAGGAGGAAGACGCCTTTCTTCCCTGATGTCCACGATCAGGTCTCCAAGACATGGTCTGCACCCCAATCAGCGCACGTCCATGCACCTGGCATGTGCTCGCAGGTAGACGGCGGGGAAGCCCACGGTTACGTGCGCATTCCCCCCGTGGAAGAGAACGTCACGGCAGACCTCTGCCCTTCCTCCGCGTCACTCGGCGCTGAGCACGGTCTGCCGTCAAAGCCGTGTTGTATGACAGCCCATCTGGCGGACAAGGCTTATGCATCATCTGGTGAGGCGGCAGCGGCGCTTCACGCTATGGCCATTTTACAAGTCTTCCAGGCGAAGATGCTGCAGTCGCTGGATGATGATATCGACGCTGAGACGGTACACAACCTACGTGCCACCACGGATTTTGCTCTTATGGCTACGAAGCTCTCTGCCCAGGCTATCGGCAAATCTATGGGCTTCATGGTCATCCTTCATCGCCACCTATGGCTTACCCTAGCTGACCTGAAGGACAACGAGCGTAAAGCGATGCTGAATGCTCCGATTACTCCCGCCGGCCTCTTCGGTGATGCCGTGGAGTCAGTTGTTGACCGTTTTTCAGAGGCACAGAAGCGCTCACGCGCTATGAGTCAGCTGCTTCCCAGACGCTCCTCTCAACATGAGGCGACTAGATTGCGTTCCTCTTCAGCCCCGCGATCAGCACAACGCCCTCCTAAACCAGCTGGTTTCTCCGCACCACCGAGTCAGGAACCTGATGTGCGCCCTACGAACTGGCAGCCCCGAGGAGGTCACGGTCGCGGCAGGAGCCCTCGACGCCGCGGCGGACAGCATCAGGCTCGCAATCCTTCTTCCTGATGGAGAGGGCGAGAGGAGGAGATCGCTCGTGAGGGGGCAGGCGTCTACACGCCGGGTTCCTCTGCCCCCCTCTGTTCCTGTGGGCGACATTCATTGTTCACTGTTAAATATTGTGAATACTGTTGTGAATGCTGCTATGTGTGTAAATGTAATAAAAACACAAACATTACCACAAAAAGAGCTATTTCCTCCTCACAGCCATCATATAGCAACCGAGGCCCTGCCGTCAAGCAGCGCGAGGTTGAGAAATGTACAAAGTGCTTATCAATTAAACTCGGACGCCGCCACCGAGCCGTTGAACGAGAATCAGCTTCTACGTGCCGCCCCGCCGCTGACATTTCTAGCTCCGCAAGGGCCAGGCTCGTTTGTAGAAAACATGTCGCAAGCGTTAATGCACGGCCAGCTTCGCCCTCTATGCCAATTTCTAGACGCTTGGAAGGCGATTCCAGGCGTATCAGATTGGGTACTAAGCATCATAGAGAACGGCTATTCTCTACAGCAGTGGTTCCCAAACTTTTTCAGTGTGCGGCCCCCCTTGTGTACAGTGCATTTTTTCGCGGCCCCCCGAAAAAAAATGTATGACAAAACAGTTTTAAAATGTAATATTTTAATTAAACAAAACATATAAATTTATACCTAGTAGTTAGTTCGCTTATTATTTTTTAGGTTTAATTACACAGAATTCATGATAAATGAATGTATTTTATAAAATGACATAAAACTGGGGCCCCCCTGGCACCATCTCGCGGCCCCCCTGGGGGCCCCGGCCCCCAGTTTGAAAACCACTGCTCTACAGTTCAGACGCAGACCGCCCCGTTGCAATGGTGTGGTACCGTCATTAACAACGACGCAAAATGCCCCTGTCCTGAGACGGGAGATACAAAACCTGCTTGCGACAGGAGCGATAGAGCGTGTCCCTCACGGCGAGTTGAACAGCGGATTTTACAGCCGGTACTTTGTAGTGCCCAAGAAAGACGGCGGGCTCAGGCCGATTCTGGACTTAAGACCTATCAATCGTGCGCTACGCAAACGTGTATTCAAAATGATAACCGTGAAACAGATCCTAGCGCAAGTTCGCCCTGGGGACTGGTTTGCGTCGATCAATCTAAAGGACGCTTACTACCATATTCAGCTATCCCCTCGTCACAGGTGTTTTCTGAGATTTGCGTTCGAGGGCACAGCTTATCAATACTCCGTCCTACCGTTCGGGCTAGCTTTAGCCCCGCGCACGTTCACGAAATGCATGGATGCGGCTCTTTCCCCCCTCAGAGCAAGCGGGATGCGCATTATGAATTATCTGGACGACTGGCTGATTTTAGCTCAATCTTGCGATCTATTAATCAGTCACGTAGAAGCATTGCTGCCCCACTTGGAGGCGTTAGGACTCAGAGTCAATGTACAGAAAAGCAAACTCATACCGAGTCAATCCATTTCTTACCTGGGAGTTCTGTTGGATTCTACATCGATGCGCGCTCATCTCTCGCAACAACGTGTAGAAACATTAACGCTGTACCTTCGCCGTTTCAGAACCGGCTGGTTTGCCCTCCTCAGAGAGTTTCAAAGGCTGCTGGGTCTGATGGCATCAGCCGCTCCAGTTTGTCACTTAGGGCTGCTTCACATGCGGCCATTACAAATCTGGCTGAAAGATCGAGTCCCGATGAATATGTGGGCTTCGGCGTGTTTGCGCATTCAGATAACACACAGCTGCGTCAGCGCGCTGAGACCGTGGCGCGACCCAACCCTGTACAGTATCGGAGCCCCACTAGGACAGGTAGCCTCTCGTATAGCTGTCACCACAGATGCGTCGAGGTCAGGCTGGGGAGCGATATGCATGAGCACACCGGCGTCCGGTCGGATCCAGTGAGCGTTTGGCACATAAACCGTCTGGAAATGAGAGCGGTAATGTTAGCGCTCAAGACATTTCGTCCGCAACTCGAGCGTCAACATGTTCTAGTACGGACGGACAACACGACGGTGGTTTCATATATAAATCGCCAGGGAGGTATTCATTCAAAAGCCCTATTCGAGCAGGCGGCCAGCCTTCTTCGATGGGCGGACCGTCATTTAGGGTGTTTTCACATATACACTGTTTAGGTCGGCCCAAATGACGTGTCGCTCCGAGAACGGTACGTTTGGGTCAGTGTGAACACAACAGCCGCACTCGGGTGCGCACTAAACGGCCGCTCCGAGACCGCTCTAAACAGGTGGTCTCGGAGCGGCTGTTGCCGAACTCTGGGGCGACCCACCTGTGGTGTGAACACTGCTGGACCTTGGGCCGAACCAAATACAGGAAGTTCTCCACATGTTTGAGCCACTGGGCTTTCGTTGTGACGTGAGCCGGGTGTTATATTGTGGGTTAACAACAAACAAGCCAATCCTGGTCCGTTGCATAGAGATTCGCTGTCTCCTTTACGTTTGAGCTGATGATTTTATAAAATCATAGCTGTCCTCCACACACAAATAGTGACATTACGGGCTTTTTAGCAAACGGCTCTGTGAGAAAGGCTTTAATAGAACAGCTACGCAATTTCGTGTTAAAGCAAAGAAACTTCGCAAAGACGTGCATCGTTTATCTCCACATCTTGATAGCTGCGCTCTCCCTGTCAGGCTGGTTGTCATGGAAACGTGGGGGTGGTCATGAGACGGTAAGAGCTGTCAGAGACCAATGACAGCGCTGACCGTTGTCACATGGTGTACGGTGCGGCATTTCGAGTAAAGTAAAATATATATATATGTGAACAAGGACCGCACTAACTGAAAAATGATACAATGTATTTTGGTGCGCACCGTGGTGCGGCCTCGGAGCGCACCAAAATACATTGTATCATTTTTCAGTTAGTGCGGTCCTTGTTCATATGTGAAAACAACCTTACTCTCCATCAGAGCAGCACATATCCCGGGCATTCTGAACAGAGGAGCGGATATGTTATCGAGGAACGGCCTCCCCAGCGGAGAGTGGAGGCTCCATCCCGACTCGGTTCAGCTGATATGGAGCCAGTTCGGGAGGGCGTCGATAGACCTGTTCGCGACCAGAGAGAACATGCACTGCCCGCTGTTTTTCTCGCTCACGCAATCCCCGCTACAAGGGGATGCGTTGACATCGCGTTGGCCGGAAACCAGACTGTATGCTTTCCCTCCGATAAAACTCATACCCTTGGTGTTATGCAAAATCAGGGAGGAGAGAGCCACGGTAATTCTAGTCGCACCGGACTGGCAGAACCAGCCGTGGTATCCGAACTTGAGAGAGATGTTATTAAGCCCTCCATGGCAGATTCCCTTAAGGAGGGACTTACTGACTCAGGTGGAAGGTTCAGTATGGCACCCCAACCCAGGGCTGTGGAACCTACACGCTTGGCAGGTGAGAGGAACATAACGTTAGATAACTTTAGCGATCTCTCGCATCGGGTGGAGAACACGCTGACTGAGGCGCGAGCGCCGTCTATGAGGCGCTTGTACGATCTTAAGTGGAATGTGTTTCTAAAATGGTGTCATGGCAACGGCATCGACCCGTTTAACTGCCCGGTGTCGGACATTTTGCTTTTCTTACAGCATAGGATGGACGTGGCGGCTATTGCGGCGATACGCCCCCCCCTTGGAAGGGCACTCGATAGGAAGACACGCACTTGTTGTCCGATTCCTGAGAGGAGCGAGAAGACTAAAACCCCCTCGCACCCCTTCGGTGCCACCTTGTGATTTAGATGTAGTGCTGAGTGCACTTTCATGACCGCCGTTCGAACCACTGGAGTCTTGCTCTATTAAAGACCTGTCACTTAAAACGGCTCTTCTTCTCGCCCTGGCTACTACGAAACGCGTTGGGGATTTACAAGCGTTTTCCATCAACGAGGACTGCTTACGTTTCGCCCCGGGAGATTGTAATGCCGTCTTGAGACCCAAGATTGGAATTATACCTAAATCTCTCTCTACTCCCTTTCGCGATCAGGTAGTTTCCCTATCGGCGTTATCTGCAGCGCCTGCAACATCTCAGAACGCATCTAACCAGGAGGCTATTTGCCCTGTCAGAGCCCTGAGGGCATATGTGAACCGTACTGCCGACTTTAGAGCATCGGACCAACTCTTTGTGTGCTTCGGTGGCGCTACTAAAGGCAGAGCGGTGTCTAAACAGCGGCTCTCTCACTGGTTAGTGGATGCTATAACGCTAGTTTACGAGAGGTACTACTGTGCAGGATGTGTGTCGCGTGGCTGGTTGGGCTTCACATGACACCTTCGCGAGGTTTTACTTGCTCAATATGCATTCGCTAGCCGCAAAAGTTCTGTCGGTGAGTACTGAACATTCTTATGCCTCTAAGTTATAGCGCCCTGGTTTCTCTCAGGTCGTCTTGGCTTCTAAGCAGCTACCTGTATGTATGTGTGCTTGTGTTACTCTCTTAGAACGCTGCACCCCATCAGGTCGTCTCTACTAAAGAGGTTGTGGGCTTAACGGCGTTACCGCTGCGGCTGTTAACTCCGTGTTAAGACATAACCCCAATTACTTCTATCAATTCTGCTCTATGTTGCCCAGCAAAGCCGTGCGTGCTACTATTACTGCGTGTATTCACTCAAATTACTTGTCTACTTGCCCCGTAGCGGCGCAGTGATGAGTATTCACATTCCTTAGGTTTGGATATGCAAATTTCATACCTCAGGAATATCCACATCCTATTGGCCGGACACGCCCCCCCTATGATATGGGCACCGCGTGTCAGGGTTTTTATTGGTTGTGTTCTAGACAACATTGCGTTGCAGGGCTGGCTTTACCGCTCGCTCAGCGTGGTTGTACAATGTTCCCATAGCGTCAGCGGACGCAATGTCGAGAGACCGCTCTCGATAGGGAACGTCTCGGTTACTATCGTAACCTCGGTTCCCTAAGAGACGGGAACAAGACATTGCGTTACGCGCGGAGCTCGCGGCTTGCCAGCTATATTCGTTCAGTCGAGTTTCTGACGTTCGTTGCTCTTACACCGCCTTTTATAGGCTCCCGCTTCCTGCGGTCAACAACGATTGGCCAGTGCCCTGCAATGGCGTTGTTCAATAAGATTTCAGTTTTGGTGAAGTGGGAGGAGTTAACCCATAGCGTCAGCGGACGTAATGTCTTGTTACCGTCTCTCAGGGAACCGAGGTTACGATAGTAACGAGACGTTTTTTATATAATAATAAAAATAAATAATAATTTGTTACATTTATATAGCGCTTTTCTCAGTACTCAAAGCGCTTTACATATGAATGGGGGAATATACCTGTCAGCAGGTTGTGTATCTTCACTCTTAAAATTCACTTGTGGATCCATTGACACGTCAGTCTTCATAGACACACAGCTGGGCTCTGGATCTGATCTCTTCTGATGAACTGAACTATAACACACAACACATTTAATACTTTAAATTACTTTATTCTAAAAATTTTAAGACGACCATGATGAAAATTGTATTTAATTATAAGATTTTTTATAATATAATAACAAATAAATATAAAACTCATTTGCTATTAGAAAGCACTTTTTTGGGCTGTTGATTTTTTTATTTGCGCTGTTGGTACAAAAACGGTCAATTTAACCGAGTGCTTGTACAGATGATTCTCTCTTTTAGAAACATTTTTTTTTTTTTTTTGCATTTTTTCACCGTAAAATGATTCTTCTTGTTATTAACTTTCATTTATAGGTTCCAACATGATTCATCTGTGATTCATTTTTACCATCACAAAAACCTGGAATTTTGACAGTCGTGTGTAGACTTTTTATATTCACTACAAGAGCTATAATCTTATGTTTCAGAGTTTTTTATATACCTGTCAGCAGGTTGTGTATCTTTACTCTTAAAATGCACTGGTGGATCCATGGACACGTCAGTCTTCATAGACACACAGCTGGGCTCTGGATCTGATCTCTTCTGATGAACTGAACTATAACACACAACACATTTAATACTTTAATTACATTATTCAAATTTTTTAAGAAGACCATGATGAAAATTGTATTTAATTATAATATTTTTTATAATATAATAACAAATAAATATAAAACTCATTTGCCATTAGAAAGCACTTATTTGAGCTGTTGATTTTTTTTTATTTGCACTGTTGGTACAAAACCTGTCAATTTAACCGAGTGCTTGTACAGATGATTCTCTCTTTTGGAAACATTTTTATTTTGCATTTTTGCACCGTAAAATGATTCTTATTGTTATTAACCTTCATTTATAGGTTCCAACATGATTCATCTGTGATTCATTTTTACCATCACAAAAACCTGGAATTTTAACAGTCGTGTGTAGACTTTTTATATTCACTACAAGAGCTATAATCTTATGTTTCAGAGTTTTTTATATACCTGTCAGCAGGTTGTGTATCTTTACTCTTAAAATTCACTGGTGGATCCATGGACACGTCAGTCTTCATAGACACACAGCTGGGCTCTGGATCTGATCTCTTCTGATGAACTGAACTATAACACACAACACATTTAATAATTTAATTACATTATTCAAATTTTTTAAGAAGAGCATGATGAAAATTGTATTTTATTATAATATTTTTTATAATATAATAACAAATAAATATTAAAACTGCAAGCAGTGATGGAAGGGCCCTCGCACGCATGTGCACCGCCACTCTATGGCCTTAGTAAAGCAATGAACCAGGGGATTGAAATTTCAGTGGGTAAATATAGGCGGATATTCAAAGGAACTTTGAAGTGCCACACCTCCTTTGTGCAGCAGGTGGTGCTATGATTGTATTTGATTGTTGTAACATTGATGTGTTGTGGCCAGGACCCTTGTCAAACGTATGATGTCTGTGACAGGTCGGACATTGCATGCCTGAGTTACAACAGCTTTCTCATGGAGAAACATCACTCTTTGCGAGGCCGCCACGGACACGCCCTTCAACGAAAAGTCAAGATCTTCGCAATTTATCATCGCAAAGGGCTTAAGATCAGTCTCACCTGATATGATAATGATTTGATTAAATCTCTGAGAACAGTGAATCACAGCGTAAAACAAGGCATTTCCTGCTACCTCTAGGTGGCGCTAGGACTGAAGCTGAATTTTGGCATTGAAATGTGTTCAGGCCAAGACTCTTATCAAACATGTGAAGTGTGGGGCAGATTGGACATTGTATGCCTTAGTTATAACAACTTCCGGTTTCATGGCGAAAACGCTGAAATTTGTCAGGCCGCCACGGACACACCTTCCAACGAAAAGTCAAAAGCTCCGCAATTTAACATCGCAAAGGCCTTTAGATGAGATTGACCAAATATGATGACGATCTGACAACATCTCTAGGAGGAGTTCGTTAAAGTACGAAGCCTGGAAATGACAAAATTTGCACAGAAATCACAGCAAAAATTCAAAATGGCTGACTTCCTGTGAGGTTTAGAGCTTCACTCCAAGAGACTTTTTTGTAGGTCTTGGGGTGATATATGACCCTACCAAATTTCGTTTCTGTAGGATTTTCGTAGCGGCGGGGCTGTTCTCTTGAAATTTTGCAGGTGGCGCTATCGAGCCATTTCTGCACGCCCACTTCTGGCGCCTATGCCACATGTAAATTTTTGCCACTTCTGACGTGTGTGCAACGTTTTATGACTTTTTGAGCTTGTTTAGCCTGTCAAAATGCGATTCATTTAGCGATACTTTGCCAGGCCGCCACGGACACGCCCTTATATGAAAAGTCAAGGTCGTTGCTTTTTATCATCACACAAGGTCTTGAGATTACACTGGTGAAATATGATGTTGATATGGTTAAATACCTAGGAGCAGTAAGTCACAGCATCAAACATGGTATTTCCTGCTGCCTCTAGGTGGCGCTATGAGTGTTACTGAATTATGCCATGTTGATGTGTTCAGGCCTGGACCCTTATCAAACGTGTGAAGTCAGGGGCAGATCGGACAATGTATGCCTGAATTACATCAGCTTCCTGTTTCATGGCGAAACATTACACTTTGCCAGGCCGCCACGGACACGCCCTCCAATGAAAAGTCAAAAGCTCCGCAATTTAGCATCGCAAAGGCCTTTAGATGATACTGACCAAATATGATGATGATCGGATTAAATCTCTAGGAGGAGTTCGTTAAAGTACGACGCTTGGAAATGTCAAAAAATGACAGAGAAAATTCAAAATGGCTGACTTCCTGTGGGGTTTAGAGCTTAGCTCCAAGAGACTTTTTTGTAGGTCTTGGAGTAATAGATGATCCTACCAAATTTCGTATCTGTAAGTTTTTCGTAGTGGGGGGGCTGTTCTCTTGAAATTTTGCAGGTGGCGCTATCGAGCCATTTTTACACGCCCACTTCTGACACCTATACTACATGTAAATTTTCGCCACTTCTGACGCGTGTGCAAATTTTCATGAGTTTTCGGGTATGTTTAGGCCCTCAAAAATGCGATCCATTTCGGAGAAGAAGAAGAAGAAGAAGAATAATAATAATTAAAACTGCAAGCAGTGATGGAAGGGCCCTCGCACGCATGTGCACCGCCACTCTATGGCCTTAGTAAAGCAATGAAACAGGGGGATTGAAATTTCAGTGGGTAAATATAAGCGGATATTCAAAGGAACTTTGAAGTGCCACACCTCCTTTGTGCAGCAGGTGGCGCTATGATTGTATTTGATTGTTGTAACATTGATGTGTTGAGGCCAGGACCCTTGTCAAACGTATGATGTCTGTGACAGGTCGGACATTGCATGCCTGAGTTACAACAGCTTTCTCATGGAGAAACATCACTCTTTGTGAGGCCGCCACGGACACGCCCTTCAACGAAAAGTCAAGATCTTCGCAATTTATCATCGCAAAGGGCTTAAGATCAGTCTCACCTGATATGACAATGATTTGATTAAATCTCTGAGAACAGTGAATCACAGCGTAAAACAAGGCATTTACTGCTACCTCTAGGTGGCGCTAGGACTGAAGCTGAATATTGGCATTGAAATGTGTTCAGGCCAAGACTCTTATCAAACATGTGAAGTGTGGGGTAGATTGGACATTGTATGCCTTAGTTATAACAACTTCCGGTTTCATGGCGAAAACGCTGAACTTTGTCAGGCCGCCACGGACACACCTTCCAACGAAAAGTCAAAAGCTCCGCAATTTAACATCGCAAAGGCCTTTAGATGAGATTGACCTCCTAGAGATTTTGTCAGATCGTCATCATATTTGGAGTTCGTTAAAGTACGAAGCCTGGAAATGACAAAATTTGCACAGAAATCACAGCAAAAATTAAAAATGGCTGACTTCCTGTGAGGTTTAGAGCTTAGCTCCAAGAGACTTTTTTGTAGGTCTTGGGGTGATATATGACCCTACCAAATTTCGTTTCTGTAGGATTTTCGTAGCTGCGGGGCTGTTCTCTTGAAATTTTGCAGGTGGCGCTATCGAGCCATTTCTGCACGCCCACTTCTGGCGCCTATGCCACATGTACATTTTTGCCACTTCTGACGTGTGTGCAACGTTTTATGACTTTTTGAGCTTGTTTAGCCTGTCAAAATGCGATTCAATTAGCGATACTTTGCCAGGCCGCCACGGACACGCCCTTTAATGAAAAGTCAAGGTCGTTGCTTTTTATCATCACACAAGGTCTTGAGATTACACTGGTGAAATATGATGTTGATATGGTTAAATACCTAAGAGCAGTAAGTCACAGCATCAAACATGGTATTTCCTGCTGCCTCTAGGTGGCGCTATGAGTGTTACTGAATTATGCCATGTTGATGTGTTCAGGCCTGGACCCTTATCAAACGTGTGAAGTCAGGGGCAGATCGGACAATGTATGCCTGAATTACATCAGCTTCCTGTTTCATGGCGAAACATTACACTTTGCCAGGCCGCCACGGACACGCCCTCCAATGAAAAGTCAAAAGCTCCGCAATTTAGCATCGCAAAGGCCTTTAGATGATACTGACCAAATATGATGATGATCGGATTAAATCTCTAGGAGGAGTTTGTTAAAGTACGACGCTTGGAAATGTCAAAAAATGACAGAGAAAATTCAAAATGGCTGACTTCCATTGGGGTTTAGAGCTTAGCTCCAAGAGACTTTTTTGTAGGTCTTGGGGTGATATATGATCCTACCAAATTTCGTATCTGTAAGTTTTTCGTAGTGGGGGGGCTGTTCTCTTGAAATTTTGCAGGTGGCGCTATCGAGCCATTTTTACACGCCCACTTCTGACGCCTATACTACATGTAAATTTTCGCCACTTCTGACGCGTGTGCAAATTTTCATGAGTTTTCGGGTATGTTTAGGCCCTCAAAAATGCGATCCATTTCGGAGAAGAAGAAGAAGAAGAAGAAGAAGAAGAAGAAGAAGAAGAATTAAAACTGCAAGCAGTGATGGAAGGGCCCTCGCACGCATGTGCACCGCCACTCTATGGCCTTAGTAAAGCAATGAACCAGGGGGATTGAAATTTCAGTGGGTAAATATAGGCGGATATTCAAAGGAACTTTGAAGTGCCACACCTCCTTTGTGCAGCAGGTGGCGCTATGATTGTATTTGATTGTTGTAACATTGATGTGTTGAGGCCAGGACCCTTGTCAAATGTATGATGTCTGTGACAGGTCGGACATTGCATGCCTGAGTTACAACAGCTTTCTCATGGAGAAACATCACTCTTTGCGAGGCCGCCACGGACACGCCCTTCAACGAAAAGTCAAGATCTTCGCAATTTATCATCGCAAAGGGCTTAAGATCAGTCTCACCTGATATGATAATGATTTGATTAAATCTCTGAGAACAGTGAATCACAGCGTAAAACAAGGCATTTCCTGCTACCTCTAGGTGGCGCTAGGACTGAAGCTGAATATTGGCATTGAAATGTGTTCAGGCCAAGACTCTTATCATACATGTGAAGTGTGGGGCAGATTGGACATTGTATGCCTTAGTTATAACAACTTCCTGTTTCATGGCAAAAAAGCTGAAATTTGTCAGGCCGCCACGGACACACCTTCCAACGAAAAGTCAAAAGCTCCGCAATTTAACATCGCAAAGGCCTTTAGATGAGATTGACCAAATATGATGACGATCTGACAAAATCTCTAGGAGGAGTTCGTTAAAGTACGAAGCCTGGAAATGACAAAATTTGCACAGAAATCACAGCAAAAATTCAAAATGGCTGACTTCCTGTGAGGTTTAGAGCTTCACTCCAAGAGACTTTTTTGTAGGTCTTGGGGTGATATATGACCCTACCAAATTTCGTTTCTGTAGGATTTTCGTAGCGGCGGGGCTGTTCTCTTGAAATTTTGCAGGTGGCGCTATCGAGCCATTTCTGCACGCCCACTTCTGGCGCCTATGCCACATGTAAATTTTTGCCACTTCTGACATGTGTGCAACGTTTTATGACTTTTTGAGGTTGTTTAGCCTGTCAAAATGCGATTCATTTAGCGATACTTTGCCAGGCCGCCACGGACACGCCCTTAAATGAAAAGTCAAGGTCGTTGCTTTTTATCATCACACAAGGTCTTGAGATTACACTGGTGAAATATGATGTTGATATGGTTAAATACCTAGGAGCAGTAAGTCACAGCATCAAACATGGTATTTCCTGCTGCCTCTAGGTGGCGCTATGAGTGTTACTAAATTATGCCATGTTGATGTGTTCAGGCCTGGACCCTTATCAAACGTGTGAAGTCAGGGGCAGATCGGACAATGTATGCCTGAATTACATCAGCTTCCTGTTTCATGGCGAAACATTACACTTTGCCAGGCCGCCACGGACACGCCCTCCAATGAAAAGTCAAAAGCTCCGCAATTTAGCATCGCAAAGGCCTTTAGATGATACTGACCAAATATGATGATGATTGGATTAAATCTCTAGGAGGAGTTCGTTAAAGTACGACGCTTGGAAATGTCAAAAAATGACAGAGAAAATTCAAAATGGCTGACTTCCTGTGGGGTTTAGAGCTTAGCTCCAAGAGACTTTTTTGTAGGTCTTGGAGTAATAGATGATCATACCAAATTTCGTATCTGTAAGTTTTTCGTAGTGGGGGGGCTGTTCTCTTGAAATTTTGCAGGTGGCGCTATCGAGCCATTTTTACACGCCCACTTCTGACACCTATACTACATGTAAATTTTCGCCACTTCTGACGCGTGTGCAAATTTTCATGAGTTTTCGGGTATGTTTAGGCCCTCAAAAATGCGATCCATTTCGGAGAAGAAGAAGAAGAAGAAGAAGAATAATAATTAAAACTGCAAGCAGTGATGGAAGGGCCCTCGCACGCATGTGCACCGCCACTCTATGGCCTTAGTAAAGCAATGAACCAGGGGGATTGAAATTTCAGTGGGTAAATATAAGCGGATATTCAAAGGAACTTTGAAGTGCCACACCTCCTTTGTGCAGCATGTGGCGCTATGATTGTATTTGATTGTTGTAACATTGATGTGTTGAGGCCAGGACCCTTGTCAAACGTATGATGTCTGTGATAGGTCGGACATTGCATGCCTGAGTTACAACAGCTTTCTCATGGAGAAACATCACTCTTTGCGAGGCCGCCACGGACACGCCCTTCAACGAAAAGTCAAGATCTTCGCAATTTATTATCGCAAAGGGCTTAAGATCAGTCTCACCTGATATGATAATGATTTGATTAAATCTCTGAGAACAGTGAATCACAGCGTAAAACAAGGCATTTCCTGCTACCTCTAGGTGGCGCTAGGACTGAAGCTGAATATTGGCATTGAAATGTGTTCAGGCCAAGACTCTTATCAAACGTGTGAAGTGTGAGGTAGATTGGACATTGTATGCCTTAGTTATAACAACTTCCGGTTTCATGGCGAAAACGCAGAACTTTGTCAGGCCGCCACGGACACACCTTCCAACGAAAAGTCAAAAGCTCCGCAATTTAACATCGCAAAGGCCTTTAGATGAGATTGACCAAATATGATGACGATCTGACAAAATCTCTAGGAGGAGTTCGTTAAAGTACGAAGCCTGGAAATGACAAAATTTGCAGAGAAATCACAGCTAAAATTAAAAATGGCTGACTTCCTGTGAGGTTTAGAGCTTCGCTCCAAGAGACTTTTTTGTAGGTCTTGGGGTGATATATGACCCTACCAAATTTCGTTTCTGTAGGATTTTCGTAGCGGCGGGGCTGTTCTCTTGAAATTTTGCAGGTGGCGCTATCGAGCCATTTCTGCACGCCCACTTCTGGCGCCTATGCCACATGTAAAGTTTTGCCACTTCTGACGTGTGTGCAACGTTTTATGACTTTTTGAGCTTGTTTAGCCTGTCAAAATGCGATTCAATTAGCGATACTTTGCCAGACCGCCACGGACACGCCCTTTAATGAAAAGTCAAGGTCGTTGCTTTTTATCATCACACAAGGTCTTGAGATTACACTGGTGAAATATGATGTTGATATGGTTAAATACCTAAGAGCAGTAAGTCACAGCGTCAAACATGGTATTTCCTGCTGCCTCTAGGTGGCGCTATGAGTGTTACTGAATTATGCCATGTTGATGTGTTCAGGCCTGGACCCTTATCAAACGTGTGAAGTCAGGGGCAGATCGGACAATGTATGCCTGAATTACATCAGCTTCCTGTTTCATGGCGAAACATTACACTTTGCCAGGCCGCCACGGACACGCCCTCCAATGAAAAGTCAAAAGCTCCGCAATTTAGCATCGCAAAGGCCTTTAGATGATACTGACCAAATATGATGATGATCGGATTAAATCTCTAGGAGGAGTTCGTTAAAGTACGACGCTTGGAAATGTCAAAAAATGACAGAGAAAATTCAAAATGGCTGATTTCCTGTGGGGTTTAGAGCTTAGGTCCAAGAGACTTTTTTGTAGGTCTTGGAGTAATAGATGATCCTACCAAATTTCGTATCTGTAAGTTTTTCGTAGTGGGGGGGCTGTTCTCTTGAAATTTTGCAGGTGGCGCTATCGAGCCATTTTTACACGCCCACTTCTGACGCCTATACTACATGTAAATTTTCGCCACTTCTGACGCGTGTGCAAATTTTCATGAGTTTTCGGGTATGTTTAGGGCCTCAAAAATGCGATCCATTTCGGAGAAGAAGAAGAAGAAGAAGAAGAATAATAATAATTAAAACTGCAAGCAGTGATGGAAGGGCCCTCGCACTTATGTGCACCGCCACTCTATGGCCTTAGTATAGCAATAAACCAGGGGGATTGAAATTTCCGTGGATAAATATAGGTGGATTTTCAAAGGAACTTTGAAGTGCCACTTCTCCTTTATGCAGCAGGTGGCGCTATGATTGTAATTGATTGTTGTAACATTGATGTGTTGAGGCCAGGACCCTTGTCAAACGTATGATGTCTGTGACAGGTCGGACATTGCATGTCTGAGTTACAACAGCTTTCTTCATGGCGAAAAATCTAACTTTGACAGGCCACAACGGACACGCCCCTTTAACGAAATGTCAAGATCTTCACAATTTATCATTGTGAAGTCCCTAAGTTCAGACTGACCAAATATGATGATGATCTGAATACATCTTAATGAGCAGTAAATCACAGTGTAAAACATGTCATTTCCTTCTTCCAGCAGGTGGCGCTATAACTTTTACTGAATATTGCCATGTTGATGTGTTCAGGACAGGACAATTATCAAACTTGTGAAGCGTGGGTCAGATTGGACATTTTAAACCTGACTTAGAACAACTTCCTGTTTCATTGAGAAACACAGAAATTTGGCAAGCTGCCACATACACACCCTCCATTGAAATGTCAAGATCTCCGCAATTTAGCATTGCAAATCCGTTTAGATGACACTCACCAAATATGATGATTATCTGATTAAATTTATAAGAGGAGTTTGTTAAAATACGAAGGCCAGAAATGGCAAAATTTGCCCTCAAATTACAGAGAAAATTCAAAATGGCTGACTACCTGTGGGGTTTAGAGCTTTGCTCCAAGAGGCTTTTTTGTAGGTCTTGGGGTGATACATGATTCTACCGCATTTCGTATCTGTGCGATTAACGTAGCGGGGGGGCTGCTCTCTTGAATTTTTGTAGGTGGCGCTATAGAGCCATTTTAACACCCCAAGTTCTGAAGCCTATATCACATGAAAATATTCGCCACTTTTGACACATGTGCAACGTTTTATGACTTTTTGAGCTCGTTTAGGCTGTCAAAAATGGGATTCATTTAGAGATACTTTGCGAGGCCACAACGGACACGCCCTTTAACGAAAAGTCAAGGTCGATGCTATTTATCATCACACAAGGTCTTGAGATTAGACTGATGAAATATGATGTTGATATGGTTAAATCTCTAAGAGCAGTAAGTCACAGCATAAAAGGTGGTATTTCCTGCTGCCTCTAGGTGGCGCTATGACTGATACTGAATTATGCCATGTTGATGTGTTCAGGCCGGGACCTTTATCAAACGTGTGAAGTTGGGGGCAGATCGGACTATGTATGTCTGAATTACAACAGCTTCCTGTTTCATGGCGAAATATCACAATTTGCCAGGCTGCCACGGACACGCCCTTCAACGAAAAGTCAAGATCTTCGCAATTTATCACGGCAAAGGGCTTAACATCAGTCAGACCAAATATGCTGATGATTTGATTAAATCTCTAAGAGCAGTAAATCACAGCGTAAAACATGGCATTTCCTCCTACCTCTAGGTGGCGCTATGAGTGAAGTTGAATATTGGCATTGAAATGTGTTCAGGCCAAGACCCTTATCAAACGTATGAAGCGTGGGGCAGATTGGACATTGTATGCCTGAGTTAGAGCCACTTCCTGTTTCATGGCGAAAATGCAGAAATTTGTCAGGCCGCCACGGACACACCCTCTGACGAAAAGTCAAGATCTCCGCAATTTAACATTGCAAAGGCCTTTAGATCAGATTGACCAAATATGACGATGATTGGATTAAATCTGTAGGAGGAGTTCGTTAAAGTATGAAGCCTGGAAATGACCAAATTTGCACAAAAATCAAGGCAAAAATTCAAAATGGCGGACTTCCTGTTGGGTTTAGAGCTTCGCTCCAAGAGACTTTTTTGTAGGTCTTGGGGTGATAGATGATCCTACCAAATGTCGTATCTGTACGTTTTTCGTAGCGGGGGGGCTGTTCTCTTGAAATTTTGCAGGTGGCGCTATCGAGCCATTTCTACACGCCCACTTCTGGCGCCTATACCACATGTAAATTTTCGCCACTTCTGACATGTGTGCAAAATTTCATGAGTTTTCGAGCATGTTTCGCCCCTCAAAAATGCGATTCACTTTGGAGAAGAAGAAGAATAAATAATAATAATAATAATAATAATAATAATAAACCGAGCAAAAACAATAGGGTCCTCGCACCCCGGTGTGCTCGGGCCCTAATTAAAACTGCAAGCAGTGATGGAAGGGCCCTCGCACGCATGTGCACCGCCACTCTATGGCCTTAGTAAAGCAATGAACCAGGGGGATTGAAATTTCAGTGGGTAAATATAAGCGGATATTCAAAGGAACTTTGAAGTGCCACACCTCCTTTGTGCAGCAGGTGGCGCTATTATTGTATTTGATTGTTGTAACATTGATGTGTTGAGGCCAGGACCCTTGTCAAACGTATGATGTCTGTGACAGGTCGGACATTGCATGCCTGAGTTACAACAGCTTTCTCATGGAGAAACATCACTCTTTGCGAGGCCGCCACGGACACGCCCTTCAACGAAAAGTCAAGATCTTCGCAATTTATCATCGCAAAGGGCTTAAGATCAGTCTCACCTGATATGATAATGATTTGATTAAATCTCTGAGAACAGTGAATCACAGCGTAAAACAAGGCATTTACTGCTACCTCTAGGTGGCGCTAGGACTGAAGCTGAATATTGGCATTGAAATGTGTTCAGGCCAAGACTCTTATCAAACGTGTGAAGTGTGGGGCAGATTGGACATTGTATGCCTTAGTTATAACAACTTCCGGTTTCATGGCGAAAACGCTGAACTTTGTCAGGCCGCCACGGACACACCTTCCAACGAAAAGTCAAAAGCTCCACAATTTAACATCGCAAAGGCCTTTAGATGAGATTGACCAAATATGATGACGATCTGACAAAATCTCTAGGAGGAGTTCGTTAAAGTACGAAGCCTGGAAATGACAAAATTTGCACAGAAATCACAGCAAAAATTAAAAATGGCTGACTTCCTGTGAGGTTTAGAGCTTCGCTCCAAGAGACTTTTTTGTAGGTCTTGGGGTGATATATGACCCTACCAAATTTAGTTTCTGTAGGATTTTCGTAGCGGCGGGGCTGTTCTCTTGAAATTTTGCAGGTGGCGCTATCGAGCCATTTCTGCACGCCCACTTTTGGCGCCTATGCCACATGTAAATTTTTGCCACTTCTGACGTGTGTGCAACGTTTTATGACTTTTTGAGCTTGTTTAGCCTGTCAAAATGCGATTCAATTAGCGATACTTTGCCAGGCCGCCACGGACACGCCCTTTAATGAAAAGTCAAGGTCGTTGCTTTTTATCATCACAAAAGGTCTTGAGATTACACTGGTGAAATATGATGTTGATATGGTTAAATACCTAAGAGCAGTAAGTCACAGCGTCAAACATGGTATTTCCTGCTGCCTCTAGGTGGCGCTATGAGTGTTACTGAATTATGCCATGTTGATGTGTTCAGGCCTGGACCCTTATCAAACGTGTGAAGTCAGGGGCAGATCGGACAATGTATGCCTGAATTACATCAGCTTCCTGTTTCATGGCGAAACATTACACTTTGCCAGGCCGCCACGGACACGCCCTCCAATGAAAAGTCAAAAGCTCCGCAATTTAGCATCGCAAAGGCCTTTAGATGATACTGACCAAATATGATGATGATCGGATTAAATCTCTAGGAGGAGTTCGTTAAAGTACGACGCTTGGAAATGTCAAAAAATGACAGAGAAAATTCAAAATGGCTGACTTCCTGTGGGGTTTAGAGCTTAGCTCCAAGAGACTTTTTTGTAGGTCTTGGAGTAATAGATGATCCTACCAAATTTCGTATCTGTAAGTTTTTCGTAGTGGGGGGGCTGTTCTCTTGAAATTTTGCAGGTGGCGCTATCGAGCCATTTTTACACGCCCACTTCTGATGCCTATACTACATGTAAATTTTCGCCACTTCTGACGCGTGTGCAAATTTTCATGAGTTTTCGGGTATGTTTAGGCCTTCAAAAATGCGATTCATTTCGGAAAATAATAATAAATATAGCTGCAAGCAGCAATGGCGGGCCCTCGCACGTTTTTTTACCGCTACACGGTGCGTCCGAGAAATCGATGCACGGTGGGCAAGGGCATCAAGTGGGTAAATATCAGTGGGCTATTTAATGTTGTTACTGAGCCATTTGGGGACTGTAGGTAGAAGAAACCCCACATTTTAGACAAACGGGGGCGCTAGTGAGCCACTTAAGAGACACGCCTATGTGTGACCTGTTTGTGCACACTTAACAGCTGACAACTCTGATGTGTGTGCCGACTTTTAGGTTAATCTAAGCAGGCCAAGAGTCCTAAATATGCCTGAAATAAATGTAAAGTTTGGGGCGTTTCCATGGGAACAGCGTTCGAGATATCAAAAATCCCTTCGCAATTTATCATCTACTATGCCTCAGCATCATGTTGACCACTTTGGTGTCAATCGCATGAATATATTAGAAGGAGTATTTAAAAGAACATCGGTGTGAACTTAAAGGCTTAAATAAGCCTTTAAAATGAAAGTAAAGTTTGACACGTTGCCATGGGAATAGCGTTTGAGATATCAAAAATCCCTTCGCAATTTATCATCTACTATGCCTCAGCATCATGTTGACCACTTTGGTGTCAATCGCATGAATATATTAGAAGGAGTATTTAAAAGAACATCGGTGTGAACTTAAAGGCTTAAATAAGCCTTTAAAATGAAAGTAAAGTTTGACACGTTGCCATGGGAACAGCGTTTGAGATATCAAAAATCCCTTCGCAATTTATCATCTACTATGCCTCAGCATCATGTTGACCACTTTGGTGTCAATCGCATGAATATATTAGAAGGAGTATTTAAAGGAACATCGGCGTCAACTGAAAGGCTTAATATGCCTTTAAAATGAAAGTAAACTTTGACGCGTTGCCATGGGAACAGCGTTTGAGATATCAAAAATCCCTTCGCAATTTATCATCTACTATGCCTCAGCATCATGTTGACCACTTTTGGTGTCAATCGCATGAATATATTAGAAGGAGTATTTAAAGGAACATCGGCGTCAACTGAAAGGCTTAAATGAGCCTTTAAAATAAAAGTAAAGTTTGACGCGTTGCCATGGGAACAGCGTTTGAGATATCAAAAATCCCTTCGCAATTTATCATCTACAATGTCTCTGCATCATGGTGACCACTTCTGGCGTCAATCGCATGAATATTATAAAAGGAGTATTTAAAAAAACATTGGCGTCAACTGAAAGGCTTAAATATGCCTTTAAAATGAAAGTAAAATCTGACGCGTTGCCATGGGAACAGCGTTTGAGATATCAAAAATCCCTTCGCAATGTATCATCTACAATGTCTCTGCATCATGGTGACCACTTCTGGCGTCAATCGCATGAATATCCTAGAAGGTGTATTTAAAGGAACATCGGCGTCAACTGAAAGGCTTATATGCCTTTAAAATGAAAGTAAAATCTGACGCGTTGCCATGGGAACAGCGTTTGAGATATCAAAAATCCCTTCGCAATTTATCATCTACAATGTCTCAGCATTATGTTGACCACTTCTGGAGTCAATCACATTATTTCCCCAGGAGGAGTATTTAAAAGTTTACCGCATGCAGCTGTAAGGTTTAAATATGCCTTAAAAATGAAAGTAAAGTTTGACAGGTTGCCATGGGAACAGCGTTCGAGATATCAAAAATCCCTTCGCAATTTATCATCTACAATGTCTTGGCATCATGTTGACCACTTTTGGTGTCAATCGCATAAACATTGTAGGAGGAGTATTTAAAAGAACATCGCATGGAACTGTCAAAAAAAATCCACCTTTGTGACTGACACACTTCCTGGCGCCTGGTGGTGGCGCTATACCCGGGAGTCACAATAGGCACATCGATGCGATCGGAATCTTTAGACGAACAAACACACCGCGTGTCATCACAATAAGACATTTTTTGCCTTTGATATTAGACACTTCCTGTTTCTCTGATGTCGCCATAAATTTGTCGCCTCGCCATGGCAACACCGTTCGAGATATCAAAAATCCCTTCGCAATTTAGCAAGTCCAATGTCTCGACATCATGTTCACCACGTTTGGTGTCAATCGCATGCATCCTCTAGGAGGAGTATTTAAAAGTTCAACGCATGCATTTTTTAAACAATCCAAAATAGCCGACTTCCTGTTGGGCGGAGCTTAAATGTTAGAGAGCGAAAGTTGTTCGGGTCGATGAGATCTATATGCGTACCAACTCTCGTACATGTGCGCACATTTTTGCCCGATCTGTGCATCAATGTTTTTTTTTGCATTACAGGGGGCGCTATAGAGCCCCCGTGCCACGCCCGTGTTCCAGCCTTTGGATTTCTGCGATGACGGACGACTCTGACGTCTGTGCCAAATTACAAGAGTTTTCGAGTATGTTAAGGCCCCCAAAAAGTCCAAAAGTGTTAAAAAAAAAAAAAAAAAAAAAAAAATAATAATAAAAATATAGCTGCAAGCAGCAATGGCGGGCCCTCGCACGTTTTTTTACCGCTACACGATGCGTCCGAGAAAACGATGCACGGCGGGCGAGGACATCAAGTGGGTAAACATCAGTGGGCTATTTAATGTTGTTACTGAGCCATTTGGGGACTGTAGGTAAAAGAAAAACCCCACATTTTAGACAAACGGGGGCGCTAGTGAGCCACTAAAGAGACACGCCTTTGTCTGACCTATTTGTGCACTCTGAACAGCCGACAACTCTGATGTGTGTGCCGACTTTTAGGTTAATCTAAGCACGCCAAGAGTCCTAAATATGCCTGAAATAAATGTAAAGTTTGGGGGGGTTGCCATGGGAACAGCGTTCGAGATATCAAAAATCCCTTCGCAATTTATCATCTACTATGTCTCGGCATCATGTTGACCGCTTTTGGTGTCAATCTCATTAATATTCTAGAAGGAGTATTTAAAAGAATATCGGCGTCAACTTAAAGGCTTAAATAAGCCTTTAAAATGAAAGTAAAGTTTGACGCATTGCCATGGGAACAGCGTTTGAGATATCAAAAATCCCTTCGCAATTTATCATCTACAATGTCTTGGCATCATGTTGACCACTTCTGGTGTCAATCTCATGAAAATCCTAGAAGGAGTATTTAAAAGTTTCCTGCATGCAACAGAAAGGCTTAAATATGCCTTTAAAATGAAAGTAAAGTTTGATGCGTTGCCATGGGAACAGCGTTTGAGATATCAAAAATCCCTTCGCAATTTATCATCTACAATGTCTCGGCATCATGTTGACCACTTCTGGTGTCAATCTCATGAAAATCCTAGAAGGAGTATATAAAAGAACATCGCATGCAACTGTCAGGTTTAAATAAGCCTTTAAAATGAAAGTAAAATTTGACGCGTTGCCATAGAAACAACGTTCGAGATATCAAAAATCCCTTCGCAATTTATCATCTACAATGTCTCGGCATCATGTTGACCACTTTTGGTGTCAATCGCATGAAAATCCTAGAAGGAGTATTTAAAAGAACATCGCATGGAACTGTAAGGCTTAAATATGCCTTTAAAATGAAAGTAAAGTTTGACAGGTTGCCATGGGAACAGCGTTGGAGATATCAAAAATCCCTTCGCAATTTATCATCTACAATGTCTCGGCATCATGTTGACCACTTCTTGTGTCAATCGCATGAAAATCCTAGAAGGAGTATTTAAAAGAACATCGCATGGAACTGTCAAAAAAATCCAGCTTTGTGACTGACACACTTCCTGGCGCCTGGTGGTGGCGCTATACCCGGGAGTCACAATAGGCACATCGATGCGTTCGGAATCTTCAGACGAACAAACACCCTGCATGGCATCACAATAAGATATTTTTTGCCTTAGAAATTAGACACTTCCTGTTTCTCTAAATTCGCCATAAATTCGTCGCCTTGCCATGGCAGAACCGTTCGAGATATCAAAAATCCCTTCGCAATTTAGCAAGTACAATGTCTCGACATCATGATCACCACGTTTGGTGTCAATCCCATGAATCCACTAGGAGGAGTATTTAAAAGTTCAACGAATGCATTTTTTAAACAATCCAAAATAGCCGACTTCCTGTTGGGCGAAGCTTAAATGTTAGAGGGTGAAAGTTGTTCGGGTCGATGAGATCTATATGCGTACCAAGTCTCGTACATGTGCGTAAATTTTTGCCCGATCTGTGCCCCAATGTTTGTTTTTGCATTACAGGGGGCGCTACAGAGCTCCCTTACCACGCCCGAATTCCAGCCTTTGCCGGGTCCTAATGGCCGACGACTCTGACATCTCTGCCAATTTTCAAGAGTTTTTGAGTATGTTAAGGCCCCCAAATTGCCCTGAAACGTAAAAAAAAAAAAAAAAAAAAAAAAAAAAAAAAAAAAAAAAAAATAAATCCGAGCAAAAACAATAGGGCTTCGCACCTTTCGGTGCAGGCCATTCTGGCCTGCTCCTCGGTGCTCGAGCCCTAATAATTAAAACTGCAAGCAGTGATGGAAGGGCCCTCGCACGCATGTGCACCGCCACTCTATGGCCTTAGTAAAGCAATGAACCAGGGGGATTGAAATTTCAGTGGGTAAATATAGGCGGATATTCAAAGGAACTTTGAAGTGCCACACCTCCTTTGTGCAGCAGGTGGCGCTATGATTGTATTTGATTGTTGTAACATTGATGTGTTGAGGCCAGGACCCTTGTCAAATGTATGATGTCTGTGACAGGTCGGACATTGCATGCCTGAGTTACAACAGCTTTCTCATGGAGAAACATCACTCTTTGCGAGGCCGCCACGGACACGCCCTTCAACGAAAAGTCAAGATCTTCGCAATTTATCATCGCAAAGGGCTTAAGATCAGTCTCACCTGATATGATAATGATTTGATTAAATCTCTGAGAACAGTGAATCACAGCGTAAAACAAGGCATTTCCTGCTACCTCTAGGTGGCGCTAGGACTGAAGCTGAATATTGGCATTGAAATGTGTTCAGGCCAAGACTCTTATCAAACATGTGAAGTGTGGGGCAGATTGGACATTGTATGCCTTAGTTATAACAACTTCCTCTTTCATGGCGAAAACGCTGAAATTTGTCAGGCCGCCACGGACACACCTTCCAACGAAAAGTCAAAAGCTCCGCAATTTAACATCGCAAAGGCCTTTAGATGAGATTGACCAAATATGATGACGATCTGACAAAATCTCTAGGAGGAGTTCGTTAAAGTACGAAGCCTGGAAATGACAAAATTTGCACAGAAATCACAGCAAAAATTCAAAATGGCTGACTTCCTGTGAGGTTTAGAGCTTCACTCCAAGAGACTTTTTTGTAGGTCTTGGGGTGATATATGACCCTACCAAATTTCGTTTCTGTAGGATTTTCGTAGCGGCGGGGCTGTTCTCTTGAAATTTTGCAGGTGGCGCTATCGAGCCATTTCTGCATGCCCTCTTCTGGCGCCTATGCCACATGTAAATTTTTGCCACTTCTGACGTGTGTGCAACGTTTTATGACTTTTTGAGGTTGTTTAGCCTGTCAAAATGCGATTCAATTAGCGATACTTTGCCAGGCCGCCACGGACACGCCCTTAAATGAAAAGTCAAGGTCGTTGCTTTTTATCATCATACAAGGTCTTGAGATTACACTGGTGAAATATGATGTTGATATGGTTAAATACCTAGGAGCAGTAAGTCACAGCATCAAACATGGTATTTCCTGCTGCCTCTAGGTGGCGCTATGAGTGTTACTGAATTATGCCATGTTGATGCGTTCAGTCCTGGACCCTTATCAAACGTGTGAAGTCAGGGGCAGATCGGACAATGTATGCCTGAATTACATCAGCTTCCTGTTTCATGGCGAAACATTACACTTTGCCAGGCCGCCACGGACACGCCCTCCAATGAAAAGTCAAAAGCTCCGCAATTTAGCATCGAAAAGGCCTTTGGATGATACTGACCAAATATGATGATGATCGGATTAAATCTCTAGGAGGAGTTCGTTAAAGTACGACGCTTGGAAATGTCAAAAAATGATAGAGAAAATTCAAAATGGCTGACTTCCTGTGGGGTTTAGAGCTTAGCTCCAAGAGACTTTTTTGTAGGTCTTGGAGTAATAGATGATCCTACCAAATTTCGTATCTGTAAGTTTTTCGTAGTGGGGGGGCTGTTCTCTTGAAATTTTGCAGGTGGCGCTATCGAGCCATTTTTACACGCCCACTTCTGACGCCTATACTACATGTAAATTTTCGCCACTTCTGACGCGTGTGCAAATTTTCATGAGTTTTCGGGTATGTTTAGGCCCTCAAAAATGCGATCCATTTCGGAGAAGAAGAAGAAGAAGAAGAAGAAGAAGAAGAAGAAGAATTAAAACTGCAAGCAGTGATGGAAGGGCCCTCGCACGCATGTGCACCGCCACTCTATGGCCTTAGTAAAGCAATGAACCAGGGGGATTGAAATTTCAGTGGGTAAATATAGGTGGATATTCAAAGGAACTTTGAAGTGCCACACCTCCTTTGTGCAGCAGTTGGTGCTATGATTGTAATTGATTGTTGCAACATTGATGTGTTGAGGCCAGGACCCTTGTCAAACATATGATGTCTGTGACAAATCGGACATTGCATGCCTGAGTTACAACAGCTTTCTCATGGCGAAACATCAAACTTTGATAGGCCACCACGGACACGCCCCTTTAACGAAATGTCAAGATCTTCACAATTTATCATTGTGAAGTCCCTAAGTTCAGACTGACCAAATATGATGATGATCTGAATACATTTCAATGAGCAGTAAATCACAGTGTAAAACATGTCATTTCCTGCTTCCAGCAGGTGGCGCTATAACTTTTACTGAATATTGCCATGTTGATGTGTTCAGGAAAGGACACTTATCAAGCCTATGAAGCGTGGGTCAGATTGGACATTTTAAACCTGAGTTAGAACAACTTCCTGTTTCTTTGAGAAACACAGAAAATGTGGCAAGCCGCTACGTACACACCCTCCATTGAAATGTCAAGATCTCCGCAATATAGCATTGCAAAGCCCTTTAGATGAGACACACCAAATATGATGATTATCTGATTAAATTTATAGGAGGAGTTCGTTAAAATACGAAGGCCAGAAATGCCAAAATTTGCCCTCAAATTACAGAGAAAATTCGAAATGGCTGACTTCCTGTGGGGTTTAGAGCTTTGCTCCAAGAGACGTTTTTGTAGGTCTTGGGGTGATAAATGATCCTACCGCATTTCGTATCTGTACGATTAACGTAGCAGGGGGGCTGCTCTATTAAATTTTTGTAGGTGGCGCTATATAGAGCCATTTTAACACCCCAAGTTCTGAAGTCTATATCACATGAACATTTTCGCCACCTTTGACACGTGTGCAACGTTTCATGACTTTTTGAGCTTGTTTAGGCTGTCAAAAATGCGATTCATATAGCGATACTTTGCGAGGCCGCAACGGAGACGCCCTTTAACGAAAAGTCAAGGTCGTTGCTATTTATCATCACACAAGGTCTTGATATTAGACTGATGAAATATGATGTTAATATGGTTAAATCTGTAAGAGCAGTAAGTCACAGCGTTAAACATGGCATTTCCTGCTGCCTCTAGGTGGCGCTATGACTGTTACTGAATTATGCCATGTTGATGTGTTCAGGCTGGGACCCTAATCAAACGTGTGAAGTCGGGGGCAGATCGGACAATGTATGCCTGAATTACAACAGCTTCCTGTTTCATGGCGAAACATCACTCTTTGCCAGGCCGCCACGGACACGCCCTCCAACGAAAAGTCAAGATCTTCGCAATTTATCATTGCAAATGGCTTAAGATCAGTCTGACCAAATATGATGATGATTGGATTAAATCTCTACGAGCAGTAAATCACAGCGTAAAACATGGCATTTCCTGCTAGCTCTAGGTGGCGCTATGACTGAAGCTAAATATTGGCATTGAAATGTGTTCAGGCCAAGACCCTTATCAAACATGTGAAGCGTGGGGCAGATTGGCCATTGTATGCCTGAGTTAGAACAACTTCCTGTTTCATGGCGAAAACACTTAACTTTGTCAGGCCGCCACGGACACACCCTCCAACGAAAAGTCAAAAGCTCCGCAATTTAGCATCGCAAAGGCCTTTAGATGATACTGACCAAATATGATGATGATCGGATTAAATATCTGGGAGGAGTTCGTTAAAGTATGACGCTTGGAAATGTCAAAAAATGACAGAGAAAATTCAAAATGGCTGACTTCCTGTGGGGTTTAGAGCTTAGTTCCAAGAGACTTTTTTGTAGGTCTTGGGGTGATAGATGATCCTACCAAATTTCGTATCTGTACGTTTTTCGTAGTGGGGGGGCTGTTCTTTTGAAATTTTGCAGGTGGCGCTATCGAGCCATTTCTACACGCCCACTTCTGACGCCTATACCACATGTAAATTTTCACCACTTCTGACGCGTGTGCAAAATTTAATGAGTTTTTGAGCATGGTTAGGCCTTCAAAAATGCGATTCATTTCGGAAAATAATAATAATAAATATAGCTGCAAGCAGCAATGGCGGGCCCTCGCACGTTTTTTTACCGCTACACGAGGCGTCCGAGAAAACGATGCCCGGTGGGCAAGGGCATCAAGTGGGTAAACATCAGTGGGCTATTTAATGTTGTTACTGAGCCATTTGGGGACTGTAGGTAAAAGAAAAACCCCACATTTTAGACAAATGGGGGCGCTAGTGAGCCACTAAAGAGACACGCCTTTGCCTGACCTATTTGTCCACTCTGAACAGCCGACAACTCTGATGTGTGTGCCAACGTTTAGGTTAATCTAAGCACGCCAAGAGTCCTAAATATGCCTGAAATAAAAGTAAAGTTTGTGGCGTTGCCATGGGACCAGCGTTCACGATATCAAAAATCCCTTAACAATTTATCATCTACAATGTCTCGGCATCATGTTGACCACTTTTGGTGTCAATTGCATGAATATTCTAGAAGGAGTATTTAAAAGAACATTGGCGTCAACTGAAAGGCTTAAATAAGCCTTTAAAATGAAAGTAAAGTTTGACGCGTTGCCATGGGAACAGCGTTCGAGATATCAAAAATCCCTTCGCAATTTATCATCTACAATGTCGTGGCATCATGTTGACCACTTCTGGTGTCAATCTCATGAAAATCCTAGAAGGAGTATTTAAAAGTTTCCTGCATGCAACAGAAAGGCTTAAATATGCCTTTAAAATGAAAGTAAAGTTTGATGCGTTGCCATGGGAACAGCGTTTGAGATATCAAAAATCCCTTCGCAATTTATCATCTACAATGTCTCGGCATCATGTTGACCACTTCTGGTGTCAATCTCATGAAAATCCTAGAAGGAGTATTTAAAAGAACATTGCATGGAACTGTCAAAAAAATCCAGCTTTGTGACTGACACACTTCCTGGCGCCTGGTGGTGGCGCTATACCCGGGAGTCACAATAGGCACATCGATGCGATCGGAATCTTCAGACGAACAAACACCCCATGTGTCATCACAATAAGACATTTTTTGCCCTAGATATTAGACACTTCCTGTTTCTCTGATTTCGCCACAACTTTGTCGCCTCCCCATGGCAGAACCGTTCGAGATATCAAAAATCCCTTCGCAATTTAGCAAGTCCAATGTCTCGACATCATGTTCACCACGTTTGGTGTCAATCGCATGAATCCCCTGGGAGGAGTATATAAAAGTTCAACGCATGCATTTTTTAAACAATCCAAAATAGCCGACTTCCTGTTGGGCGGAGCTTAAATGTTAGAGGGCGAAAGTTGTTCGGGTCGATGAGATCTATAAGCGTACCAAGTCTCGTACATGTGCGTACATTTTTGCCCGATCTGTGCATCAATGGTTTTTTTTGCATTACAGGGGGCGCTACAGAGCCCCTGTGCCACGCCCGTGTTCCAGCCTTTGGATTTCTGCGATGACGGACGACTCTGACGTCTGTGCCAATTTTCAAGAGTTTTTGAGTATGTTAAGGCCCCCAAAAAGTCCAAAAGTGTTAAAAAAAAAAAAAAAAAAAAATAATAATAATAATAATAAAAATAATAAATCCGAGCAAAAACAATAGGGCTTCGCACCTACGGTGCAGGCCATTCTGGCCTGCTCCTCGGTGCTCGAGCCCTAATAAAAATAATAAATCCGAGCAAAAACAATAGGGCTTCGCACCTACGGTGCAGGCCATTCTGGCCTGCTCCTCGGTGCTCGAGCCCTAATAAAAAATATAGCTGCAAGCAGCAATGGCGGGCCCTCGCACGGTTTTTTACCGCTACACGATGCGTCCGAGAAAACGATGCACGGTGGGCAAGGGCATCAATTGGGTAAACATTAGTGGGCTATTTAATGTTGTTACTGAGCCATTTGGGGACTGTAGGTAAAAGAAAAACCTCACATTTTAGACAAACGGGGGCGCTAGTGAGCCACTAAAGAGACACGCCTTTGTCTGACCTATTTGTCCACTCTGAACAGCCGACAACTCTGATGTGTGTGCCAACGTTTAGGTTAATCTAAGCACGCCAAGAGTCCTAAATATGCCTGAAATAAAAGTAAAGTTTGGGACGTTGCCATGGGAACAGCGTTCAAGATATAAAAAATCCCTTCGCAATTTATCTTCTACTATGTCTCGGCATCATGATGACCACTTCTGGTGTCAATCTCATGAATATTCTAGAAGGAGTATTTAAAAGAAAATCGGATGGAACTGTCAAAAAAATCCACCTTTGTGACTGACAGACTTCCTGGCGCCTGGTGGTGGCGCTATACCCGAGACTCACAATAGGCACATCGTTGCGATCGGAATCTTCAGGCGAACAAACACCCCGCTTGGCATCACAATAAGAATTTTTTTGCCTTAGATATTAGACACTTCCTGTTTCTCTGATTTCGCCACAAATTTGTCGCCTCGCCATGGCAGAACTGTTCGAGATATCAAAAATCCCTTCGCAATTTAGCAAGTCCAATGTCTCGACATCATGTTCACCACGTTTGGTGTCAATCCCATGAATCCACTAGGAGGAGTATTTAAAAGTTCAACACATTCATTTTTTAAACAATCCAAAATAGCCGACTTCCTGTTGGGCGGAGCTAAAATGTTTGAGTGCGAAAGTTGTCCGGGTCGATGAGATCTATATGCATACCAACTCCCGTACATGTGCGTACATTTTTGCCCGATCTGTGCATCAATGTTATTTTTTTGCATTACAGGGGGCGCTACAGAGCTCCCTTGCCACGCCCATATTCCAGCCTTTGCATGAGCCTAGTGGCACGTGATTTTGACATCTGTGCCAAATTTCCGTTGTTTTCGAGCATGTTAAGGCACCCAAAGCGCACGCCAAGAGCTTAAATATGCCTGAAAATGAAAGTAAAGTTTGACGTGTTGCCATGGGAACAGCGTTCGAGATATCAAAAATCCCTTCGCAATTTATCATCTACAATGTCTCAGCATCGTGTTGACCGCTTTTGGTGTCAATCGCATGAAAATCCTAGGAGGAGTATTTAAAAGTTCACCATATGCAACTGTCAAGAAATCCACCTTTTGTGACTGCCACACTTCCTGGTGCCTGTTGGTGGCGCTATACCCGAGACTCAAAATAGGCACATCGATGCGATCGGAATCCTTGGCCGAACATACACACTGCGCTTCATCCCAATAAGACATTTTTTGCTTTAGATATTAGACACTTCCTGTTTCATTGAATTTGCCATAAATTTGTCGCCTCGTCATGGCAACACCGTTTGAGATATCAAAAATCCCTTCGCAATTTAGCAAGTCCAATGTCTCAGCATCATGTTCACCACGTTTGGTGTCAATCGTATGAATTCCCTAGGAGAAGTATTTAAAAGTTCATGACTGACACACTTCCTGGCGCCTGGTGGTGGCGCTATACCCGGGAGTCACAATAGGCACATTGATGCGATCGGAATCTTCAGACGAACAAACGCCCCGCATGGAATTACAATAAGACATTTTTTACCTTAGATATTAGACACTTCCTGTTTCTCTGATTTCGCCACAACTTTGTCGCCTCACCATGTCAGAACCGTTCGAGATATCAAAAATCCCTTCGCAATTTAGCAAGTACAATGTCTCGACATCATGTTCACCACGTTTGGTGTCAATCGCATGAATCCTCTAGGAGGAGTATTAAAAAGTTCACCGCATGCATTTTTTAAACAATCCAAAATGGCCGACTTCCTGTAGGGCGGAGCTAAAATGTTAGAGGGCGAAAGTTGTTCGGGTCGATGAGATCTATATGCGTACCAACTCTCGTACATGTGCGTACATGTTTGCCCGATCTGCGCACTCCTGTTTGTTTTTGCATTACAGGGGGCGCTACAGAGCCCCCTTGCCACGCCCGTGTTCCAGTCTTTGGTTTTCTGCGATCACGGATGACTCTGACGTCTGTGCCAAATTTCAAGAGTTTTCGAGAATGTTAAGGCACCCAAAATGTCCAAAAGTGTTGAAAAAAATAAAAAAAATAAAAAAAAATATAGCTGCAAGCAGCAATGGCGGGCCCTCGCACGTTTTTTTACCGCTACACGATGCGTCCGAGAAAACGATGCACGGCGGGCAAGGGCATCAAGTGGGTAAACATCAGTGGGCTATTTAATGTTGTTACTGAGCCATTTGGGGACTGTAGGTAAAAGAAAAACCCCACATTTTAGACAAACGGGGGCGCTAGTGAGCCACTAAAGAGACACGCCTTTGTCTGACCTATTTGTCCACTCTGAACAGCCGACAACTCTGATGTTTGTACCGACTTTTAGGTTAATCTAAGCACGCCAAGAGTCCTAAATATGCCTGAAATAAATGTAAAGTTTGGGGCGTTGCCATGGGAACAGCGTTTGAGATATCAAAAATCCCTTCGCAATTTATCATCTACTATGTCTCGGCATCATGTTGACCGCTTTTGGTGTCAATCTCATTAATATTCTAGAAGGAGTATTTAAAAGAATATCGGCGTCAACTGAAAGGCTTAAATAAGCCTTTAAAATGAAAGTAAAGTTTGGCGCGTTGCCATGGGAACAGCGTTCGAGATATCAAAAATCCCTTCGCAATTTATCATCTACAATGTCTCGACATCATGTTGACCACTTCTGGTGTCAATCTCATGAATATTCTAGAAGGAGTATTTAAAAGAACATCGGCGTCAACTTAAAGGCTTAAATAAGCCTTTAAAATGAAAGTAAAGTTTGACGCGTTGCCATGGGAACAGCGTTTGAGATATCAAAAATCCCTTCGCAATTTATCATCTACAATGTCTCGACATCATGTTGACCACTTTTAGTGTCAATTGCATGATTATTCTAGAAGGAGTATTTAAAGGAACATTGGCGTCAACTAAAAGGCTTAAATATGCCTTTAAAATGAAAGTAAAGTTTGATGCGTTGCCATGGGAACAGCGTTTGAGATATCAAAAATCCCTTCGCAATTTATCATCTACAATTTCTCGGCTTCATGTTCACCACTTTTGGTGTCAATCTCATGAAAATCCTAGAAGGAGTATTTAAAAGTTTCCTGCATGCAACAGAAAGGCTTAAATATGCCTTTAAAATGAAAGTAAAGTTTGACGCGTTGCCATGGGAACAGCGTTTGAGATATCAAAAATCCCTCCGCAATTTATCATCTACAATGTCTCGGCATCATGTTGACCACTTCTGGTGTCAATCTCATGAAAATCCTAGAAGGAGTATTTAAAAGAACATTGCATGGAACTGTCAAAAAAAATCCAGCTTTGTGACTGACACACTTCCTGGCGCCTGGTGGTGGCGCTATACCCGGGAGTCACAATAGGCACATCGATGCGATCGGAATCTTCAGACGAACAAACACCCCGCGTGTCATCACAATAAGACATTTTTTGCCCTAGATATTAGACACTTCTGTTTCTCTGATTTCGCCACAACTTTGTCGCCTCGCCATGGCAGAACCGTTCGAGATATCAAAAATCCCTTCGCAATTTAGCAAGTCCAATGTCTCGACATCATGTTCACCACGTTTGGTGTCAATCGCATGAATCCCCTGGGAGGAGTATATAAAAGTTCAACGCATGCATTTTTTAAACAATCCAAAATAGCCGACTTCCTGTTGGGCGGAGCTTAAATGTTAGAGGGCGAAAGTTGTTCGGGTCGATGAGATCTATAAGCGTACCAAGTCTCGTACATGTGCGTACATTTTTGCCCGATCTGTGCATCAATGGTTTTTTTTGCATTACAGGGGGCGCTACAGAGCCCCTGTGCCACGCCCGTGTTCCAGCCTTTGGATTTCTGCGATGACGGACGACTCTGACGTCTGTGCCAATTTTCAAGAGTTTTCGAGTATGTTAAGGCCCCCAAAAAGTCCAAAAGTGTTAAAAAAAAAAAAAAAAAAAAAAAAAAAAAAAATAATAAAAATAAATATAGCTGCAAGCAGCAATGGCGGGCCCTCGCACGTTTTTTTACCGCTACACGGTGCGTCCGAGAAAACGATGCACAGTGGGCAAGGGCATCAAGTGGGTAAATATCATTGGGCTATTTAATGTTGTTACTGAGCCATTTGGGGACTGTAGGTAAAAGACACCCCACATTTTAAACAAACGGGGGCACTAGTGAGCCACTTAAGAGACACGCCTATGTCTGACCTTTTTGTCAACACTTAACAGCCGAAAACTCTGATGTGTGTGCCAACTTTAAAGTTCAACTAAGCACGCCAAGAGCCTTAAACATGCCTGAAATTAAAGTAAAGTTTGACACGTTGCCATGGGAACAGCGTTCGAGATGTCAAAAATTCCTTCCCAATTTATCATCTACAATGTCTCGGCATTATGTTGACCACTTTTGGTGTCAATCGCATGAATCCCATACGAGGAGTATTTAAAGGTTCACAGCATGTAACTGTCAGCCTTAAATATGCTGGAAAATGAAAGCAAAGTTTGACGCATTGCCATGGGAACAACGTTCGAGATATCAAAAATCCCTTCGCAATTTATCATCTACAATGTCTCGGCATCATGTTGACCACTTCTGGTGTCAATCGCATAAATATTCTAGAAGGAGTATTTACAAGAACATCGGCGTCAACTGAAATGCTTCAATATGCCTTTAAAATGAAAGTAAAGTTTGACGCGTTGCCATGGGAACAGCGTTCGAGATATCAAAAATCCCTTCGCAATTTATCATCTACAATCTCTCGGCTTCATGTTGACCACTTTTGGTGTCAATTGCATGATTTTTCTAGAAGGAGTATTTAAAAGAACATAGCATGGAACTGTCAAAAAAAATCCAGCTCTGTGACTGACGCACTTTCTGGCGCCTGGTGGTGGCGCTATACCCGGGAGTCACAATAGGCACATCGATGCGATCGGAATCTTCAGACGAACAAACACCCCGCATGGCATCACAATAAGATATTTTTTGCCTTAGACATTAGACACTTCCTGTTTCTCTGAATTCGCCATAAATTCGTCGCCTCGCCATGGCAGAACCGTTCGAGATATCAAAAATCCCTTCGCAATTTAGACAGTACAATGTCCCGGCATCATGATCACCACGTTTGGTGTCAATCCCATAAATCCACTAGGAGGAGTATTTAAAAGTTCAACGCATGCATTTTTTAAACAATCCAAAATAGCCTACTTCCTGTTGGGCGGAGCTTAAATGTTAGAGGGCGAAAGTTGTTCGGGTCGATGAGATCTATATGCGTACCAATTCTCGTACATGTGCGCTCATTTTAGTCCGATCTGTGCATCAAAGTTTTTTTTTGCATTACAGGGGGCGCTATAGAGCCCCCGTGCCACGCCCGTGTTCCAGCCTTTGGATTTCTGCGATGACGGACGACTCTGACGTCTGTGCCAATTTTCAAGAGTTTTCGAGTATGTTAAGGCCCCCAAAAAGTCCAAAAGTGTTAAAAAAAAAAAAAAAAAAAAAAAAAATAATAATAAAATATAGCTGCAAGCAGCAATGGCGGGCCCTCGCACGTTTTTTTACCGCTACACGAGGCGTCCGAGAAAACGATGCCCGGTGGGCAAGGGCATCAAGTGGGTAAACATAAGTGGGCTATTTAATGTTGTTACTGAGCCATTTGGGGACTGTAGGTAAAAGAAAAACCCCACATTTTAGACAAATGGGGGCGCTAGTGAGCCACTAAAGAGACACGCCTTTGCCTGACCTATTTGTCCACTCTGAACAGCCGACAACTCTGATGTGTGTGCCGACTTTTAGGTTAATCTAAGCACGCCAAGAGTCCTAAATATGCCTGAAATAAAAGTAAAGTTTGTGGCGTTGCCATGGGACCAGCGTTCAAGATATCAAAAATCCCTTCACAATTTATCATCTACAATGTCTCGGCATCATGTTGACCACTTTTGGTGTCAATTGCATGATTATTCTAGAAGGAGTATTTAAAAGAACATCGGCGTCAACTGAAAGGCTTAAATATGCCTTTAAAATGAAAGTAAAAAGTTTGACGCGTTGCCATGGGAACAGCGTTCGAGATATCAAAAATCCCTTCGCAATTTATCATCTACAATGTCTCAGCTTTATGTTGACCACTTTTGGTGTCAATTGCATGATTATTCTAGAAGGAGTATTTAAAAGAACATCGGCGTCAACTGAAAGGCTTAAATATGCCTTTAAAATGAAAGTAAAATTTGACGCGTTGTCATGGGAACAGCGTTCGAGATATCAAAAATCCCTTCACAATTTATCATCTACAATGTCTCGGCATCATGTAGACCCCTTTTGGTGTCAAAAGCATGAATATCCTAGAAGGAGTATTTAAAGGAACATCGGCGTCAACTGAAAGGCTTAAATATGCCTTAAAAATGAAAGTAAAGTTTGACACGTTGCCATGGGAACAGCGTTCGAGATATAAAAAATCCCTTCACAATTTATCATCTACAATGTCTCGACATCATGTTGACCACTTCTGGTGTCAATCTCATGAATATTCTAGAAGGAGTATTTAAAAGAACATCGGCGTCAACTTAAAGGCTTAAATAAGCCTTTAAAATGAAAGTAAAATTTGACGCGTTGCCATGGGAACAGCGTTTGAGATATCAAAAATCCCTTCGCAATTTATCATCTACTATGTCTCCGCATCATGTTGACCACTTCTGGTGTCAATCGCATGAATATTGTAGAAGGAGTATTTAAAAGAACATCGGCGTGAATTTAAAGGCTTAAATAAGCCTTTAAAATGAAAGTAAAGTTTGACGCGTTGCCATGGGAACAGCGTTTGAGATATCAAAAATCCCTTCACAATTTATCATCTACAATGTCTCAGCATTATGTTGACCACTTCTGGAGTCATTTACATTATTTCCCCAGGAGGAGTATTTAAAAGTTTACCACATGCAGCTGTAAGGTTTAAATATGCCTTAAAAATGAAAGTAAAGTTTGACAGGTTGCCATGGGAACAGCGTTCGAGATATCAAAAATCCCTTCGCAATTTATCATCTACAATGTCTTGGCATCATGTTGACCACTTTTGGTGTCAATCGCATAAACATTGTAGGAGGAGTATTTAAAAGAACATCGCATGGAACTGTCAAAAAAAATCCACCTTTGTGACTGACACACTTCCTGGCGCCTGGTGGTGGCGCTATACCCGGGAGTCACAATAGGCACATCGTTGCGATCGGAATCTTCAGACGAACAAACACCCCGCGTGTCATCACAATAAGACATCTTTTGCCTTTGATATTAGACACTTCCTGTTTCTCTGATGTCGCCATAAATTTGTCGCCTCGCCATGGCAGAACCGTTCGAGATATCAAAAATCCCTTCGCAATTTAGCAAGTCCAATGTCTCGGCATCATGATCACCACGTTTGGTGTCAATCGCATGAATCCCCTGGGAGGAGTATATAAAAGTTCAACGCATGCATTTTTTAAACAATCCAAAATAGCCGACTTCCTGTTGGGCGGAGCTTAAATATTAGAGGGCGAAAGTTGTTCGGGTCGATGAGTTCTATAAGCGTACCAAGTCTCGTACATGTGCGTACATTTTTGCCCGATCTGTGCATCAATGTATTTTTTTGCATTACAGGGGGCGCTACAGAGCTCCCTTGCCACGCCCGTGTTCCAGCCTTTGTCCGGCCCTGATGGCCGACGACTCTGACGTCTGTGCCAAGTTTGAAGAGTTTTCGAGAATGTTAAGGCACCCAAAGTGCCCAAAAGTGTTAAAAAAAAATAAAAAAAAAAAAAAAAACAATAATAATCCTAAGGAAAACAATAGGGCTTCGCACCATTCGGTGCAGGCCATTCTGGCCTGCTCCTCGGTGCTCGAGCCCTAATAAATCCCTTCGCAATTTATCATCTACAATGTCTCGACATCATGTACACCACTTCTGGTGTCAATCTCATGAATATTCTAGAAGGAGTATTTAAAAGAACATCGGCGTCAACTTAAAGGCTTAAATAAGCCTTTAAAATGAAAGTAAAGTTTGACGCGTTGCCATGGGAACAGCGTTTGAGATATCAAAAATCCCTTCGCAATTTATCATCTACAATGTCTCGGCATCATGTTGACCACTTCTGGTGTCAATCTCATGAATATTCTAGAAGGAGTATTTAAAAGAACATCGGCGTCAACTTAAAGGCTTAAATAAGCCTTTAAAATGAAAGTAAAGTTTGACGCGTTGCCATGGGAACAGCGTTTGAGATATCAAAAATCCCTTCGCAATTTATCATCTACAATGTCTCGGCATCATGTTGACCACTTCTGGCGTCAATCGCATGAATATTCTAGAAGGAGTATTTAAAAGAACATCGGCGTCAACTGTAAAGGCTTAAATATGCCTTTAAAATGAAAGTAAAATCTGACGCGTTGCCATGGGAACAGCGTTTGAGATATCAAAAATCCCTTCGCAATTTATCATCTACAATGTCTCAGCATTATGTTGACCACTTATGGAGTCAATCACATTATTTCCCCAGGAGGAGTATTTAAAAGTTTACCGCATGCAGCTGTAAGGTTTAAATATGCCTTAAAAATGAAAGTAAAGTTTGACAGGTTGCCATGGGAACAGCGTTCGAGATATCAAAAATCCCTTCGCAATTTATCATCTACAATGTCTTGGCATCATGTTGACCACTTTTGGTGTCAATCGCATAAACATTGTAGGAGGAGTATTTAAAAGAACATCGCATGGAACTGTCAAAAAAAATCAACCTTTGTGACTGACAGACTTCCTGGCGCCTGGTGGTGGCGCTATACCCGGGAGTCACAATAGGCACATCGTTGCGATCGGAATCTTCAGACGAACAAACACACCGCGTGTCATCACATTAAGAAATTTTTTGCCTTTGATATTAGACACTTCCTGTTTCTCTGATGTCGCCATAAATTTGTCGCCTCGCCATGGCAGAACCGTTCGAGATATCAAAAATCCCTTCGCAATTTAGCAAGTCCAATGTCTCGACATCATGTTCACCACGTTTGGTGTCAATCCCATGAATCCCCTGGGAGGAGTATATAAAAGTTCACTGCATGCATTTTTTAAACAATCCAAAATAGCCGACTTCCTGTTGGGCGGAGCTTAAATGTTAGAGGGCGAAAGTTGTTCGGGTCGATGAGATCTATAAGCGTACCAATTCTCGTACATGTGCGTGAATTTTTGCCCGATCTGTGCATCAATGTTTTTTTTTGCATTACAGGGGGCGCTACAGAGCCCCCGTGCCACGCCCGTGTTCCAGCCTTTGGATTTCTGCGATGACGGACGACTCTGACGTCTGTGCCAATTTTCAAGAGTTTTCGAGTATGTTAAGGCCCCCAAAAAGTCCAAAAGTGTTAAAAAAAAAAAAAAAAAAAAAAAAAAAAAAAAAAAAAAATAATAATAAATTCTAACAAAACCAATAGGGCTTCGCACCTTTCGGTGCAGGCCATTCTGGCCTGCTCCTCGGTGCTCGAGCCCTAATAAATCCGAGCAAAAACAATAGGGCTTCGCACCTACGGTGCAGGCCATTCTGGCCTGCTC
The DNA here is from genome assembly GCF_030506205.2 of Paramisgurnus dabryanus. Taxonomy (NCBI): domain Eukaryota; kingdom Metazoa; phylum Chordata; class Actinopteri; order Cypriniformes; family Cobitidae; genus Paramisgurnus; species Paramisgurnus dabryanus. Next base: position 8,749,881 of record NC_133344.1, on the reverse strand, counting down.
CTCGGTGCTCGAGCCCTAATAAAAATAATAATTCTAGCAAAACCAATAGGGCTTCGCACCTTTCGGTGCAGGCCATTCTGGCCTGCTCCTCGGTGCTCGAGCCCTAATTAAAACTGCAAGCAGTGATGGAAGGGCCCTCGCACGCATGTGCACCGCCACTCTATGGCCTTAGTAAAGCAATGAACCAGGGGGATTGAAATTTCAGTGGGTAAATATAAGCGGATATTCAAAGGAACTTTGAAGTGCCACACCTCCTTTGTGCAGCAGGTGGTGCTATTATTGTATTTGATTGTTGTAACATTGATGTGTTGAGGCCAGGACCCTTGTCAAACGTATGATGTCTGTGACAGGTCGGACATTGCATGCCTGAGTTACAACAGCTTTCTCATGGAGAAACATCACTCTTTGCGAGGCTGCCACGGACACGCCCTTCAACGAAAAGTCAAGATCTTCGCAATTTATCATCGCAAAGGGCTTAAGATCAGTCTCACCTGATATGATAATGATTTGATTAAATCTCTGAGAACAGTGAATCACAGCGTAAAACAAGGCATTTACTGCTACCTCTAGGTGGCGCTAGGACTGAAGCTGAATATTGGCATTGAAATGTGTTCAGGCCAAGACTCTTATCAAACATGTGAAGTGTGGGGCAGATTGGACATTGTATGTCTTAGTTATAACAACTTCCGGTTTCATGGCGAAAACGCTGAACTTTGTCAGGCCGCCACGGACACACCTTCCAACGAAAAGTCAAAAGCTCCGCAATTTAACATCGCAAAGGCCTTTAGATGAGATTGACCAAATATGATGACGATCTGACAAAATCTCTAGGAGGAGTTCGTTAAAGTACGAAGCCTGGAAATGACAAAATTTGCACAGAAATCACAGCAAAAATTAAAAATGGCTGACTTCCTGTGAGGTTTAGAGCTTCGCTCCAAGAGACTTTTTTGTAGGTCTTGGGGTGATATATGACCCTACCAAATTTCGTTTCTGTAGGATTTTCGTAGCGGCGGGGCTGTTCTCTTGAAATTTTGCAGGTGGCGCTATCGAGCCATTTCTGCACGCCCACTTTTGGCGCCTATGCCACATGTAAATTTTTGCCACTTCTGACGTGTGTGCAACGTTTTATGACTTTTTGAGCTTGTTTAGCCTGTCAAAATGCGATTCAATTAGCGATACTTTGCCAGGCCGCCACGGACACGCCCTTTAATGAAAAGTCAAGGTCGTTGCTTTTTATCATCACAAAAGGTCTTGAGATTACACTGGTGAAATATGATGTTGATATGGTTAAATACCTAAGAGCAGTAAGTCACAGCGTCAAACATGGTATTTCCTGCTGCCTCTAGGTGGCGCTATGAGTGTTACTGAATTATGCCATGTTGATGTGTTCAGGCCTGGACCCTTATCAAACGTGTGAAGTCAGGGGCAGATCGGACAATGTATGCCTGAATTACATCAGCTTCCTGTTTCATGGCGAAACATTACACTTTGCCAGGCCGCCACGGACACGCCCTCCAATGAAAAGTCAAAAGCTCCGCAATTTAGCATCGCAAAGGCCTTTAGATGATACTGACCAAATATGATGATGATCGGATTAAATCTCTAGGAGGAGTTCGTTAAAGTACGACGCTTGGAAATGTCAAAAAATGACAGAGAAAATTCAAAATGGCTGACTTCCTGTGGGGTTTAGAGCTTAGCTCCAAGAGACTTTTTTGTAGGTCTTGGAGTAATAGATGATCCTACCAAATTTCGTATCTGTAAGTTTTTCGTAGTGGGGGGGCTGTTCTCTTGAAATTTTGCAGGTGGCGCTATCGAGCCATTTTTACACGCCCACTTCTGACGCCTATACTACATGTAAATTTTCGCCACTTCTGACGCGTGTGCAAATTTTCATGAGTTTTCGGGTATGTTTAGGCCCTCAAAAATGCGATCCATTTCGGAGAAGAAGAAGAAGAAGAAGAAGAAGAAGAAGAAGAAGAATAATAATAAACGGAGCAAAAACAATAGGGTCCTCACACCCTGGTGTGCTCGGGCCCTAATAATAAACGAAGCAAAAACAATAGGGCTTTGCACCCACGGTGCAGGCCATTCTGGCCTGCTCCTCGGTGCTCGGGCCCTAATAATAAACGGAGCAAAAACAATAGGGTCCTCACACCCTGGTGTGCTCGGGCCCTAATAAAACTCATTTGCTATTAGAGAGCACTTATTTGAGCTGTTGATTTTTTTTTATTTGCACTGTTGGTACAAAACCTGTCAATTTAACCGAGTGCTTGTACAGATGATTCTCTCTTTTGGAAACATTTTTATTTTGCATTTTTGCACCGTAAAATGATTCTTATTGTTATTAACTTTTATTTATAGGTTCCAACATGATTCATCTGTGATTCATTTTTACCATCACAAAAACCTGAAATTTTAACAGTCGTGTGTAGACTTTTTATATCCACTGTAAAAGCTATAATCTTATGTTTCAGAGTTTTTTTATATACCTGTCAGCAGGATGTGTATCTTTACTCTTAAAATTCACTGGTGGATCCATTGACACGTCAGTCTTCATAGACACACAGCTGGGCTCTGGATCTGATCTCTTCTGATGAACTGAACTATAACACACAACACATTTAAAAATTTAATTACATTATTCAAATTTTTTTAAGAAGACCATGAAGAACTTTTTTTAAATTATAATATTTTTATAATATAATAACAAATAAATATAAAACTCATTTGCTATTAGAGAGCACTTATTTGAGCTGTTGATTTTTTTTTATTTGCACTGTTGGTACAAAAACTGTCAATTTAACCGAGTGCTTGTACAGATGATTCTCTCTTTTAGAAACATTTTTATTTTGCATTTTTTCACCGTAAAATGATTCTTATTGTTATTAACCTTCATTTATAGGTTCCAACATGATTCATCTTGGATTCATTTTTACCATCACAAAAACCTGGAATTTTAACAGTCGTCTGTAGACTTTTTATATCCACTGTAACAGCTATAATCTTATGTTTCAGAGTTTTTTATATACCTGTCAGCAGGTTGTGTATCTTTACTCTTAAAATTCACTGGTGGATCCATTGACAGGTCAGTCTTCATAGACACACAGCTGGGCTCTGGATCTGATCTCTTCTGATGAACTGAACTATAACACACAACACATTTAATACTTTAAATTACATTATTCTAAAAATGTTAAGAAGACCATGATGAAAATTGTATTTAATTATAATATTTTTTATAATATAATAACAAATAAATATAAAACTCATTTGCTATTAGAAAGCACTTATTTGAGCTGTTGATTTTTTTTATTTGCGCTGTTGGTACAAAAACTGTCAATTTAACCGAGTGCTTGTACAGACGATTCTCTCTTTTAGAAACATTTTTATTTTGCATTTTTTCACCGTAAAATGATTCTTATTGTTATTAACTTTCATTTATAGGTTCCAACATGATTCATCTTGGATTCATTTTTACCATCACAAAAACCTGGAATTTTAACAGTCGTCTGTAGACTTTTTATATCCACTGTAAAAGCTATAATCTTATGTTTCAGAGTTTTATATATACCTGTCAGCAGGTTGTGTATCTTCACTCTTAAAATGCACTGGTGGATCCATTGACAGGTCAGTCTTCATAGACACACAGCTGGGCTCTGGATCTGATCTCTTTTGATGAACTGAACTATAACACACAACACATTTAATACTTTAAATTACATTATTCAAATTTTTTTAAGAAGACCATGAAGAACTTTTTTTTTTAATTATAATATTTTTATAATATAATACCAAATAAATATAAAACTCATTTGCTATTAGAAAGCACTTATTTGAGCTGTTGATTTTTTTTTATTTGCACTGTTGGTACAAAAACTGTCAATTTAACCGAGTGCTTGTACAGATGATTCTCTCTTTTGGAAACATTTTTATTTTGCATTTTTGCACCGTAAAATGATTCTTATTGTTATTAACCTTCATTTATAGGTTCCAACATGATTCATCTTGGATTCCAACATGATTCATCTTGGATCCTTTGTTTTATCGGCACGTCTAACAGAAGTGCGGGTCCAGTCAACCATAATTGCCCTTGCTTATAAACTGCAGGGCACCCCATATACATTTAATTTGAGAACACACTCCACTAGAAGTGTTGCCTCACCTTGGGCACTTGCTCGTGGTTCCTCGCTGACAGACATCTGAGCTGCTGGTTGAGTGATACCTCATACGTTTATTCGATTTTACAGGGTTTGTATTGAGCCGGTCTCCTCTCGTGTTCTCTTCTCATCTGGGGGAACACTGAGCACCAACTTGTGTGTCGGCTTGCAGCCTCCTACTGACGCTACACCATAGTACCAGCAGGGAAGGCCATACGGTCAAAAATGAGTAAAGGTTTGATTTGACCCTCCTCCGTTGCCTTGGCAGCTGATGTTGCGGAGCATCAGCTGTCAGCCTCTCACTAGCTGCATCCTAGCGAACCTACGTGTAAAGCCCTGGATACACTGCACGATTATTGGCTGTCCCAGGTGAAAGATTGCCATCGTGAAACAATGGTTCTTCATCTGTGGTCCTATTTCATACAATGAGAGAGGTTCAACGACGGCTGTTTTCCCGGTCTTGCGTCCAAAGATAGCCTACGATAGTTTTATGACAATGTCTGAAATTCGGCATGATCACCGCACAGTGTGTTTGCTGCTACGACCTGCGCGCCGGTATTTGTTTACCACGAGCGCATGCTGGTGACGTTGCGCAACGTGTGACGCTGCCGCCGAAGCTTCCATGTCATCATCGAACAGTCTACATGCTTGTCATATCCGAGTTTAAACAATACATGTCGCACAGGGTGATAAGGTAATGATCTTATAGGAGGGCAAAAATCGTGCAGTGTATTCCGGGCTTTAGGCCCCCTTACACGGGGTTCCTTTTTGAGTATTTTCCATGGGGTTAATCCTACCAGCCCACGTTTTCCGTCCAGCAGAGCCCGATCTGCTCCACAGTTATAACTGTTTATTATATCAACTAGGGCTGCACGATAAATCGCATGCGATACCACGTGCATCACGTCAGTAATGCCGGTTCCTTGATTAATATTAAATCGCCAACAGCTGCTTTTAGATGGTGCAACATTAACTGCACAGAGCCATAGTTCCCGGACAAGCTGGGCCATATCACATACATATCGCAGGCGATACATCCGCGATAATTAATGCGAAATTGCCCCGATTGTCAGTGAACTACGGCTCTGTGTAGTTAAAGCAGCTCCATCTGAAAACAGCTGATGGCAATTTAATACTAATCAAGGAACCGGCATTACTGACGAGATGCGCGTGACAGACACATGCGATTTATCGTGCAGCCCTAATATCAACCACGGTTGATTATCTACCACCGTTAACCCTGCCCGGGGGGTGGCTTCCACAGCATTCCTACTTCACTCAGGTAGGTCGCCTCCCAGTCGCTGTCACTATTGTGGTAAAGGAACAGGTAGTGATCGGCCTTCTGCCTTAAAACCTAATTGTCCGTCTATTTGTCTACATATTTTAATTTGTCTACAATTGCACAATTATGGCGATATCTAGATAAATGTCAATATCTTGAGTCATCTCGTCAACAAAGAGAAAACATTCCTGGAGGAGTTTCTAACTCGAAGTCATATTTTCGCTATCCACTGGGTGGCGATCTTACCCAACTTAAACACTGACACATTCACTCAACACTAAAAAGACCGTTGTGTAAGTTTTGATCGTGGCTCGGAATCTTATCTCCTGAAAATTTGATAACTGATAAGAGAACAAATGAAGGTAGGATGAAACAGTTTTTTGTTGTTGTTGTTTGAAAGCGGATGGTCTGTTCTTTCATTTGATATTTTATGTTTATTTAAAGAAGAAAATTTTTCTGTAAGGCATTAAACTAAAACTCGGTGGCAACTTAAAAAAAAACCGCTGATGGGGAAAGAGTTAAGCATGCTTCCAAGCATATTTGATCATCACTTTAACAGTTACACGATATAAATGTTTATGTATAAATTAGATGAATGTTGATTTATAAAAATAAACACCACAGTCTTAAATCATATTTTCATTGTGTCTTTGCTGCGTCTGTGTTGGTTGGGAACTGCGCTCTGTTTCAGTCACACTTGATTTTGAGGAACTACTTTGTTTGGCGGAAGAGTAATATTTGTACTAATATGATTACAACTTATTTGTGTTTAATTTTATGAAACCCTGCTATGCATATGAAGTAACTCATAAGCCCCACGAAGCAGTGGGGTTACAGTGCATTTTATAACAGCTAAGGGGGTTTAAGGCACTCCGCTTCGCGTCGTGCCTAACAACGCCCCTTAGCTGTTATAAAATGCACTGGTAACCCACTGCTTCTTGGGGCTTATTGCTTTATTTTATAACACTTATGCCTACAACATATGATAGGTTTATTAATAGTTTGTTAATTTACAGCTTTACTTTTAACACAGTCCTTTAATGGAACCTTTAATATCTATCTAAAACAAAACACTTTTGACTCCTGCACTAAGGGTTAAAAAACCATTCCCATCATGTTAATCTACTTATGACAAATAAAAAAATAGATTCTGTTTGCTGTAAGTAGTTGTAGCGACCCACCATCTGTCAAAATATGATTTATGACCCCCTGCCAATCACATTTTGACAGGTAGTTCCCAACCAGGCTGTACAGTTTTGAGTGACTTTTTATGGGTTTTTAGACAGCGGTCCGGAGCTGTGCGTGTTTTACGACGTGTCAATCAGCGCATTGTTTTTCCTGTGTGTGTTTTTTGTCACGCGAATGTTTGTCATATTTATTGATGTGAAAAAAGTTTGTTGTTTTGGCTGTCCAGTTTCTGGACTGTCAGTTTTTATGAGCAGTGTCTCTCTCTCTCTCTCTCTCTCTCTCTCTCTCTCTCTCTCTCTCTCTCCATTCTCAAACCCTCAGCCCCCAGCACGTCTCACAGCGGGGGCTGGTGTTCAGCGGTCCTGTCTGTTTCTTTAGACGAAAACCTGTTTATTTTAAACTAAATAAAATTTTAACCGGTTCACGAGATCCGAGAATCTTTTAACGCCCCGATCTCTGTTCACGCTCATTAAAGCTCGCTCACCGGCGGTGCCAGAGAACGCGCCGGGTGCACGTTCATATCTGCCATTAAGAAACTTTTAAACAATTAAAGATATTTTCATCTCATCTTCTGGGTTTCTTTTTAATTAATGGCTCCTTAAAACCATCTGTGAATATGTGTATATTATACAACGAATCTTATATTGTCTGCTCTGACAAAAATAAAGTATTATTTTAGAAATTAGGTGAAGTGGCAGCGTGTATTTTATGACAAATGCAGCTTGATATAAACCTTTGTTTTTTAAATCAAAAGTTTCTTATAGACAATCAAGATTAAAATATTTTATATGTATCTGGTTAATCCTAAATTTGATATTATCTATAGAACTATAGGCTATAGTTTATGATCAAACACAAACTTTCAGATGCTGCTCTTATGACCGAGTGTGTGTGTGTCTGTATGTGTGTGTGAGAGAATTCAGTCGCGCATCTCACAGTGGGGGTGGATTGTGAACTAGTAAGTTAGAGACTTTTAAAACCGTGGTGGTAAATGTAATACGGTCCACTCTGACAAAAATAAAACTTTTGCTTGTAACATCACAAATGTATTTAATGCAGGGGTGCAAACTCATCAGGGGTGAAAAAGGTGACGAAGACACAAGTGTTCATATATATATATATATATATATATATATATATATATATATATATATATATATATATATATATATATATATATATATATATATATATATATATATATATATATATATATATATATATATATATATATATATACCGTGATGCACCGATGTATCGGCCGCCGATATTTATCGGCCGATTTTTGATGAATTTGAAACCATCGGCATATCGGCAATTGCACGAGAAAGGCAGATACAGATTATTTATTAATTAACTGCATAAAGAAATCCATTATATGCAGGGTCCGAAATTAACACCCGCCAAGCGCCAAATGCGGGTAGATTTTCCGTTTGGCGACTAAATTCAAAAGGTCATACCAAAATATTAATGCAATATAATGTGTTTGCCAGTAACTAATCTGGGGACGAGGTGAGCTAGCCACAGAAAGTCTTTACCCTCCAAGTCTCGCACTAGAGACGGTCTGTTGCTAGCTAGTACTGCAGGTAACTTGCGGTCTGCAGCTATCTGCTGCATATTAGCTATCAAAATGCATCCCCGCCCTGCCCGTCGGGCTATCTTGACTTATAGGGAGGAAAAATATATTTAAATGCTTATGCATTCGTTCACAGATTTGGATGTGTAATAATGGTGTATGAAATTCAGGCATTGGGTAAATTACGTTTGAGCGCGCTTGAGTTTTACTTTCACTTTCGCGCGAAAAGGCACAGTACAGTAAGCAATCCGTCATGATTTGTCATGGATTTGTTGGGCAAATCCTCCAACTTCGTCCTGTCAGTCATTACTATCCTCACGTAAGAAAATTAAATCTCTCGCAGCAAGCTTTAAAGTACAGATTGTACGGGCAGTGAAGAGAGTGACTCTGTGCACAATCGCTCTTAAAGCGACAGTAACCCCTGTTTTTCTGATCGAAAAAATGATCCGATCTGTAACTAGATGATCCAAACTGTGAGTTTTGTGACCCACTAAACCACTTTTAAATGGTGAGTATATCTGATGTGGGGATGAGCAGGAAAAGTTGGTTTACATGGAAATTCGGTCTTTTTGTTTGTTAAAAAAACAACAGCATCAAAACAACAACAAGAATAGCAGATTAAACATTGTGGTTAGAGGCCCTATTGGCTTTGTATTGGCAAAATTTGGCCTGTGGTAAAACTAATTGAATAAGCCTGTGCTATGCCCACAAAGTCAAGTGGCATTTTCTTATCTGTGCCTTCAGTTAATATTTCAGATTCAGAATCTGATGTATAGATATTTCACTTCGGTTAGAAGAAAAATTTGTACTGATGATTGATATGTACTGAAAATTGATATGTGTTATTTGTGTTTTGATAGATATTTTGTCTTAATACTCTACATTAAAAATAATGTATTTTTTATTCGGGCTACTTGCATTCATTTCGGGCTACCAAAAACTGAAGAGTTACTGCCCGAAGGGCTACCAGGGATTTTTTTGTGAGCCCCGCAATGAATACAGCAAATGAAATCAATGTACATGTGACAAAAAAGGCTGTTTATTTTTCTGGCTGGTAAAAAATATGCTTGGCTGGTGGATTTTTTCATCTACCAGTCCCCGTGGCAGGTGAGCCAAAAAGTTAATTTCGGAACCTGATTATATGTAAAAAATGAATTAATGTTGTTAATAAAATAAATGATGAATAGCAAAAACCACCTTTGAAGGTTGTCATGCTTTCTTCTTATATTTGTTTTAGCTTAATTTGTGCCTCTCTTATTATGTTGTTCAGTTGAATGTTAATAATTTGATCAAATCCATGTTCAGTAAAAATAATTTGATGCAGAAATAAACTAGCTAATAGAACAACTGTATTGTACAAGTGTTTAATATCGGTATCGGCCAGAAGTTGTCTGTTTAAATCGGTATCGGCCCCCAAAAATCCTATCGGTGCATCCCTATATATATATATATATATATATATATATGAAGAGTTTGGTTCCAAAACGCAATAAACGCCATATATATGAAGAGTTTGGTTCCAAAACGCAATAAACGCCATTTTTGAAAAAAATTAGTTACTGCCAGAATCAGTCTTATATCAGGTCAGTACTAAAAAGTAAATTCTTAATTTTATGCAAAATCCAATATCCGCCGTGTTATTCTGTCATCTTTTCTCCCTTTTTTCCCAAAATGCAATAAACGCCACTCCCTCTTTTCTACAGAATGACATAAATCCACTCCACAGATTACAGGCAGCGCACCATTCACGCAATGTAAACAAACAATGGCCGCACGCTGAGTACACGGAATCCTAGTTTTCCTCATCTACTTCGTACTTCGTGATCAACAAACAAACAAAAACAAAAGAATACTTTAATAGCATTGATAAACCTGTGATGGTTTTCTGTGACGGGAAAGAAACGTAAGCCATCAACATCTAATAATTTACGCGAAGACTGGTGCTTATCTCCCGACAGCATCAAGTTTCTCATGCTAACACAATAACCCCAGGGTCTTTCCATAATTTTACTCAAAGTCAACGAAAATCGAGCAGGACCAAAACATTTTACAGCTGATCGCTGTGAAAAACGTTAAGCGAAGACGTCAAGTATAACCGCAGCAATGACAGTGTTCTTAATATCACAAAGTAAGTGTTTTGATTAATGACATTAATGTTTATGTTTAATTAGTGTGTACAACTAGTCAACTAAATGAATACAACATGGCAAAGATGAATGCACATTTATATAGGCTATTGATTCAATAGATATAGCATTTTGAATAAAAAACTTGTCATGGATTTATTGCATTTTGTGGAAAAAATAATTTGTTTTTATAATAAATCTTTGAAAAGTTGTGGATTTGAATTTTTTATGTTTTTATAACCTAAAGATGCTATGTGAAAGTTTGTAACAGAAAATAGTGGTTTTCATCTTGTCACTTTCTTGGTATAGAAAACACGTTTTTACTGAAATTTGTCAAAATGGATTTATTGCGTTTTGGAAACAAACTCTTCATATATATATATATATATGAACATACATGTATGTATGACATACATACATACTATAATTTGTAATTTATTTATTGTAAATATTATTCATTTTAGCATTTGATTTTAGCATTTTAATTTAAATCAAATTTGAAACTGTTAGCATTAGTTAATGCAACATCAATTACTAACACCAATTACTGTAATGACATAAACAACAATTAATAAATGCTTATATACAATATAATGTTCATTCTTCGTTCATAATGCATTTACTAATGTGAACAAATACAACCTTTTTGTAAATTTGCATTTTTATTATTATTTAGTAGTACACATAAACAAATAATTTTGTTTTTTTCTGTTCCACAGTCATAGCTCTAATACAGAATATGAACCCTGAATGAGCAACTCGAATCAAACTCGTGTAAAATTCGACGTACAAATGTTATTAAAGGTAGAAAAGTGATTTAGTTAAGAGCAGTGAGAGATTTTTCTCAATACTGTTTGATTAACACGAGTGACAGACAGGAGCAAAATTAGGTAACTTCCCCTTTAAGACCAAAGTCCGACTCCGGATCTTATATACTGTTACACATGTGTTTTCTCTTTTAGCTGTTTACTTTCTCTTAAGCCCTGAATTGTCGTGTTTATGAGGACACTTGCAAAAACCGGGAATTTTGACGCATGTGTGTATTAAAGGCTAATACAGGGGCAAAAATACTCACAAGCTTAATGAGAAGCGGATATGCGGCTTCCACGCTCCTCTCAAACAGAAACAGGTATATAGCGCATATAGCACTGTTGTTTGTGTTTCAACGGCTTAAAATCACTTAATTTAAAACTGCGGTGTACAAATGTTAAGCTTTTATGACTACGCGCACAGCAAACGTGACGTGGGTGCGTAACCTCGAATGAGAAAATACTACGAGTTAAGTTTGTGCGCTCAATCTGCAGACTGCTCAAACTTCGGCAGCAAATGAGATGACTATAAATTGTAAATCATAACCCGCCAAACTGACATCATTACCACAATAGCTGGACATGATTATTATAATTTTATTTACTGCTACCCTGTCGCAGACCCCCCTCACCCCTCATTTTCAAAAACTCATCGGATCTAGACAAATCACAAGAATGACTTATTTTGGATCAAAAACGGCGAATTTCGCCGAAAGGTGACAAGTTTGCACCCCTGTAATGAAATATTCAGTATGTGTATAGTTGCAATGAAATGCTCAGTATTCCGACTGAAGGATCTAAACTCTTGCTTTGTAACATCAAAAGATTCTTTATAGACAATCAAGAATCAAAAATTTTAGATGTGTCGGGGTAAACTTATATCTGATGTAACATTAACAGTGCCGTGTCACGAAAAAAAATTTATCAGTTTTTTTAGTTTCTAATCAGACAAATGTTTAGGCTATGTGTGCGTGCGTTCAGGTCTGTGCGTGTGTGTGCGTTCGGGACTTTGCATGTATGTGTGTGTGTATGTGCTTGTGTCTTTGGGTGTGAGTGTAAGAGTCTGCGAGTGTGTGCGTGTGAGTGCATGTGTGCGCTTGTGTCTCTGGCTGTTTCTAAAATCTTGATGTTAATTCTGCACCCATTGACAAAAAGTAAAAGTTTTTTTTTATTTTAGGCTTCATTACACAGATACTGATTAAAACATGTTATCTCATATCTGCGGTTTTAAAGAAACTTAAAAGTTTTAAGACATTTTATCTCACCTTCTGGTTTGTTTTTAATTAATGTCGCCTTAAACCCATCTGTTATCCGTTTAGGGAACAATAAAATGTTTGCAAATATTATTTATCAAAGTTGACGATGTTAAAATCCAGGTTGTCACTAACATGACAACAAACATTTCTTTAAAGACAAAACATTTAACAAACATGACATGGCTCAGAGAGACACACTAGGCTTTTTTGTGTGGTTTTGTTAAACATGATTGTGTGCTTCCATAAAACGGGACGTGGATCTACATAACATTAAAATCATGTACTTACATTAAAGGAATATTCCATTTTCTTAAAAGAAAAATCCAGATAATTTACTCCATGTCATCCAAAATGTTGATGTCTTTCTTTGTTCAGTCGAGAAGAAATTATGTTTTTTGAGGATTTTTCTCATTTTAATGGACTTTAATAGACACCAACAATTAATACTTAACTCAACACTTAACAGTTTTTTTCAACGGAGTTTCAAAGGACTATAAACGATCCCAAACGAGGCATAAGGGTCTTATCTAGCAAAACGATTGTCATTTTTGACAAGAAAAATAAAAAACATGTACTTTTAAACCACAACTTTTCGTCTAGGTCCGGTCCAGGGCGACCTAACGTAAATGCATAGTGATCACGTGTTACATATATAAAACGCACATTTGCGGACCACTGTAAACAATAAACTGACACAAAGACATTAATAAGTATCAGTTGACATACAACAACGTCGGAACGGTCCTCTTTCAAGACACTTGTAAACACTGGGGCGGAGTTTCGCGTTCGTCCTCTGTGACCTCTTTACGTGAGGAAGTATTGCGTGGGGTCAGCTGGCGCATCACGACCGGATCTACATGACGAGAAGTTGTGCTTTAAAAGTGTATATTTGTTATTTTTATTGTCAAATTTTTATGCCTCGTTTGGGATTGTTTATAGTCATTTGAAACTCCGTTGAAAAAAACTGTTAAGTGTTGAGTTAAGTATTAATTGTTGGTGTCTATTAAAGTCATTTAAAATGAGAAAAATCCTCAAATTTTTTCCTCAAAAAACATAATTTCTTCTCGACTGAAAGAAAGACATCAACATTTTGGATGACATGGTGGTGAGTAAATTATCTGGATTTTTCCTTTAAGAAAAAGGAATATTCCTTTAAATAGGTAAACCTTATTTTTACTAAATAAAATAAAAATATACTATTCGAGAATCTTAACATGATATTATGTTAGGTTAGGTTTAAGATGAATCAGAGTCTATAGCTTTACGACTTACAGCACAAACCCCCAGAGGATATAGGGGTGTGTGTGGTTTTGTAGTTATCACATGGTAGGGGCCCAAATGACCAGTGGCGTGGGGGTTGTGAAGCGGGACGGGGCCTGCACAGATCATAAGCTCTTTGACTGAACACAGAAACTTTACCAAAAACGTACCCCGGATTAAAACAACACAGAACAATTTTTGAACAACTGTGGAGGATTCGCACACCCCAGAGGCTTGTTTTAAGTTTTCAGGAGCTGTGGACACTATTTGTGCAAATTAAGGCACGTTCCTTTTGTTGCTGCGAAGGTGAGCGAACTCGCAAACAAACAATCAAACGCTGTGCGACAGGAACTGTGGACACACATTGCACAAATTAAGACACGATCATTTTGTTGCTGCGAAGGTGACCGAACTCGCAAACAAACAATCAAACACTGTGCGAAACTTGTCTACGACAATGTGGATTCTTGACAAAGATGGCACAAAGATCATTCGAACGACTTCGCAATGGCCAGATGGGGTATGTGTATGGTAGCGACCTATTTAAAGATATGTTTAAAAAGAACTACAAGCGGGAGATGACCAATCTCCTATGTACTATGAAATACAAAGATGCCAATGTGTGCCTGCCTCCAAATTATTGCGAAGCTAATGCCGAGTGTGTAACCAGACTCAAGGAAAAAACAGATGGTGTGAAAAGTATAGATGAATCTTTTAATAACATGGTTCAGATAACTCTTCATGCCAAAGAGCCAGCCTGTGTGCTTATTAGAAAAGCCCTAGAGATATTTTATGAATGTGATGATGACGAGTTTTACATTGTTAACATCATCCTCATGTCGGCATTTGTAATTCATGTATGCGTTGATATGCTTCTAAAGAAACGAGAAATTAATGTATATGAAATCACAGAAAACACCGTAAATTTCATGTTTGAAAAGGGTCTTGGTTCCTGCATACACTTTCTATGGTATCTAGACAACATCATAACGTTTAATGATGATTAAAAACCATGCGTGTGAGCCAGTGGCAACTCTTACCCAAGTTTTTACATGATATGTTTTTAGTTTTCCAAAAGTCTTAAGCTATTTTATTTTTTACTCGCCACAATGATTGCCAATCCATGTCCATCAACAATTGTATACTTTAAGAAAAACTATGTTTTAGTAGTTTCAATGTTTTGTCACTGTGGTTTTCTGCATTGAAATTGTTTACTGCTTATGTTTCTTGTATGTTTTGCTGCACCGATTTCATAAAAACTAAAAATATACATGGATTCTTTGTCTTAATGTCTGTGTTGTTACCATTAGATACAATCATTAGAACATTTAGACATCTTGTATAGACAATGTGTGACATTGCTCATTCTTCATATGTTTTTGCGACTCCGCACAGAGAAACGTGAAACATTAATAGAAATTACATGTGTCTAATTCTCATGTCTTTCAGCGGCATAAAAATAAAGTCATCAGTGTTAGTATGGAAAGCTAAAACCCCACAGCCACGACCTGATCCTAATTCTGTAATTTTGTTACCTGACGTCTGTCACATAGACAAAGACCATCTTCTCCAGGTCTCTACAAATCCTGACAGTTTTGGCTTCATGTATACACCACACCAAATCTAAACTATGGTAAACCTAAATACATTTGTCTGCTAAGATCTTAAATTTTCTGACATGATCACAAAAGATGATAGGGTAATCATCAAAAATCACACACTTTTTAGTTTCCGAAAGTTTTTTTTATTTCAGTTTAACTCATCACACTATTTTATGCACCCAGAAATTGTTTGATTTTACGTTTTCAGGTTTCATGTGCACAACACATTGCGATTACAGTCTCAACTCGTTCTCTGATTTATCAAGAATAGCTCCAAATGTTGTTTGCGTGCTTGCTCTGATTTCATAAAACATCCATTTACATTCAAAACCTATGGGTTCATTTTCTTAATGTCATCAATTTATTATTTCGTTTACATCATCATCACCAAAATGTTTTGCTATAAGAGTGTGCAAACTGTTTTACTTCAGCGTAAACATGTTGTTTGATTTCAGTCTAGATTTTTATAGAAAACTTCAGAACATGTCGGTGTGTTAACATTCGGTGTGTTTCTAAACATTCAGGCTTGTGCTATGATAAGAACTGTGTGTTAGAAACACTGGGTACCAGTGATGCGCGGGTAGATCCAAAATGAGCGGGTGCCTGCGGTCACCCGCGGTTACGAGTCATCCAAAAATATTTGTAATGATATTCGGGTTGCGGTCGGTCGGGTCGTTTGAAAAAAGATGCCCATTAACCAGTGCCTAATTTGTAAAACAAAAGGTGCCAGAACGCAAAAGGCCAATTAGAGCAAGAGGGGTTAGGCCCCGGAATGCGCAAAAAATGGTGCTGAAAACGGTTAAAGATTTACACGGAGTATGCTATGTTTACATTTATGCATTTACCTTTACGCATTACTTTTGCCACGTTTGCGGCTTTCAGTTAGATTACTCCACCGTTTTCTACCCTTATTAACGGAGTCATTCGTAAATGCTGCAGACCCTGTTTTAGTTTGAGAACTCTGGGGTTGTGCTGCAGTGTAAATAAACGTTGACGGAAACTAAACGAACAGCTGATTTTAACGTGACAACGCATCAATTTCAAAGTAAAAATGATTTATTCTGGTAAATGGAGTTTTGCAACGGAGGTTTTGCCCAATAAACATCTACCAACAAACTACAGATTATTTTAACATGTATCCTAATGTCTGTTTTATGTTAATGTTTGAGTATTGTTGGGTTTAAATATTGTTGTAATGTTGTTTTGTTTCAATTTAATTAGCTTATTACGAGTTTAACTCTTTCACCGCCAGCGTTTTTAAAAAAAGTTGCCAGCCAGCGCCAGCGTTTTTCATGATTTTCACCAAAGTTTAATGTCTTCCAGAAAATGTTCTTCTTTAAATATATAAACATACAATATACCAAATGAAAGAACAGACCCTCTGCTTTCAAACAAAAAAAAACCGTTTCATCCTACCTTTGGTGGTTCTTTTGCAATCAGCTTTTGAATATGGGTAGGTTTTTGCAAAAACACCATATTTTGAGCAAAAAGCAGAGATAATTCCATTTTTGTGACGGACTTTTCATAGAGATCCCATTCAGAGCGATCTTTAAAACAGACACGGACATGCAGCCGCTTGCCATAGGGCAATACTGGCGGGGAAAGAGTTAATTTAAGATTTGTTTGCTACTTTAAAACGAATTTCATTTCAAATAATTTGTCTCGTAATTATAATCAATGTTTTGTTGTTAGGTTTTGTGAATATAAATTAAAAAGAACATTAAAAGCAACACCGTGCATCTCATTGATGCATATGCTACCGAATGCCAAAACATGCAGTGAGTAGCCTATATCACTTACTTTACAAAAAAGTAGCCTGGCAGTGCCCAGAAATTACATTTACACGCGCATTTAGAGCATAATGTAGCAGCACGTTTGATTTGCGGTGTGCTTACGACTTTTAAAAATCAACTTCATAATAATTTTAATAGTCTACTTTGACGAAGGACACGCACAGAGAACAGTGACGGCAGGTAAAGGAAAAAAGTTAAATGGAGTCAGTTTGTAAGAAAATTTTAAATGGACTATAAGATCATCAATATGAACTCTGAACAATTAACTATTATAAACATAACAGCAAGAAAAGCTGAAGAGGAATTTGCAACATTAAAGCAATAAGCATTTATGTAGGCTAAAGCTATATATCACCTCTTATTTATTAATTTAGTTAAGGTTTAATGGTAAGACTAAAGGCGCGTACATAATGCAGCGCTTTTCACATCCGAATCGCACTTAAGAAAACTATTAACGATGTGCAACTTAAAAATGTGCATAATATATTTTTTATATATTTTAATTTTAATATAGGCTATATAGTATATTATGTTTTGTTGTTTTTATACGTGAGGTTGGGGATCCGCACAAATAGGTACCGGAACACAGACAGTCAAAACCTGAGAAGTCCCGGTGCCTGCAATTATTAAACAAATTACTACTTATCGGAGAGACGCGTTCCTAAAAGCAAGCATACAAATCTTTCTGTTCTTGACAGGGCACAAATTGATCTTCACAGTATTCTTTTTCTAATAAAACATTTCTTTATGTCTTAAGTGTAAGTATGGAGAGTCAAAAACCAGTGCTTATTTGGTCTTAAAGTAACCTTATTTAGCATACTTAAGTCTGTGTCATTAATGTTAATCAAACATCCTAAGACAAAGAGAAAATCAATTTAGTAGCTCTAAAAATTATTATATTTAATTCATACAATAAAGACAGTGTTATCATTCACTATTCAGGCAAAAAAAAAAAAAAAACTGGCTGGTAAAAAGTCACTGTGGCAGGTGGATTTCAAAATCCACTTGCCACAGTGGCTGGTGGTCAAAAAAGTTAACTTCAGGCCCTGCATATCAGCCTTAATAAATTGTAATTAATTGTTAAACTAAATGCAAAGCTTAAATAAAAAAAAGGTTTTTACTATGTTTTTAGAAACACAGTAAGAATGGGTAACATTTTACAATAAAGTTTAATTCATTCATCTTAGCTGATGCATTTGCTAGCATGAACACATCATACTTTTTGTAAAAAATGTTGTAACCTAAATATGTTAAGTTGATGTAGTTTGCAAAAACTCATAACTTTCAACACATTTATGGCCCGTACATTTTCTCAAGTGACAGGTCATAGCAGGACGTTTGTTTTAGGCTCTGTGTGATTTATGTTTAGGGTACATATTAACTCTTTCCCTGCCATTAATGAGTATTTCTGGCAATCCGCAATACAGCTATTATAAAACTTATATACAAACTTATTATACAACTTATAAAACCCAGCTGCCCTAGGGCAAACAGCTGTATGTCTGTCTATGTATTGAGGATCGTTCTGAATCTGATCTCTATCAAAAGTCCTTCACAAAAATGGAATTATCTCAGCTTTTTGATGAAACTATTTTTTGTTGTTGTATGAAAGCAGAGGGTCTGTCCTTTCATTTGATACATTATATGTTTATATATAAAGAAGAGCATTTTCTGGGTGGCATTAAACTTTTGTGAAAATCATTTGTGAAAAATGCTGGCAGGAAAAGAGTTAACAATACTTCTGTAATCGATGCTGTCCTTGTAGACTGACATTCTCCTTGGTCAACCAGTTGCATAATTTATTTATTTTCACCAATAAATACATTTTCATTGATTTACTCCTTGATATTTATTCCTTTATAAGCCTTTATATATTACTGTATTCTAATTAGCCTATGTTTTATCCCCAACTTTAAATGCTTTAATTTAGGCTATTTTGTAACAGCGCCACAGTTTAGCCCACCACGTAGAACACTCTGGAACCGCACCTGTGACTGGCTGCACGGCTACTTCGCTCAGAAAGAAATATAGGTAGTTTTGCTGTTTTATTCAGTTCAAACGCTACTTGTTTTGGCTTTAGTCGGCAAAATGTCCAAGAAATCTAAATCTTTGCAGTCTATCTGCATTTTACAAAAAAAAGGTCACAGCGTTTGGGTTCGCACGCTCGCAAGGTTTGTGAAAAGTAAACGCTACATGCTTTTTTTTGTAAATTCCTTCATTCGAATAGTAAATAAAATACAGCAATAAAATAATTACAATGAAAGTCTCTCCTGATTGTGTTCCAAACTACGTACATTAACGACTTTTAGGCTAACAGTAAAGTGCAGATTAAGTTTTGTTTCTGTAAATCCTCAGACATGATTTTTACCACTTAATTAAGTTTTTCTTTATAGAAAGCATTTCTTTACAGTGAATTTCGTTTTGTATAAATTATGAAGGGCCATACAAGACAAATTTCATTCTGGCACTCTCACACACATTCATTCTCCTATCACATACATGTATTTTTACTCTGACACACTTACATTCTATTTTCACATACATGTATTCTCCTTTCACATACATACATTTCTACTCTCACACACTTACATTCTCCTTTCACATACATATATTTTTTCCTCTCACATACATGCATTCTCCTTTTACATACATGTATTTTTACTCTCACACACTTACATTCTCCTTTCACATACATATATTTTTTCCTCTCACATACATGCATTCTCCTTTTACATACATGCATTTTTACTCTCATGCACTTACATTCTCCTTTCACATACATATATTTTTTCCCCCTCACATACATGCATTCCCCTTTTACATACATGTATTTCTACTCTCACACACTCACATTCTCCTTTCACATACATATATTTTCTACTCCTACACACTTACATTCTCCTTTCACATACATCTATAGAATGTATGTATGTCTGAAGAAAATGTGCGTATGTAAGAGAAGTATGTATGTATGTGTGAGAGAGAATATAGTGGAAACGGAAGGCGTATGGTGGAAAAGGAAGCCCTGTGACGAGCGGCTTTTATTTTGAAAGGACTTTTATTTAAAAACTAATAAAGGCTTTGCACGTTATTAATGGTCATGCACTGCGTACATACATCTCCGTTGCACAACTATTCCATTAGCAGGTCCGAAAGTTTCAGAGCTGGGAGAAGTCAAATGCAGGCTGGAAATTGTCCGTGGAAAATAGTACAGTATAAAGCCAACTGCACTATTTGTCAGCGAGTCTGCTGGTGCTGAAGATGCATAAGAGCAATTCCCGCAATGTTAGAGCTTACAGCAATCAATTTATCGTTTCTCGATTCTTCACGCCTCAGGCATCTTCAGAGGTAGTCAACATAACAGTTAATAATGTTAATGTAAACGAAACTCATCCCCACGTTATAATATTTCTTTTCTAAGGCTGAGTCATACACATAAGCATTTATTTAATGAGTTAGAGAGATAATTCAATGATAATTTTTAAAAATAGTGTGTTTTAATACTGATTTAATCAAATACAAATGTAAAAAGTTTAAAATTATTAGTCTTGTATGCCATTGATAATTCATTTTTTAAATATTATTTCGTTTTCTTTTTATGTCAGTCTGCCCCTTATCTCTGTTTGTTAGTCACGTTTTGCGTTTGTACATTTTGAGTGTTTACTAGCGTTGTTTTGTGACTTAGTTTCACGTATAGGGATTCGTTTTCTGTATTAAAGGAGCGCGTGCCACCCAACGTTTTCTATTCGTGTAGGTAGTGTCAGGGCGTCGTATGACGCAGAAGATTTATCTCATTACCTTTCCTTTGTAGCTCAGGTTAGAGGGTTTAAACTTTAGTTAGTTGTTTTGTTTTGTTTTGTTTATTTCTTTGAATTGGCACTGCCCTCTCCTTTTTGTGTCCTTGTTATATGTTTACTTGTAAATATTGTACATAGGATGAACACATTTTCACTTGTCACCATCACCCTTTACTTTAATATAAATAAATTAAATTAATAAATTAAATAAATACAGTTTTTGCCACTATATAGGCTATGTATGTTGTCTTTCGTCCCTGACACACACACACAAGCACGCACACACCAAATAATTAAAAATAACTAATATACTTCAACTAAACAACTAAAACAAAATAAATAACTATTAAAATTAAACATATTTTATGTAAAATGTACATATATTATTTAGGTGTATAAAATAAGTATTTAACTAACAGATTATTTCTAATGGATATCCTTAATATTTCTTGTAAATTTTAATCAATATAATTTGAGAATGTCACACTTATATACTTATTCTAACAATGTGTGAGCGCCCCTGCCTTCATGCAAAAACCTCCAAAATTAAAGTGTTGACTAACTTTTATATCAAATACTATTCAATCGGAATAATTAAATAGGCTATTGGCATCATAGGCTACGTTCATACTGCAGTCTGAAACGACCCAATTCTGATTTTTTTGCCCATATGCGACCTGTATCTGATCTTTTCATGACAGTCTGAACGACACAGATCCGATCTTTTCAAATGTGACCCAGGCCACTTGGGTATGTGGTCCTGAATCCGATACGTATCCGATCTTTTGAAATGCGACCTTCGTCTGAACGGCCAGGCCACATGGATCCGACCCGTACGTCATTGATACGCTACAAACGTCATAATTCTGCATTGAAGTAGGCAAGAACGATAAGATAAACAACAACCATGGCGGACGTTGCTAACACTGCTCCACATCATTAAATTTTGGCCGTATGGGTGCACACGTTATCTGATTTCACATATAACAGCTTTCCCCCAATATATTAATATATAGCATATTATTATAATGCTGCGAATAATATGTGAAGTAGCAGCTTTCAATAAATATTTTTAAAATGCGTTTATAAATCCAACAACCCCTGTGACAGGTCTACACGTCCATAAGAGGTTTCTATGTTTATAAACCATTGCCTCTTTGTTTCTACATTAAAAGACAAAGCTGGCAATTCTGGTTATACTTTCGTTTTTTAAATAATTTCTTTATTTTATTTATAAATCACTCTGGGTAATCTGATTTATCTATTTGGCTTGTCTTTTGTTTCCGTGCACTTGAGGCATTTTGCACATTTGTTCTGCACTTTGTTACTTCTGACCTTATTTTATAAAAAAAATTATTTATAATAAACGTAAATTCTGATCTAGTTTAAGTATGTAAATTTTGGATTGCTTTTCGTTGTATCGATGTTGCGCTATTGCGTGCTGGCCATGCTTGCGCATGCAATTTAGCCGAACGGCTAGGTGCTCTGCGCCTCATATTTAGGAGTTCATCAAACTAAACATTAAAAAACGGATGTTTTTCGACGGGTATATAAGTTTTTAAAATGTATTTAAAACAGACTGGTTATCTTGTCAAAAGTAAACTACAAAACAGGTAAGCCATTTCTTTAAATTTCGGTGCTGAAACGGAAAATATCTGCACCAAACCTATATTTCTGCCTGACACGACTGTCTTTCTTGTGATTTAATATTAAGGTTGGTGTTCACTTTCAAATGATAGCAAAGAGATTCCTGAAATAAATAATATCATCAGGTCTTTCTGTATCTAAAGTGAATACAGAGATGATCAAAGTCAAAGCAAGGAAGCAGGTATTTCTATGCTAAATAATAACGCGAAGTGTTCTATAAAATCATTAATTTCAGTGTTTTTCTGGTTATAAATTAACGTTTAATGAATTGTATATAAAGATTAGTTTTTATAATTTACAGTAACAATCACAAATTATTTGTCATTTCTCATTTGTCGTTTTTTTTGTCATGATTGCTTTTAAGCTAAATCTCCAAATTAAATAAAAACACTGAATTGTAGCCGGAGTTTCCAAGGCAGGATCCCCTTTGTTATTTTTTTAGGTTTAGTTATCAAAATGTTTTTTGTGTGATGTTCTGTAGATCGTGGCTTTAAAATGTTATGAGGAATAATTAAACAAATGTTACCTTACATTTTACATACAAAAAAACATATAAATGCATCGTCAGTTTTGAATTCGTTCATCACTTGAAATACAGTTTTGGTCACCTTATCAGAAAGTTGTTTCTGTGCTGCTTGTGAAAGAAATTAAAGTTGCCAATTTGTACATGGTCTGGCCCCCTCCCGACCCACGCACACAACCATATGATTTTACTATCGGTCGACTATGGAAAGATTCGACAATTCTGATTGGAATATGTAAATCCTTAGTCGAGGACACCCCTAGAAGATTGTAATTGTGCTGGCTCCGCTGGGAAAATAACTTTAATATTGCAAAAAGAGCTCCACTGTTGACTACACCGTTGTTGACATCCATATTTAATATTAGCTTACAAGTGACGTCCTTGACCGTTGAGTACTCTTATGCGCATGCGGGTCACTTCTGGGTCATTTCACGTTCACACAGGAGATCACAAAAGGTCGCATTAAATTGGAAATGTGAACGGCCTTGCAAAAAAATCTAATTTTTTCAAAAAATCGGAATTGAGCATTAAGCCCTGCAGTATGAACGTAGCCATATTTACATCTGAAACGGCATGTTTTGTTTATTTACGTTTTGTTTAATGACTTGTTTAATTGTGTCATTTATGCATTTTGCACAACAACTGCATTATCATATGAAATGAATGTCATTTTAAATCCATAAAGTATATAAACAACGAAAATTACATAAGCTATAGCCACGTGAAAGAGTTTAATGCTCAATAATGATTAAAAAAATGTTTAGATAAAATTATTAGAGGGAACGGATTATTGCATTAAATTTTACCTGCATATGTGAGCATGTGTGATTCCGCGCTCCCGTGAACTCTGGCAAGCTTTGGCATCGTACCAAGATGAATCTAGAAATCTACTTTGAGACAGTCACATTTTAAACCATACATTTTCTACACATAGGAGGTTAACTGTACATTACCGGACTGGGATTTGGAAATGTTGTGAGCGTTTCTTACACGTTTTAATTCCTCAGATAGCAAAATGCAGCAACAACAAAGAGCTTGTGAGCGCGCTCAGACGCTGATGACGTCTGCGACTGCGCTGACTGCAGCACCGCCAGAATAATGTAACATAATCAAAACACTATCAAAATGGCAAAAATCTCTAAACAGTGACAAGGATGTAGCACAGACTTAATAATATTTTGCATATTAAACAGATTAAAAGACAAGTAACAGATTAATGGATGCTCCTTTGATTATGAGGTTGCATGCAAGAATGGGCATGACGCCTCTGCCAGTTACACAGAATTAAGTATTATGGTGCAAACAACAAAAAAGTGATGTCCACGTATGGTCTTAAAAGGTCTTAAAAGGTTAAGGTGTATTTATCTGAATAATTTCGGAGCCATATTTGTTAACTGGGTACATTAACAGCTTTCTGTGCACATACTGCATCACTTGCGCGTGCTTGTACTGCGCGAACTGCATGCACAAAATGGCAGTGATAGTGCATGTCTCGTGGTCAATATTATCACATACAGATTGGCATTAAATCATAGTAATTTCATTAGAAATGTAGGGCTTTATGATTAAAATATAAAGTTTATGACTAAAATCCCGAAATAAAGCGAATTATTCATGGCTTAATTATATAATAAAACAAAGTTTTATTGGAAAAATCTTATATATTTAAAATGTATTTAAAAATTCTGTATACATGTTTATATTAGTATTTGTTCATACGTCAACTTTTTAGCATTGTATGTGGTTCAACAGTAAAAGGTACTATTTTAACAGGTTTCAACAGTCAAGGCATGATTCCGACTATCTACTTTCATAATTTAATAAAATAAAAGTGCCAGTTTTCATCAAAAATAATTTGAGCTATTCTGATTCTGTTTCAGACACTTTACTTAATGCATTGGTAAGTTTGGCTTTATTAAAGAATGCGCTAGATAAATATACAAATGTATCTTGCAGGAGCACGACCTCGCGTTAACAATGAAATGGGCAGTTGTTTTACTAGTTACATTGCTTTGCAAAATATTTACTGGATATGGGTTGCGATATTGGACACTGGACTTTTCACTTGGAAAAATGATAAAAGTTACTTTTATTCGACCAAAAACCAATGTTGCCACAATTTAAAAAGGTGAGACCCCATCCGTTTTTCGCATTGGATTGTTTTATCTTTATTAAGAATCAAATATACCGTGGCAAGTTTATATTAATTGTACAATGCTTATCTAGGAACTTTATTAACTGCATTCAAATAAAATACAGGTCTTAGTATTTTTGATAAACTAAACTAACGAAAATTAGAAATGCGAAATGCTTTTGCAATAAGCTTGTTTGGTAAAGTGGAACTGAAAAGTTGAAATATAAAATTAATAACTCGACATAAAAACCGAACTAACACAAAATTAAATTATTAAATTAAAACTAAATTAAAAACTAAACTAAACAATAAAGTACAAATAAAATAAAAAGTCGATAACAATGTAGATACATTTAAAAATATATATATCAAATTATAATAAAATATCAATTAAGGCAAAAAATATAAAAACTGGTACTGTGTAATGAAGACGCATTGTATAGAAAAACCCTGATTCAGTTAATCAGCTTGTTATTGTGTTAATAAAGGAAACATTTCAAACATTCTGGCAGGAGCCCGATTAGTGGAATCAGGAATCATAACATCTAAAAACATTAGGGAGGGGCTGACGACTGGAGTTGAGAACCACATAGGGAAAATCTGAGCACCTTTTTTGTTGATCTAAATATGTGACCCGTGCTGGCAAAATCTTTCGGAATGCACACCGTCTAATTTTGAGCTAGATGCAAATGAAAGTATAAGTGCCGATTTTGGTCAAAATTGAGATTTTCATATAAATAAGTACATTAAGCCCTCGTCTAGCGATCTCAATGCTCTAAATAGTCAATTGTAAAAATATCTGTTTTGACAAGAATTCATGCAGGTAGGACCTATAATCTGTTATTCTTAAGTGAATGTTTGGTTAACTTTTGGGAAAAAATATCTGATGTGTAACATTACATAGATCCTTGCATTGCATCTTAAAGCTGCCTCAATGTCAATAAAACAACAAAAGAAAAACAAAGTTTAACATAGAGGGCTCTATCTTACACACGGCGCAATGCAGCGCAATGCGCGACGCAAGTGTCTTTCGCTAGTTTCCACCCTAATTTTCACGTTTAGCGCCGCGTTGTTTAAATAGCAAATGCATTTGTGCCCCTTTTGCGCCCATGGAAGTTCTGGTCTGAAAACGAGGTGTGTTCAGGCGCATTGTTGACGCGTTGCTATTTTGAGGCAACTAAAATAGACTACGCCATTGACCAACAAAAACCTGGTCTAAAGTCTAAAGTCAATAGCGCAATGTGTTTTATGTTATTTAAAGAGCGCATTAGTAAAATGCGCCTATAAATGGGAGGACAACGCTTGCTTATCACAAAGTACATGAATGCGCAGCATCCCAAAAATGCTTTTAAATATGAAAGATTAAAGGATTGAATGTAAAAGATTATTATTGAGTCTCTTGGACATAAATGAGGACTAATTAAGAGACGTTAAAAGGCGCAAAGAGCTGCTTCACCTGTAGCCTGGTAAGTAAATAAATGCTTTGCTTTGAACATATGCATCTGTTTTTAAATGTTTTTTTTTTATGCTACCTCACGGATTTATTGTATATGATGACTCTGTACCTGTGGATATGGTGAGATGAGAAACATTTTTAAGTAATGCTTAAAAAAACTCTTAGCTAAAAAAACGCTGTCCAAAGTGCTGAAACGTGAGGAGAGCCGTTTGTAAATTCTTTATCTCCTGTTTGTTACAAATAAAGTATTTTTAGAGTACAACCCTTATCTTAGATACTTGTAAATTATGTTTTGATGATATTGGATAGCCATACATTTAAAGCAATTACAAGCCTGCTTTTTACTTCCATGACTAAAAGAAAACGGGTTTTAAAGGTTTTAATAAAAAAATAACAATTTTAATACAAGTGAAAAACAACACAATTATTTAACATTAATCTTAAACTGGGGATCTTCTACCTCCGCTTAGTTTTTCAGTTTACAAAGTCCGTCATCTGAATAGGGATTAGACATAGCGCCAGCGCAACTTGCTTTTAAAGGGAATGAGAGCTGTGACTCTCATTGGTTTACTGCACGTTACGCCCAAAATACTCCCATTACAATAGGACCAACCCTTTTCGACCATGCGTTCGGCGCAAAAAACATTTTTCCCGTCGTTAAATTAGCAAAAGTGGATTCGGACACGCCCATTTAGACGTTGCGCTGTGCGCTTTAGACAATGCGCTTAGATCGTTAAAATAGGGCCCTTAGTTTACAAAGTCTGTCATCTAAATAGGGATTAGACATAGCGCCAGCGCAACTTGCTTTTAAAGGGGATGAGAGCTGAGTCTCTCATTGGTTTACTGCAAGTTACGCCCAAAATACTCCCATTACAATAGGACCAACCCTTTTCGACCATGCGCTCGGCGCACAAACCATTTTTCCCGTCGTTAAATTAGCAAAAGTGGATTCGGACACGCCCATTTAGACTTTGCGCTGTGCGCTTTAGACAATGCGCTTAGATCGTTAAAATAGGGCCCTTAGTTTACAAAGTCTGTCATCTAAATAGGGATTAGACATAGCGCCAGCGCAACTTGCTTTTAAAGGGGATGAGAGCTGAGTCTCTCATTGGTTTACTGCAAGTTACGCCCAAAATACTCCCATTACAATAGGACCAACCCTTTTCGACCATGCGCTCGGCGCACAAACCATTTTTCCCGTCGTTAAATTAGCAAAAGTGGATTCGGACACGCCCATTTAGACTTTGCGCTGTGCGCTTTAGACAATGCGCTTAGATCGTATTGTTTTTGACTTTGTGTGTGCTAAATCTGTAAGTTTTACCAGTGATTTTAAGATATGTATGCAGCGATTTTATTTTCGATTTTTCAAGAAACTCGATTTTTCAAAAAATTGACTATGTGTCATTTTTTGTCAGATTCCAACAAATTATACATAGAGAATGTCAAAATATAAATAGCTCATTTTTGAAAATTAGCTCATTCAGACTAATTTTGCCAGCATGGGTCACATATCTTCTGTTGGCTTTATGTTGGATTATTTATTATTTATTTTGTAAATGTTTATATAATAGTATTATATAACAGTTTATATCATGGGACTGTTAAATGCTTATTTGGTTGAGAAACATTTTACGGGTGTGCATTAGAGTAGTTCCAGGTCTGTGGGCAGCATTACATTCCATATCACTATACACCAAGTTTAACTGTAATAAGATTTATTTAATTTTTAACAAATAAAGCATATACAGTACAGGTATGTGTGATAGCAAAATAAATTAATTGGAAAGAATGAATAAAGCAGTAAATTAACAATGATTGCCTGCTTGCTCAGTTTTGTTTTTGCTTAACTTCTGATAATATAAAACTAGAACAAATTATACATAAATACCGGAAAAAAAGTATAGAAATATTAATAGGCCAACTTGTTCCCATTGTTACCATTACTCCAAACTCAAGTGTAAACAATTTGCAAGTCAATTCATCATACTATTTTAAGTTTTGGCTTTAAAAAGTTAACATAACTTAAAAAAATTACTTAAACAATTTCAACCTGAATTTATTAGTTAATGTAACATAAAAATAGGTTTTGGTTTGATAAACATACTGTGTATTTTTTACAGTGTACTTACCATTGGAAATAATGCACCTCTCATGGTGTATCGGCCACGTAGCGCAAAGCAATACCAACTCGAGTGTGCATTATTTTTAAATGGCCCATCATCAATATTCATTAGTTACCTTTTCTGTTGCTATTATATTTGTATTTGACAATTATTTCCCAAATTACCTTTTCTTTATTTTTACGATTTAGTCCCAACAGTCTGCATGATCACAAAGTTCTCTATGCCAGCCTATCATGCCCTAAATAATAATCATCTGCTATCCTTTCCATTTGTTCAGTACATTCCAGCACATTATATAAAAATTGTCTGATGTCATGATTATTGCACATTTTTACCAAAAGTGTACTTTAAAAGAAAGCAGGATGACTTTGAATAGCATCATGGTTAAGTTGTGAGGAAGAGCTGATCAAGTCTTGCACATGTATTTCCTGGTCTAAGAGTGACTTCCTGCTAAAAGAGGAAATAATGGATACCAACAGAAAAACCATGTGTAAGGAGAATGTATGTGTGTGAGAGTACAAATATATATGTATGTAAAATTTGTGTATGTGAGAGAGAGTAAAAATATATGTACATGAACAGAGAATGTATGTGTGTGAAAAAGTAGAAATGTATGTATGTATGTATGTATGTAAATGGAGAATGTATGTGTGTAATAGTAGAAATGTATGTATGTGAAAGGAGAATGTATATATGTGACAGAGAGTAAAATATATGTATGTGAAAGGAGAATGTATGTATGTAAGAGAGTAGAAATGTGTGTATGTGAAAGGAGAATGTATGTGTGTGAGAGAGTAGAAATATATGTATGCGAAAGAAGAATGTATGTGTGTGAGAGTAAAAATATATGTATGTGAAAGGAGAATGTATGTGTGTGAGAGAAAGAGAAATGTATGTATGTATGTATGTGAAAGGAGAATGTTTGTGTGTGAAAGGAGAATGTATGCGTATGAAAGCAGAATGTTTGTGTGTGAGAGTGTAGAAATGTATGTATGTGAAAGGAGAATGTATGTGTGTGAAAGAAGAATGTATGTGTGTAAAAGGAGAATACATGTGTGTGAGAGGGTAGAAATGTATGTACGTGAAAGAAGAAAGAATGTAAGTGAAAGAAGGATGTATGTGTGTGAAAGGAGGATGTATGTGTGTGAAAGGAGAATGTATGTGCGTGAGAGTGCCAGAATGAATTTTGGCTTGTACGGCCCCTCATAATAAATTGTTTCTTAATTTTAATAAATGTTCCATCAACCAATTGCATGTATTTAATAAATAAAAAGCAAATATAGCAGACAATATAATAACCGTGCATGTAGGCGCCGGCACAGGGCTTTCACTTGCATTCCATTGTTAACTAGACTGACCTCATCATAAATTAATAAATCTCAGCTTATGCCTATATGCCTCATACATTAGCATTAAATATCTTTGCTGCATTCATTCTAGAACAGACAAGGGCTTTCTCGCACACAGTGAATTAGACCTGCCTTGGTGGGTGTGTTTTTTAAGCATTCTGAAGGTGCCTGTTTTTTCCATTAGTTTTATCGTGTTGCAGTCTATTAGGCAACATTCCGCATAAGATGGGCTTAGATTTGGAAATACATTACATCTATATTTCAGTGGTAACAGATACGGTGATTATGATCGTCTTCTTTCTTTATTAATGTTAGCACTACCTCAAACTAAAGTGGCGTCTCTTCAGAGCTGTCAAATTCGAAAATGAGCTGCAGCAATATTTCAAATGAGCTTCTAATGCTAGACAAACACCTTTATTTTCAACACGATCACCTTGTAACCAAACCATTTCAAAACTAAGGAGCCATTTGTCCTCAGATTTGGGGTTTGCGGGACTTTATGTTTTTTTTTACACCTTTGACATGTTTGAAAATAGCCTAAATAATGTAACAATACGAAAATAAACCTATAGGCCTTGTATAGTATTGTTTTTAGGCTATTTTTTTGTGTTTTAAAACGCCTAGATCGGCTAGACAAAAATTAATCCATAGCTTTGAAAGTAAAGAAGAATATACAGCCTGTATAAACGAGAGCTTTTGTTAGGATTTTTCATTATTTGGCAGTTTAAGCAGTTATATTTTTTGTGCTCTATGACAATTGTTTAATAAATGTTCAATAAAAATGCAAAACATTGCGTCTTTTTTTAGTCGACTGATCGTTGCACAGGACAGGACTTTGGTCGACTAAGCATTTCTTTGGTTGACTACAGCTCTAGTAATCTGCAATTGAATTAAGGAAAATTAATGCAAGAGCTAAAAATATTTATATTCTCATAGAGACATCCTAATCTAATCCCTTATCCTATATTCTTCAAACAAAAAGACATATGAAGGCGGCTGATACACTAAATTCAAGTCAACAACAGTAGATCAGATTTCAGTTATTTTCAATATATATATAGTCAATAATGTATAGGGGTGTCACGATTCTCCAAATCCTCGATTCGATTACATTTTCGATTCTAAGGCCACGATTCGATCCGATTCTCGATTTTTACCTTTTTTTTTTGAAGACAAAAATGATATGCCATTATTTATTATTATTAGGGGTCAAGCCCTGAAGGGGCGAAGACCCCTATTGTATCCGTTAGTTTTCTTTTTATTATTATTATTAGGGGTCAAGCCCCGAAGGGGCGAAGACCCCTATTGTATTTGTTAGTTTTCTTATTATTATTAGGGGTCAAGCCCCGAAGGGGCGAAGACCCCTATTGTATTTGTTAGTTTTCTTATTATTATTATTATTCTTCTTCTTCTTCCGCCATTGCGGTCTATGGCAGCCCATAGAACCGTACGTAGGAAAGTTATGAAATTTGGCACACTGATAAAGGACAGTCCAATGTGTCCCCACAGCAAATTTGGAGTCTCTAACTCCAACCCTCTAGCGCCACCAACAGTCTAAAGTTGCACTTACGTTTTTGTTTATAACTTCTGACCCGTACGTCCTAGAAACGAAATTCTTGTTTCCTCTGATTCCTTGGCTCAAGACGATTCGACTGGACCCTATGACGTCATTTTCCGTCATGAAAATTTTTCCGCCATTTTGAATTATTCGTAAAACCTACTTTTGCGAACTCGTCCTAGAGCTTTTGCCCGATTTCCACGAAAATCGGTATGTAGCATCTACAGACCCTCACGGCAAAAAGTTATGGAATTCATGTCGATTCGCCAATCTGTTTGCGTAAACCGCGTCAACAAATTTTACGTAGAGTGCAAAAAAACGGATTTGAGGCTGTATCTTCGCCAAACTTAAGCCTATTGAAACGACACTTGGTACTTGTGATGCCAGTCAGGAACTGAGAGCGCATGCCCAGTTTCGTCGCAGCGCCACCTAGTGGTAAGACGAATGTTTTACACACCTATAACTTTGGCTGTGATCGACGTATTTTCATGGGACTTGTTTCCTTGGAGTCCTGAATTATTGCCGAGTCCAACGATACCAAACATGCCAGAATTGGCCTTACGGTTAACCCTGCGCGGCAAAATAGCACTTAAAAAACACGCGCGAATATCTCCGCGAGCGTAATTCTGATCGACTCGAAAACATCATAGGAAGAATATTGCATTACCTTCTGAACAAAAAGTTCTATTGGCATTGTATTAAAATTTTCATCAGAAATGGCTGAAAATTGCAAAAAACGAAAAATTACCTTTAAATTTTGTGTTTTTACACATAAATGGCTATAACTTCGTAACGCAAAGAGATTTTTTTACCATATTTGATACCCTGATGTATGAGCATATTTTGAGGCCACACAAAAAAAATTGTATGCTTGCACCACTAGGTGGCCCTATAATTGAACAAAACCTTTGATATCAAGCCAGCCCTATGGTCATACAACTGTTTCTTCACTAAACTGAAGTGTATAGTCATAAAACTAGCTAGATGTAACACAGTTATGACCTGAGGTTGCATGCACAATTTTGTCATTGCGCCACCTACTGGTTTTGAGATAGAATAACGCATTTTTTGCCTAAAACTACTGCAACAACACTTCTAAAACCATGAGTCATCATGGATTATTCCTTTCATGGCTTTGACTATAATCACTGATGGTTGCCAATTCACTCCCTAGCAACCAATGAGAATACCTTATCAACCGTTTTTGCAAAAGCTATATCTCTGCATCGGAACACCGTAGAGACACGGGGGTGGGCTCTTTTCACTAATTAAACTTGGTTTAACTAGGTTCTTCAGTCTGCTTATCCAATCTCAATTTTACATCCTTTTGGGCCCTTTTCGGCTTGACCCCGGTATTGCTGCTTGCAGCTATATTTATTATTATTATTCTTCTTCTTCTTCTTCTTCCGCCATTGCGGTCTATGGCAGCCCATAGAACCGTACGTAGGAAAGTTATGAAATTTGGCACACTGATAAAGGACAGTCCAATGTGTCTCCACAGCAAATTTGGAGTCTCTAACTCCAACCCTCTAGCGCCACCAACAGTCTAAAGTTGCACTTACGTTTTTGTTTATAACTTCTGACCCGTACGTCCTAGAAACGAAATTCTTGTTTCCTCTGATTCCTTGGCTCAAGACGATTCGACTGGACCCTATGACGTCATTTTCCGTCATGAAAATTTTTCCGCCATTTTGAATTATTCGTAAAACCTACTTTTGCGAACTCGTCCTAGAGCTTTTGCCCGATTTCCACGAAAATCGGTATGTAGCATCTACAGACCCTCACGGCAAAAAGTTATGGAATTCATGTCGATTCGCCAATCTGTTTGCGTAAATCTCGTCAACAAATTTTACGTAGAGTGCAAAAAAACGGATTTGAGGCTGTATCTTCGCCAAACTTAAGCCTATTGAAACGACACTTGGTACTTGTGATGCCAGTCAGGAACTGAGAGTGCATGCCCAGTTTCGTCGCAGCGCCACCTAGTGGTAAGACGAATGTTTTACACACCTATAACTTTGGCTGTGATCGACGTATTTTCATGGGACTTGTTTCCTTGGAGTCCTGAATAGTCGCCGAGTCCAACGATACCAAACATGCCAGAATTGGCCTTACGGTTAACCCTGCGCGGCAAAATAGCACTTAAAAAACACGCGCGAATATCTCCGCGAGCGTAATTCTGATCGACTCGAAAACATCATAGGAAGAATATTGCATTACCTTCTGAACAAAAAGTTCTATTGGCATTGTATTAAAATTTTCATCAGAAATGGCTGAAAATTGCAAAAAACGAAAAATTACCTTTAAATTTTGTGTTTTTACACATAAATGGCTATAACTTCGTAACGCAAAGAGATTTTTTCACCATATTTGATACGCTGATGTACGACCACAGTCTGAGGCTACACAAAAAAAATTGTATGGTTGCACCACTAGTTGGCCTTATAATTTAACAAAACCTTTGAAATCAAGCCACCCTATGGTCATACAACTGTTTCTTCACTAAACTAAAGTGTATAGTCATAAAACTAGCTAGATGTAACACAGTTATGACCTGAGGTTGCATGCACAATTTTGTCATTGCGCCACCTACTGGTTTTGAGATAGAATAACGCATTTTTTGCCTAAAACTACTGCAACAACACATCTAAAACCATAAGTCATCATGGATTATTCCTTTCATGGCTTTGACTATAATCACTAGTGGATGTCCATTTACTCTCTAGCAACCAATGAGAATACGTTATCAACTGTTTTTGCAAGAGCTTTTTCTCTGCATCAGAACATCGCAGAGACATGGGAGTGGGCTCTTTTGACTCATTAACACCACTGTAACATTTTGTGAGCTGAGTATTGCCACTAGAAGCACCACTCATTTTTACGTCAGTGTTCTAGTTATCAATGCTCGACGAAAGAGAGGGAGAGATGACACTGAATGAAAACACAGCTTTTTAGCTGATAACTGTTATATTATTTAGTCTGAAATCAAGAGATTTTCCCAGGTTCTTTAAACTGCTCATCCGAATTCAACTTTACTTTCTGCTGTGCCCTTTTTGGCTTGACCCCGGTGATTGCTGCTTGCAGCTATATTTATTAGGGGTCAAGCCCCGAAGGGGCGAAGACCCCTATTGTATTTGTTAGTTTTCTTATTATTAGGGGTCAAGCCCCGAAGGGGCGAAGACCCCTATTGTATCCGTTAGTTTTCTTTTTATTATAATAATTATTATTATTATTAGTTATTCTTCTTCCGCCATTGCGGTCTATGGCAGCCCATAGAACCGTACGTAGGAAAGTTATGAAATTTGGCACACTGATAAAGGACACTCCAATGTGTCCCCACAGCAAATTTGGAGTCTCTATGTCAAAACCGCTAGCGCCACCAACAGTCCAAAATTGCACTTATGTTTTTGCTTATAACTTCTGATCCGTAAGTCCTAGAAACAAAATTCTTGCTTCCTCTGATTCCTTGGCTCAAGACGATTCGATTACACTCTATGAAGTCATTTTCCGTCATAAAAATTTTCCCGCCATTTTGAATTATTCGAAAAACCTACTTTTGCGAACTCGTCCTAGAGCTTTTGTCCGATTGCCACGAAAATTGGTATGTATCATCTTGAGACACTCATGGCAAAAAGTTATCAAAAGAATTTCGATACAGCAATCCGTTGTCAAATACCACCTTAACGAATTTTACGTAGAGCGCAAAAAAACTGATTTTAGACTGTATCTTCGTCAAACTTAGGCCTATTGACACGACACTTGGTTCTTGAGATGCCAGTCAGGAACTGAGGGTGCATGCACAGTTTCGTCGCAGCGCCACCTACTGGCCAGACGAATGTTTTATACGCCTATAACTTTGGCTGTGATAAACGTATTTTGACGGGACTTGATTTTTAGGAGTCCTGGGTAGTCGCCGAGTCCAAGGATACCAAACATGCCAGATTTCGCCTTACGGTTAGCCCTGCGCAGCAAAACAGCACTTAAAAAACAAGCGCGAATATCTTCGCGAGCGTTATTCTGATCGACTCGAAAACACCATAGGAAGAATATTGCATTACCTTCTGAACAAAAAGTTCTATTGGCGTTATATTAAAATTTTCATCAGAAATGGCCGAAAATTGCAAAAAACGAAAAATTACCTTTGAATTTTGTGTTTTTTACACATAAATGGTTATAACTTCGCAACGAAAAGAGATTTTTTCACCAGATTTGATACGCTGATGTACGAGCAGAGTATGAGGTCACACAAAAACATTGGTATGCCTTCACCACTAGTTGGCCTTATAATTGAACAAAATCTTACATATCAAGCAAGCCCTATGGTCATACAACTATTTCTTCACTAAACTAAAGTGTATAGTCATAAAACTAGCTAGATGTAACACAGTTATGAACTGAGGTTGCATGCACAACTTTGTCATTGCGCCACCTAGTGGTTTTGAGATAGAAATATGGTATTTTTGCCTAAAACTACTCCAACAGTACATCTAAAATCTTGGGTCATCATGTATTATTCCTCTCATGGCTTGGAGATCATTGGTGCATGCCAATTAACTCCTTAGCAACCAATTAGGATACCTTATCAATCCTTTTTACAAGAGCTATATCTCTGCATCAGAACATCATAGAGACATGGGGGTGGTCTCTTTTGACTCATTAACACCACTGTAACATTTTGTGAGCTGAGTATTGCCACTGCAAGCACCACTCACATTTTCATCAGTGTTCTAGTTGTCAATGCTCCTCGAGAAGAGAGGGAGAGATTACACCGAATGAAAACAGTTTTTTTGCTGATAACTGTTATATTATTTAGTCTGAAATCAATACATTTTCCTAGGTTCTTTAAACTGCTCATCCGAATTCAACTTTACTTTCTTCTGTGCCCTTTTTGGCTTGACCCCGGCATTGCTGCTTGCAGCTATATTTATTATTATTATTATTCTTCTTCTTCTTCTTCTTCCGCCATTGCGGTCTATGGCAGCCCATAGAACCGTACGTAGGAAAGTTATGAAATTTGGCACACTGATAAAGGACAGTCCAATGTGTCCCCACAGCAAATTTGGAGTCTCTAACTCCAACCCTCTAGCGCCACCAACAGTCTAAAGTTGCACTTACGTTTTTGTTTATAACTTCTGACCCATACGTCCTAGAAACGAAATTCTTGTTTCCTCTGATTCCTTGGCTCAAGACGATTCGACTGGACCCTATGACGTCATTTTCCGTCATGAAAATTTTTCCGCCATTTTGAATTATTCGTAAAACCTACTTTTGCGAACTCGTCCTAGAGCTTTTGCCCGATTTCCACGAAAATCGGTATGTAGCATCTACAGACCCTCACGGCAAAAAGTTATGGAATTCATGTCGATTCGCCAATCTGTTTGCGTAAACCGCGTCAACAAATTTTACGTAGAGTGCAAAAAAACGGATTTGAGGCTGTATCTTCGCCAAACTTAAGCCTATTGAAACGACACTTGGTACTTGTGATGCCAGTCAGGAACTGAGAGCGCATGCCCAGTTTCGTCGCAGCGCCACCTAGTGGTAAGACGAATGTTTTACACACCTATAACTTTGGCTGTGATCGACGTATTTTCATGGGACTTGTTTCCTTGGAGTCCTGAATAGTTGCCGAGTCCAACGATACCAAACATGCCAGAATTGGCCTTACGGTTAACCCTGCGCGGCAAAATAGCACTTAAAAAACACGCGCGAATATCTCCGCGAGCGTAATTCTGATCGACTCGAAAACATCATAGGAAGAATATTGCATTACCTTCTGAACAAAAAGTTCTATTGGCATTGTATTAAAATTTTCATCAGAAATGGCTGAAAATTGCAAAAAACGAAAAATTACCTTTAAATTTTGTGTTTTTACACATAAATGGCTATAACTTCGTAACGCAAAGAGATTTTTTTACCATATTTGATACCCTGATGTATGAGCATATTTTGAGGCCACACAAAAAAAATTGTATGCTTGCACCACTAGGTGGCCCTATAATTGAACAAAACCTTTGATATCAAGCCAGCCCTATGGTCATACAACTGTTTCTTCACTAAACTAAAGTGTATAGTCATAAAACTAGCTAGATGTAACACAGTTATGACCTGAGGTTGCATG